>NC_140995.1:234870218-235176963 GCF_052327205.1 Somniosus microcephalus | reverse complement strand
CCAGCGGGACGGGCGGTGCCTAGCTCGGGCGTGGCTGGCAAGGAGAGACCGAGGCTTCGAGGCCTGCAGGCAGCTCATCCACCGCCGAGGGGGGGGAAAGCCCGAGTCCCCTTTGCAAATGGATTTTTTTTTTCTTTTAACACCAACTTTTTTTTGCTGGAAATCTATATTTAATGTGTCAATACTAATGAATCAACAATTTCCTCACCTCCATTACCATTTTTTGAGCTTGAGGCCCGGCAGGTGTTTAATGGTTGCCACTCACCTCAGCTCAGCTCCTGCTCGGCAGTTTGAATGATTAGGCCCCGCCCACAAATGCCATGAAACGCCCCCCCAATTGGTCAACCATCACGTCACTCAACGCTAATGAGCAGTAGGATTGGTCAACGTTCACGTCACTCAACGCTAATGAGCGGTAGGATTGGTCAACCGCTAATGAGCGGATTTTGTCCTTTTTTTGAACATTTTTTGTATAGTGTCCGAACAATTTTTGTCTGACCAAAAAGTAAATACGCCTATTAGACTCCCCTAATGATAAGCTTTCTTTTGATATAACGTGTGTAGGCACGCTCTATAACTTGAGTGTATAGCGGACAGACAGACAGACAAACTCTTTTTTTTATATATATATATATATATATAAATAGCTGAGGCCCCAACACTGATCCTTTCAGCACCCCACTAGTTACAGCCTGCCAACCTGAAAAAGATCTGTTTATCCCTACTCTTTGTGTTTTGTCCGTTAACCAATCCTCTATCCATGCTACTATATTACCCCCAACCCCATGAGCCCTAATCTTGTGTAATAACCTTTTATGTGGCACCTTATCGAATGCCTTTTGGAAATCCAAATATACTGCATCCACTGGTTCCCCTTTATCTATCCTGCTAGTTACATCCTCAAAAAGCTAATAAATTTGTCAAACACAATTTCCCTTTCATAAATCCATGTTGACTCTGACTAATCATGTTGTGATTTTCTAAGTGTTCTGATACCAGTTCCTTAACAATGGATTCCAGAATTTTCCCAATGACTGATGTCAGGCTAACTGGCCTGTAGTTCCCTGTTTTTTCTCTCCCTCCTTTCTTGAATAGCGGTGTTATATTTACATGTTCTCGTGGGGGTGTTTGCTAGTGCTGTTGGGGAGGGTTTAAATTATTTTGGCAGGGAGGTGGGCACCAGGATGTAGCATTAGAAAGAAGAAACAAGGTGCACAAAGGAGGGAGAGAGTCAGATAGCACTAGAGTAAGAAATAGTGCAGTATTAGGTGGGGTCAGACTAAGGGAGAATACAAGGTCTAAGATAGGTTTACAGTGCATGTGTATGAATGCACGAAATGTGGTAAATAAGGTTGGTTAGCTGCAGGCACCAACAGACACATGGGAATATGATGTCGTGGCAATAATGGAGACCTGGCTCAAAAAAGGGCAGGATTGGGTATTAAATATTCCTGGATATAAGGTGTTCAGGAAAGATAGGGAAGGAAAGAAATTAAGTGGGTGGCAGTATTAAGGAGAATATTACAGTGCTGGAGAGAGAGGATGTCCTGGAGGGGTCAAGGACAGAATCTATTTGGCTAGAGTTAAGAAACAATAGAGGAGCCATTACACTACTAGGTGTATTCTATAGACCATCAACTAGTGGGAAGGATATAGAGGAGCAAATTTGCAGGGAAATTACAGAGAGGTGCAAGAACTATAGAGTAGTGATAATGGGGGACTTCAACTATTCTAATATGGACTGGGATAGTAATAGTGTAAAGGGCAGAGAGGGGGAACTTTCTTGATCAGTACGTTTCCAGCCCAACGAGAAAGGAGGCATTGCTGGATCTGGTTCTGGTGAATGAGGTGGGTCAAGTGGAGCAAGTGTCAGTAGGGGAACATTTAGGGAACAGTGATCATAGTATCATAAGGTTTTGATTAGCTATGGAAAAGAACAGGGAGCATTCTAGAGTAAAATACTTAATTGGAGGCAAGCCAATTTCAGTGGGTTAAGAATGGATCTGGCCCGGGTAAATTCAAATCAAAAAGATTGGGAGGTGGCCAAGGATAGATCCTTAGGGACACCAGAGGTAATGATGTGGGAGCGAGAAGAGAAGCCATTGTAGGTGATTCTCTGGCTACGATTAGATAGATTAGAATGGAACCAGGCAAGTGCAGTCCCACCCAACTGGACGATGGTGGAGAGGCGTTGGGGAAGGATGGAGCGGTCAACCGTGTCAAAGGCTGCAGACAAGTCAAGAAGGATGAGGAGGGATAGTTTGCCTTTGTCACAGTCACAAAGGATGTCATTTGTGACTTTGATAATAGCCGTATCGGTGCTGTGGCAGGGGCGGAAACCTGATTGGAGGGATTCAAACATGGAGTTGTGGGAAAATGGGCATGGATTTGGGAGGCGACAACACGTTCAAGGACTTTGGAAAGGAAAGGGAGGTTGGAGATGAGGCAGCAGTTTGCAAGGATGAGTTCGAGTTCTTTGTTGAAGTAACTGAGCGGGTTGATGAGAGTACTGTGGTTGATGTGTATATGGACTTTCAAAAGGTGTTTGATAAAGTACCACATAATAAACTTGTTAGCAAAATTGAAGCCCACGTGATTAAAGGGCTGATGCGCTATCAATTACTCATAAAAGACTGAGAGTTAAGAGAGTAACTAAAGGCTTTTATTAACAAAAGAATGAAGGTCTGCCTCGAGTGGTCGACCGGTCCAGAATACAAAGGGGCTGGGGAGCAGTCACCTTTATACTAGGACTTGTGGGAGGAGTCAGCCGAGGCATGTCCAGGCATGTACACAGTGGAATACAAACAGTGGTTTACCACATTCACCCCTTGTTTAAAATTGAGTCCGGCGGGGTGAAGTGTATTAAAAGTTAGTGTATTGGAGTCTCTCCGGAGGTCTTGTCTGCCGCTGTGATCGGCGTGGCGACGGCAGGGGTAGTGGAGCTTCCGGTGTCGAGTCCCGCGTAGGCTGTGGCACAGGCGTGTCGTCCTCGTAGGTGTCGAGCGGGTCGCTGGGCCCAGGCCTGCCGTCTGCTGGGGCTGGATATCGGATCGTGGGGGGGGGGGGGTGGTAGTGAGTTACTGCGGCCCCCGAGGGTGCAAGGTCTCTTATGGAGACTGTGTCCTCCCGCCCGTCCGGGTATGCGATGTAAGCATACTGGGGGTTGGCGTGGAGGAG
This sequence comes from Somniosus microcephalus, assembly GCF_052327205.1. NCBI lineage: Eukaryota > Metazoa > Chordata > Chondrichthyes > Squaliformes > Somniosidae > Somniosus > Somniosus microcephalus. Next base: position 235,173,786 of record NC_140995.1, on the reverse strand, counting down.
GTCGACCCTCTCGACCAGGGGGTCCGTTTTATGGGTCCTCACGTGCCTTCTCAGTAGGACCGGCCCTGGGGACGTCAGCCATGGCGGTAGCGATGTCCCCGATGTGGACTTCCTTGGGAAGACAAACATTTTCTCATGAGGGGTGGCGTTAGTGGCAGTGCAGAGCAGTGACCGAATAGAGTGGAGCGCATCGGGGAGCACATCCTGCCAGCGGGAGGTTGGAAGGCCCCTAGACTTTAAGGCTAGCAGGGCGGCCTTCCAAACTGTCGCATTTTCTCTTTCCACCTGTCCGTTCCCCCGGGGGTTGTAACTGGTGGTCCTGCTTGTGGCAATACCCCTAGTTAGCAGGTACTGACGGAGTTCGTCGCTCATAAACGATGAGCCCCGGTCGCTATGGATATAGCTGGGGAAACCGAACAGGGTGAAGAGGTCGTTCAGACATTTAATGACCGTGGCACTGGTCATGTCCGGGCAGGGGATGGCGAACGGGAAACGGGAGTACTCATCAATAATATTGAGGAAGTACACATTGCGGTCGGAGGGGGGGGAGAGGCCCTTTAAAATCAACACTCAGGCGCTCGAAGGGGCGAGTGGCTTTTATCAGGTGGGCCCTGTCTGGTCTATAAAAGTGCGGTTTGCACTCAGCGCAGACTTGGCAGTTCCTGGTCATGGTCCTGACCTCCTCAATAGAGTAAGGCAGGTTGCGGGCCTTGATGAAGTGGAAGAACCTGGAGACCCCCGGGTGGCAGAGGTCATTGTGGAGGGCCCGCAGTCTATCGATCTGTGCGCTGGCGCTGGCGCAGGTGCCACGCGATAGCGCATCCGGGGGTTCATTGAGCTTCCCGGGCCGGTACAAGATCTCGTAATTGTAGGTGGAAAGTTCGATTCTCCACCTCAAGATCTTGTCATTTTTGATTTTGCCCCTCTGCTTGTTGTTAAACATGAAAGCAACCGAACGTTGGTCAGTGAGCAGGGTAAATCGTTTTCCGGCCAGGTAGTGCCTCCAATGACGCACAGCCTCCACAATCGCCTGGGCCTCCTTCTCAACAGCGGAGTGTCTGGTCTCCGGGCCTTGGAGGGTTCGTGAAAAGAAGGCCACGGGTCTCCCCGCCTGATTGAGGGTAGCGGCCAGGGCAAAGTCGGACGCGTCGCTTTCCACCTGGAAGGGGATGGATTCGTCCACTGCGTGCATGGTGGCTTTGGCAATGTCTTCCTTGATACGGTGGAAGGCTAAGCGGGCCTCTGCCGTCAAGGGAAAAGAGGTGGACTTGATCAGCGGATGGGCCTTGTCCGCATAGTAGGGGACCCACTGGGCATAATAGGAGAAAAACCCTGGGCACCTCTTCAGGGCCTTGAGGCAGTGGGAGTTCCATAAGGGGACGCATCCGGTCGGGGTCGGGGCCGATGACTCCGTGTTCCACAACACAGCCAAGGATGGCGAGGCGGTTTGTGCGGAATATGCACTTCTCCTTGTTATATGTCAGGTTCAGGAGTTGGGCGGTGCGGAGGAATTTTTCGAGGTTTGCGTCATGGTCCTGCAAGTCACGGCCGCAGATGGTCACATTGTCCAGATATGGGAAAGTGGCCTGCAACGCATTTTGATCTACCATCCGGTCCATCTCCCTTTGGAAGACGGAGACCCCGTTGGTGACGCCAAAGGGAACCCTAAGGAAGTGATAGAGGCGGCCGTTTGCCTCAAAGGCAGTATACTGGCGGTCCTCAGGGCGGATAGGGAGCTGGTGGTACGCTGATTTCAGGTCAATGGTCGAGAAGACGCGGTACTGCGCGATCTGGTTGACCATATCAGCTATGCGGGGGAGTGGGTAGGCGTCCAGCAGGGTGTAGCGATTTATTGTCTGGCTGTAGTCGATGACCAGGCGCTGCTTCTCGCCGGTCTTAACGACCACAACCTGGGCTCGCCAGGGGCTGGTGCTGCCCTCAATCATCCCTTCCTTCAGGAGCCGCTCCACTTCGGTTTTAATGAAAACCCTGTCCCCGGCACTGTATCGCCTGCTCTTTGTGGTGATGGGCTTACAGTCGGGGGTGAGGTTAGCAAACAGTTGGCGGGGGGGGGGTGACTCTGAGTGTGGAGAGGTTGCACCTGGTGCGCGGCGGGCAATTTGGGAGCTGCTGGCTGCGGACTGTGAGTGGGGGTAGGGGTCCACCGTACGCCATCGTAACACTTTTAAGGTGGCACTGAAAATCTAACCCCAGCAGGACGGCAGCGCAGAGGTCGGGCAGGACCAGAAGTTTAAAATGATCGTACACGGTCCCGTCTACTACGAGTGTCACTACGCAGTAGCCGCCGATGTCTGCCGACTGGGACTCGGAGGCCATAGAAATCCGCTGGTGCGCAGGCAGGACTGGGAGAGAGCAACGCCGCACCGTGTCGGGGTGGATGAAGCTCTCCGTGCTCCCAGAGTCAAAAAGGCAGATTGTATCGTGGCCATTTACCTTAATGTCCATTGTGGAGCTGGCCAGCTGGTGCGGTCTCGCTTGGTCCAGTGTAACGGATGCCAGCGTAGGGGTCGGTGTGTCGCTGCGGGTATCAGATGAGGCGGTGTTGGGGGCCTGCTGCGTTCCGGCTGTCGTTCAAGATGGCGGCGTCCATGATCCCCATGTGGCTGAAGGCGTCCAAAATGGCTGCTGTACCGGTGGTTCGCACATGGCCGGGGAGGCCCAAGATGGCGGCCCGCATGGCCCACACGCGGCGCTGCTGGGGTTCGGGGTGGCTTTGGCCCTGCAGACGTTAGCGTAGTGTCCCTTCTTCCCGCAGCCCGAGCAGATCGCGTTTTTCGCTGGGCAGCGCGCTCTGGGGTGTTTTGCCTGGCCACAGAAGTAGCATTTCTGGCCTTGGGGCACTGTTGTCTGGCCTTGGGACACTGCTGCAGTAGTTGAGCCGTTGCTGGGGTGTGGCTGGGGTGGCACGGCGCTATGTGTCCCAGGCTGTCATTCCCCGCGGCGTCCACGGTGCAGAGGAGTAGGCATCCATGCCCCGGTAGGCTGCATCCAGTGATAGTGCGAGTTCAGAGGCCTTGTTGAGGTTGAGGTCGAGGTCTCTCTGCTCCAACAGTCGCTGTCGGGTGTAATTGGATCTGTGGCCCGCTACAAAAGCGTCCCGGATAAGTTCCTCTGTGTACACGGCGGCCTTTACATCCTTACAACCACAGGCCCGGCCAAGCACAGACAGTGCCTGAAGGTATTCCACGGTCGATTCCCCAGGTTGTTGTTTACGACTCCCCAGAAGGTGCCTGGCGTACACTTCGTTCACTGGGCGCGTGTACTGGTCCTTGAGGAGCTTGATAGCGTCCGCGTACGAGGTCGCGTCTTGGATGACCGAGTACACTCGGTGGTTCACTTTGGAGGTCAGGACATCCAGTTTGTCCTCGTCCGATTTGATTGCTGCGGAGGCAGTCAGGAATTTTTCGAAACACTTAAGCCAGTGAGTAAACTTGGTGGATGAGTCCGCCTCCCGATGATCTAAGTCCAGGCATGCTGGTGTGAGGATCTTCTCCATTATAAAAATTTTGTTAATAAAATTGATGCGCTATCAATTACTCATAAAAGACTGAGAGTTAAGAGAGTAACTAAAGGCTTTTATTAACAAAAGAATGAAGGTCTGCCTCGAGTGGTCGACCGGTCCAGAATACAAAGGGGCTGGGGAGCAGTCACCTTTATACTAGGGCTTGTGGGAGGAGTCAGCCGAGGCATGTCCAGGCATGTACACAGTGGAATACAAACAGTGGTTTACCACAAGGGCCTGATTGGACATGAAATTGGCAAATAGACAGAAAGCAGAGACTAATGGTGAACTATAGCAAAATACTGCGGATGCTGGAAATCCGAAATAACAACAGAAAATGCTGGAAAAACCTCAGCAGGCCAGGCAACATCCGTGGAGAGAGAAATAGAGTCAAAGTTTCAGGTCTGGGACCCTTCGTCAGGACCCTACTGGTGAACAGTTGGTTTTCAGACTGGAGGGATGTATACAGTGGAGCCCGCCCCGCGTCACCCCAGAGATCCATATTAGGACCACTGCTGTTTTTGATCTCCATTAATGACTTGGACCGGAATTTTCCCCTAAAAAAAAAAATGGGTGGGTTTGGAGCGTGGTGGCAGTTAAATTGTAAAAAATGGGATACCTGACCTGACCTGATCCTGCCCACTTCCAGTTTTAGCAGAGGTGGGGCGGGGGTAGGGCGCTCTATGTCAATTTAAATAAAATGAGACTGGAAGCCGCTTTTTAAACCTCCATTTTGAATTTAACTGCATGTGGACTGGTTTCACACAATTTGTGAAACCTGGCAGTTAAACAGAGGTGGGGACTGCTGCATCCAGAAGGTAAGAGTCTGTTTTTACCTATCCCCTGGATCCATGGTCCCTACCTAGCCCACCTCTGCAATCGGAGACCCCCTCACGGGCCTCCAATCCCCACCATGAGGCCTCCCTCGACCTCACTAATGATGCTCAGGCTGGCCACAATCCTCCGGTGGCTGGCCCCAATCTGATCTGATCCTCTCCTCCCGCCCCCCTCCCCGCCCACGATTCCTGATCCTCCCCGGCCTCCCAGGTTTCCCACCCACCTGGAGAAAATCCCGGCCTTGGTTTTGGGGGTACAGGGCACAATTTCAAAATTTGCAGATGACACGAAACTTGGAAGTGTAATAAACAGTGAGGAGGACAGTAACATACTTCAGGGGGACATAAGCAGACTGGTGAAATGGGCAGACACATGGCCGATTAAATTTAATGAAGAGAAGTGTGAAGCGATTCATTTTGACAGGAAGAATGAGAGGCAGCAATATAAACTCAATGGTAGAGTTTTAAATGGGGTGCAAGAACACAGAGACCAGGGGGAGTACGTACACAAATCTCTGGAGGTAGCAGAGCAAGTTGAAAATGCTGTTAAAAAGGCATATGGGACGCTTGGTTTTATTAATAGATGCATAGAGTATAAAAAGCAAGGAAGTTATGCTAAACCTTTATAACACACTAGCTAGGCCCCAGCTGGAGTATTGTGGCCAATTTTGGGAACAACACTTTAGGAACTATGTCAAGGCCTTGGAGAGGGTGCAGAGGAGATTTATGAGACTGGTACCAGGGATGTGGGACTTCAGGTATATATGGAGAGACTAGCTCAGCTGGGATCGTTCTCCTTAAACAGAGAAGGTTAACATAAGAACATCAGAACATAAGACGTAGGAGCAGGAGTAGGTCACTTGGCCCCCTCGAGTCTGCTCCGCCATTCAATAAGATCATGGCTGATCTGATCTTGGCCTCAACTCCACTTCCCTGCCCGCTCCCCATAACCCTTGACTCCCTTATCGTTCAAAAATCTGTCTGTCTCCACCTTAAATATATTCAATGACCCAGCCTCCACAACTCTCTGGGGAAGAGAATTCCAAGATTCATGACCCTCTGAGAGAAGAAATTCCTCCTCATTTCCAATTTAAATGGGTGCCCCCTTATTCTGAAATTATGCCCCCTAGTTCTAGAATCCCCCACGAGGGGAAACAGCCTCTCTGCATCGACCCTGTCAAGCCCCTTCAGAATCTAATATGTTTCAATAAGATCCCCTCTCATTCTTCTAAACTCCAATGAGTATAGGCCCAACCTGCTCAACCTTTCGTCATAAGACAACCCCTTCATCTCCGGAATCAACCTCGTGAACCTTCTCTGAACTGCCTCCAATGCAAGTATATCCCTCCTTAAATAAGGAGACCAAAACTGTGCAGTACTCCAGGTGTGGTCTCACCAACGCCCTGTACAGTTGTAACAGGACTTCCTTACTTTTATACTCCATTCCCTTTGCAATAAAGGCCAACACTCCATTTGCCTTCCTGATTACTTGCTGTACCTGCATGCTAACTTTTTGTGATTCATGTACAAGGACCCCCAGGTCCCTCTGTACCTCAGCATTTTGTAATCTCCCCATTTAAATAATTTGCTTTTTTATTTTTCCTACCTCGCATTTTCCCACATTAAACTCCATCTGCCAGATTTTTGCCCACTGACTTAGCCTGTCTATATCCCTTTGGAGATTCTTTGTGTCCTCCATACAATTTGCTTTCCCACCTATCTTTGTATCATCAGCAAATTTGGCAACAGTACACTCGGTCCCTTCATCCAAGTCATTAATATAGATTGTAAATAGTTGAGGCCCCAGCACTGATCCTTGTGGCACCCCGCTAGTTACAGTTTGCTAACCTGAAAATGACCCATTTATCCCGACTCTCTGTTTTCTGTTAGTTAGCCAATGCTAATATATTACCCCCAACCCCATGAGCTCTTATCTTGTGTAGTAACCTTTTATGTGGCACCTTATTGAATGCCTTCTGGAAATCCAAATACACCACATCCACTGGTTCCCCTTTATCCACCCTGCTCGTTATATCCTCAAAGAACTCCAGCAAATTTGTCAAACATGATTTCCCTTTCATAAAACCATGCTGACTCTGCTTGACTATATTATGATTTTCTAAATGTCCTGCTATCACTTCCTTAATGATGGACTCCAGCATTTTCCCAATGACAGATGTTAGACTAACTGGTCAATAGTTGCCTGCTTTCTGTCTCCCTCCTTTCTTAAATAGGGGCGTTACATTTGCAGTTTTCCAGTCCGCTGGGACCTCTCCAGAATCCAGAGATTTTTGGTAGATTACAGCCAATGCATCCACTATCTCTGCAGCCACCTCTTTTAAGACTCTAGGATACAGGCCATTGGGTCCAGGGGACTTGTCCACCTTAAGGGGAGATTTGATAGAGGTGTTCAAAATTATGAAGGGTTTTGATAGAGCAAATAAGGAGAAACTTTCCAGTGGCAGAAGGCTCAGCAACCAGAGAACGCAGATTTACAGTAATTGGCAAAAGAACCAGAGGTGAAATGAGGGGAAAAAATGAACTGTGAGTAGTTGTGATCTGGAATGCACTGCCTAAAAGGATGGCGGATGCAGATTCAGCAGCATCTTTCAAAATAGATTTGGATGAATACTTGAAGGGGAACAATTTGCAGGGCTATGGGGAAAGAGCAGGAGAGTGGGACTAATTGGTAGCTCTTTCAAAGAGCTGGCACAGGCATGGTGGGCCAAGTGGCCTCCTGTGCTTATGATGCAAGTCAAACCAATTTTGATTTACTTATGTGGTTTAATCATAAAGGCTACATCAGTTGTTCTGTATTAAAATAATGTAAAAACATATCTATACACTTACGTAGCACTCTCCATTAATGGATTCTCGGCACACCCTATGGCTGTGGCATTTGGTGACACTTTCAATCACCCAATGTGAACAGTTTTCTTGAGTAAAACATACATCATAACGAGCACTCCAGAAATGATTCTTTGTTGTTGAGGTAAATCCCTCCTCTGTTCTCTCCTGGGAGACTCTTTTCCTGCTTCACTCACACTCCTGGACAGGACACACAAACATTGTTCTCTCATAGATGATCCTTCTCACTTCTACACTCAAAACTTTCTATCTCTCCCAACCAAAAGTGTCAGCTGTGGCTAGTTGGTAGCACACTCGCCTTTGTGTCAGAAGGTTGTGGGTTCAAGTCCCACTCCAGGGACTTGAGCACAGAAAGCTAGGCTGACACTCCAGTGCAGTGCTGAGGGAGTGCTGCGCTGTCGGAGGTGCCATCTTTTGGATAAGGCGTTAAACCGAGGCCCCGTCTGCTCTCTCAGATGGACGTAAAAGATCCCATGGCACTATTTCGAAGAAGAGCAGGGGAGTTATCCCCAGTGTCCTGGCCAATATTTATCCCTCAACCAACATAACAAAAACAGATTATCTGGTCATTATCACACTGCTGTTTGTGGGACTTTGCTGTGTGCAAATTGGCTGCCGCATTTCCCACATTACAACAGTGACTCCACTTCAAAAGTACTTCATTGGTTGTAAAGCTCTTTGAGACGTCCCATGGTCGTGAAAGGCGCTATATAAATGCAAGTCTTTCTTTACAAAAACGTTCTTGTTTCTCTATTTTATCACGACTACTATGATCAATTTTGGGAATATGCCATGCTCACTGCAGTTTCCACATTCTTTTTCAGGACCTCAGTGCTGTGCAATTTCTCACTACCCTACAATCTTTTAAGACCTCAACTCCTACTCTGTTCAACTATTGTGGTGTTCTGCCCTGATCTCTTCACCTAGTTTTCACAATTTAGAAAAAAGTGTCACTCATTCTGGTTTAAAACTTATGTTCATTTTAAACACGAACACCGCTCCAAATTCTAAAGCAATTTACTACCTCTGTCACTCTTGCTGCTCCTAACATTTCCATCATATTGACAGACCCAGAGAACATTTCCATGGTATTGACAGACCCAGAGAACATTTCCATGATATTGACAGACCCAGAGAACATTAATACCATCAATACAACAATAGGAAAACTTATAAAGGGGCAAGAAATGATAAAAGGAAAGTAACATCAGGTCAAGATTTCTGATAGTGTGGGCGGTATTGTAATGCTTCTGGTTTGATGACCCACTTTTTCTTGTAAGTGTTTCTGTTAAATTTTGCCTGGCTGGCCTCCCACCTTATACCCTCCATAAACTTGAGCTCATCCAAAACTCTGTTGCCTGTATTCTAGCTCACACCAAGTCCCATTCACACATCACCCATGCTCGCCAACCTACATTGCCTCCTGGTCTGGCAACACCTAGATATTAAAATTTTCATCCCCATGGCTTGCCCCTCCCTATATCCACAGATCCCTGAAGGTAGCAGGACAGGTAGACAAGGTGGTTAAGAAGGCATACAGAATACTTTGTACGATAGCAAAATACTGCAGATGTTGGAAATCCGAAATAACAACAGAAAATGCTGGAAAAATACCCGAAACGTCAACTCAAATTTCTCTCCACGGATGTTGCCTGACTTGCTGAGTTTTTCCAGCATTTTCTGTTGTTAATACGGAATACTTTCCTTAGCCGAGGCATAGAATACAAGAGCGGGGAGGTTATGCTAGAACTGTATAAAACTCTAGTTAGGCCACAGCTAGAGTACTGCGTGCAGTTCTGGTCACCACATTACAGGAAAGATGTGATTGCACTAGAGAGGGTACAGAGGAGATTTACAAGGATGTTGCCAGGACTGGAGAATTTTAGCTATGAGGAAAGATTGGATAGGCTGCGGTTGTTTTCTTTGGAGCAGGAGGCGGATACAGGGAGATATTGTGGTGTATAAAATGATGAGTGGCCTACATAGAGTGGATAGGAAGGACCCATTTCCCTTTGCGGAGAGGTCAATAACCAGGGGGGCAATTGGTAGACGGATTAGAGGAGTTGAGAACTTTTTTCACCCAGAGGGTGGTGGGGGTCTGGAACTCACTGCCTGAAAGGTTGGTAGAGGCAGAAACCCTCATCACATTTAAAAAGTACTTGGATATGCACTTGAAATACAGTAATCTACAAGGCTACGGACCAAGAGCTGGAAAGTGACATTCGGCTAATTAGTTCTTTTTTGGCCGGCACAGACATGATGGGCCGAATGACCACCTCCTGTGCCGTAAGTTTCTATGATTCTCTAACGGCTCTGCCTTCAGCCACCTAAGCTGTGGAATTCCCTTGCTAAATCTCTGTCTGTTTCCTCCTTTAAGACGCTCCTTAAAACTTCCCTCTTTGACCAAGCTTTGGTCACCTGCCCTAATATCTCACCACGTAGTTCAGTGTCAAATTTTATTTGAAACGCCTTGGGAGATTTTACTATCTTAAAGGCGCACTATAAATGCAAGTTGTTGTTGAAGGAGGGGCAAAGGAGGCTCCTGTGAAGCACACGTACATAGACCAGTTGGCGCGAAAGGCCTGTTTCTTAAATTATATATGATTCTGTTCAGGTACTGTACAATATGGTGGTGTGTGTGTTTATCAAACACCAGTGCAAATTCTCTCACTTTTCCCAGCTCTTAATTCGTTGTACTGGGGTCTCAAACGAATTACTTCCCCCCCCGAGCCTTCTATTTTTCGACCTGCTGGACTCACTGCTCTGCAGCCGCTCTAAGATACCAGGGGCACTGCGCAGACCGAGAGGGGGCGAAAGAGAGTCAGAGAAATAACACGAGGTTCCGGGTAGGTGTTTACCCGGCGATCTCTACGTGCAGCGATTCAAATGACGCAATTTCCGGCCTGTTCTTCCTCTTTGTCTCGCGCGGTGGAGTGACCAACGCCATTTTGAGCTCTTGCTTTGCCGAGTGAAGTACGCAACAACATCGCCAAGATGTCTGATGAAGGAAAGTTGTTCGTCGGCGGCCTCAATTTCGACACAGACGAGGATGCCCTAGAAGAGCAGTTCTCCAAGTACGGGCAGATCTCCGAGGTGCGAGTGATCAAGGACAGGGAAACCCAAGCATCCCGCGGTTTCGGCTTCATCACCTTCGACAACCCGGATGATGCCAGGGACGCGCTGCAGGCGATGAACGGAAAATCCCTCGACGGCCGGCAGATTCGGGTGGGCCAAGCAGAGAAAAAGTCGGGAGGCGGTCGCGGGTATGGTGGAGGCCGCGGCGCCGGCGGTGGCGGCTACAGCAGCAGCAGGAGAGGCGGCGGTTACTGGGATAGGGAAAGGAGCGGCGGCTACGGCAGCGGCGGCGGCGGCAGCTACGGCAGCAGCCGGTACGAATCGGGAGAGCGCGACAGTTACTCGGGTGGGTACAAGAGCCAGGGCGGATACGGCGGCAGCGGCTATGGTGGCAGTTACGGAAGCCGCTCTTACAGGGACTATGACTGATCGAATCCAAAGAACCATTTCTGCCAGATTCAGGATCAAACTCCAGCCTTTTGTTAATAAAACGGCTCTTGGAACCGCAGAAAGCCTCTGTATCTGAATTTGATTTGCCTGTTATGTTAAAATGCTAGAAAACCAGTTTCACCATTGTCTTGATTAATCTTGTTACCTGTTGTTTAGTCTGGAGTGCTACCTTAAGTCAGGCTTTCGACTCCGCCTCAAATACCATGTCGTTTTCTATATATTTTTTTAAAATAAGACCCACGGAGCCTTTTTTGTCATTTGGACATTCTATTGGCGATTTAACTCGCCACTGAGTCTCCTTCCGTGAGCTCCTTTGGAATTTGTCGAAATCGTTTTGCTTTCTGGTGAGATTTTTCCACAATTCCATGCGGCGCAAAGAATGAAAGAGCGCGGAAAAGCACTTGACTCCCACTCTCTGACCGGGCATTATACATCTTATCTTTGGAAACCCGGACTGCCATTCTTAAGATGACTGGTCTCCGAGAATACGGATTGCTCGAGTTATTTTCTTTTAATCGACCGATTTTTGTTGAATTCCCTGTTTCCACTTATTGGCTCAATTAACTCGTTAAGAGGATTGAACATTAAAAAAAAACTTCATGCTTTGTGGCTTTTAATGAATTTAAATGTCTTCACTTGGACAAGTGACATGGAACCTGTAGAAACCATTATCTTGGGGGTGGGGTAGGGGGGGGACCTTTAAGTCTGAATGTTGCCAGCAGTGTGTCCGAGTGCTGAGAGTCATTTTCCTTATCACTGAAAAGTAATGAGAACCACCTACACAGCAACTTTTTTCATGTAACTTGTTACAAGACTCTTTGAAAGCAAACTGATCGTGGTCTTTTGTTTTAAAACTCATTTATTGAAAACTGTATACTGATTAAAAAGTCAATTGTCATTTTCTTGTACTTTCATCAGCTGGCATGGTCCTTTGGACAGAGCGTTGCCACTTGGGAGACAAATCTTTGCCAGTGGATGTATCTGAATAAAATACAGCTTCAGGAACACTAGTGACTTGTCTTTGTTATAAATCATTCAACATTCCTTCCAAGGAGATGAATCTGAAGATGATCCTTTTATGTCACACCTCTTCCTATCATAATATTTGATTTCTCTTTCAAATTATATAAATGCTGCCGATTTCAAGGTGGTGCTCGGAAACTGCAAGGACCAAGGTAAGCGGTTAGACAAAGTCTGCACCATTGGCAAAACGTTGCAAATGAGATCTGAAGTGGCAGCTTATTCTGAAGATTATGTAGATTTCACCTATTTTGTGAAGGAGAATTGAGTAAAGATTAATAGATAAAATTCTTGTAAGTAAACCATGAATTTTTCCAAATTTCTGGGGGAAATGCATGTTGAATTATTCTCCATTGTGTATATATAAATCTGGATTATGCCATGGGGATTTACTAAGCAAACTGGACTGTTGTTCATTATCATAGGTGGGAGGGGAAAATCCATTTTAAGTCACAAGGTTTTTAAAAAAAAAAAAATCTGCATATGGGTAGTGTGGAGACAGTTGCACAAACGAGTTCTCTACACATGCATGTAACGTAAGGAATAAAACAAAGTTGAAGCACAAATTCAGCTGTAGGTGTTGTTGCAGTATCCATTAGAGACTTGGCCAGAAGCTGGGCATCATTAGGAGCTAAATATTGTAGGCTTTAGGATCTTTAGAAAGAATTGGGAAAGGAAGGGGAGTGACCATAGTGATAAAGGATATAATTATTGCCATAGAAAAGGGAATTCAGTAAATTTGATCGGGCTGTGGGAACAATATGGATAGAGTTAAGAAAGGGCATAGGATGCAACACACTGGTGCACAGTTAATCACCCAAAATCAGAATAGTCTCACTTAATAAATCTTGAAATAAAATGTAACAAATTAAATTAAAATTTGATTGGCCGGGGTGATGATGCGCTCCAGTCCCTACGGTGCCCACCGGTCGCAGAAGGCCTCAAGCGTGCTGGTCGACACCGTCTGTTCCATCTCCAGGGCCACCTGGGTTGAATGTGGCCGCGGCAGAGAGGCAGGCAATCGGGCCAAACGACCGCCTGCTGCCTGGACCAATTAATGGCTATTTTGGCCAGGCCCAGGAGCAGTCCTATGAGGAGGTCCTTTGATTTGCCCGCAACCGCCCCCCCCCCCCCCCCGCCCCCCCCCCCCCCCCCCACAACGGGTGATCAAAGATCAGAAGAGTGGGACTGAAGTGCAGCCAAAAATCAAGGAGCAGCCCCTTCAAATAATGAAAGAGGCTGCAACCCCTCGCATTCGGTGTGTACGTGGAATACGGACTCCTCCAGGCCCCAGAAAAGGCAGGCGGCATGGGAGTCCGTGAACCGACTGAAAACCATTTTGCACGGGACTGCTCCGTGCCACACTTTCCAGTCCAAGTTCCCAATAGAAAAAGGGAGGACACCCGCATAGAGAGCGCCCTCCATTGGGGACTTCTGCCAGACAGCAAGATGGCACGCCAAGGCATATCCGGACGGCTGACTAAGATGGCAAAGTGTGCAGGAGCAGCCTGTACAGGAAACCCCTCCATGCAGAATGACAAGTCATGGAGGGCATTTCCCCGAAACAATTCCAGAGGGCTTTTTGGGCTGGGTGCCGATGAGGAAATCCGTCCGAACGGGGGTAATTTCCGACGGGATTGCCCCACGTGCTTGAGCCTCCTCAAACGCACTAGTGCAAGTTGTCTACTGACCTGAGCATAGTGATATAAGGGGAGGAGAATGTATTTACTTACTGGCCATTCAGCCCAGTAGATCTATGCCACTGTTCAGGCTCCACATGAGTCTCCTCCCACCCTTCATCTAACCACATCAACATATCTGATTCCTTTTTCCCTCGTGCTTCGCTCCTGAATTCCCTATTGGATTTATTAATTACCATCTTACATCTATGGCCCCTAATTCTGCCCTCCCTCACAAGTGGCAACATCTCTATGTTTACCCTTTCATACCTTAAAGACCTGAGGTTAGCCCTCAGCTTTTTCTTTTCTAGAGAAAAGAGCCCCAGTCAGTTCAATCTTTCCATACGGGTATAACCTCTCAGTTCTGGTATCATTTTAGTCTTATCTTTTTTGTACCTTCTCCAGTGCCTCTTACGTTCTTTTTATAATATGGCGGCCAGAATTGTTCACAGTATGCTGTGGTCTATACAAGTTTAACAGAAGGAGGAGGAGGAGGTGGACCTGTGTGGGAGCAGCAGCGGGACCTGAGAGAAGGCGGAGCGGCCATAAAAGCGCTGCAGAGGAGGCCCGACACTGGAATGCTGCGAGTTGGGAAAGAGTCCGAGAGCGGGAGCAGTCAAAACAACAACTGTGAAACTGCTAAAGTGACGTCACAACCAGGGAAGGAGCTGATTGGTAAGTAGGACCTAGTGAGTATTTCTACAGTCCAGTCGTTGGAAGTAAAAGTGAGGTCTCTAGTTTAGAGTAAGTAGTGTTTAAAGGGAAGTAAGGTCCCTAGTGTAATATTCTTTAATTTAAAGGGAGTAAATTAAGGGTAGGACATGGCTCGGCAGCGAGGAGTGCTCCTCCTGTGCTATGTGGGAAGTTAGGGACACTTTCGGTGGCCAGGGTGAACACGTGCAGGAAGTGGCTGCAGCTACTCGAAATCCGCGTTCTGGAGCTGCAGCTGGAGTCACTGTGGAGCATCCGCGAAGCTGAGATCTTCGTGGATAGCTCCGTTAACGAGGTGGTCACACTGCAGGTAAAGAGTGCACAGGCAGACGGAATGGGTGACCGCCAGAGAGAGTAAAAGAACTAGGAAGGTAGTGCAGGAGTTCCCTGGGTCCATCTCCCTCTCCAACAGATCTTCCGTTTTGGATACTGTTGGGGGAGATGGTGTCTCGGGAATGCAGCAAGAGCCAAGTCCGTGGCAGTATGAGTGGCTCAGCTGCACAGGAGGGGAGGAAAAAGAGTGGGAGAGCAATAGTGGTAAGGGATTCTATCGTAAGGGGAACAGATAGACGTTTCTGTGGCCGTAGACGTGACTCCAGGATGGTATGTTGCCACCCTGGTGCCAGGGTCAAGGATGTCACTGAATGGCTGCAGGGCATTCTGAAGGGGGAGGGCGAACAGTCAGAGGTCGTGGTTCACATTGGTACCAACGACATAGGTAGAAAGAGGAATGAGGTCCTGCAACAAGAATTTAGGGAGCTATATAGCAGATTAAAAAGCAGGACCTCAAAGGTTGTAATCTCAGGATTACTCCCGGTGCCACGTGCTAGTGAGTATATAGGAATAGGAGGATAGAGCAGATGAATGCGTGGCTAAAGAGTTGGTGCAGGAGGGAGGGCTTTAGTTTCCTGGATCTCTGGGTCTGCTTCTGGGGAAGGTGGGACCTGTACAAGTCGGACGGGTTGCACCTGAACCGGAACGGGACCAACATCCTTGCGGGGAGGTTTGCTGGTACTGTTGGGGGGGGTTTAAACTAACTTGGCAGGGGGATGGGATATGGAGTGGAGCTATAGTAGGGGGTGATGCACAGTCAAATATAGAGGAAAAAACAAGTCCACCTGGAAGGCAGAGCAAATATGTAACATTCGTAGCAAAATAGACGAGTTGACGGTACAAATAACTACACATGGGTATGATCTGGTGGCCATTACAGAAACATGGCTGCGAGGTGACCATGACTGGGAACTAAACATCCAGGGGTATTTGACTATTAGGAAGGACAGACAGGAAGGAAAGGGAGGTGGGGTGGCTATGTTAATAAAGGATGGAATCACTGCAATAGTGAGAAATGATATTGGGTCAAAGGATCAGGATAGTGAAACAGTTTGGGTGGAGATAAGGAATAATAAGGGGAAAAAGTAACTAGTGGGCGTAGTCTATAGGCCTCCTAACAGTTGCAACTCTATTGGTCGGAGTATAAATCAGGAAATAATTGGGGCTTGTAATAAGGGAACAGCTATAATCATGGGAGATTTTAACTTTCATATTGACTGGACAAATCAAATTGGGTAGGGCAGCCTTGAGGAAGAGTTCATAGAGTGCATTAGGGACGGGTTCCTTGAGCAGTATATTACTGAACCAACCAGGGGGCAGGCAATCTTAGATCTGGTCCTGTGTAATGAGACAGGATTAATAAAAAATGTACTAGTAAAGGATCCCCTTGGTATGAGTGACCATAACATGGTTGAATTCCAAATTCAGTTGGAGGGTGAGAGAGTTGGATCTCAAACCAGCGTACTAAGCTTAAATAAAGGAGACTATGAAGGTATCAGAGCAGAGTTGACTAAAGTGGACTGGGAAAATAGATTAAGGTGTAAGACGGTACAGGAGCAGTGGTGTACATTCAAGGAGATATTTCACAACTTTCAAGAAAAATATATTCCACTGAGGAAAAAGGGGCGTAAAAGAAAAGACAGCCATCCGTGGCTAAGTAAAGTAATAAAGGATAGTATCCGACTGAAAACAAGGGCATATAAAGTAGCCAAATCTAGTGGGAGGATAGAAGATTGGGAAGCATTTAAAAGCCAGCAAAGAATAACTAAAAGATTAATTAAGAAAGGGAAGATAGATTATGAAAGTAAACTAGCAAAAAATATAAAAACAGATAGCAAGACAGTTATATAAAAAGAAAAAGGGTTGCTAAAGTGAATGTTGGTCCCTTAGAGGACGAGACCGGGAAATTAGTAGTGGGGAACATGGAGATGGCAAATACGCTGAACAAATATTTTGTATCAGTCTTTACAGTAGACACTAAAAATATCCCAACACTGGACAAACAGGGGGCTATGGGGGGGAGGAGCTAAACACGATTAAAATCACTAAGAAGATGGTGCTCGGTAAGATAATGGGAGTTAAGGCGGATAAATCCCCTGGACCTGATGGCTTACATCCTAGGGTCTTGAGAGAAGTAGCGGTAGGGATTGCGGATGCATTGGTGGTAATTTTCCAAAACTCCCTGAATTCAGGAAAGGTCCCAGCAGATTGGAAAACTGCTAATGTAACGCCCTTATTTAAAAAGGGAGGTAGACAAAAGGCTGGAAACTATAGACCAGTTAGCCTAACATCTGTGGTTGGTAAAATGTTGGAGTCCATTATTAAGGAAGCAGTAACAGGACATTTGGATAAGCATAATTTAATCGGACAGAGTCAGCATGGTTTTATGAAGGGGAAGTCATGTTTGACAAATTTGCTCGAATTCTTTGAGGACGTAACAAACAGGGTGGATAAAGGGGAACCAGTGGATGTAGTGTATTTGGACTTCCAAAAGGCATCTGACAAGGTGCCACACAAAAGATTACTGCACAAGATAAAAAATCACGGGATTGGGGATAATATACTGGCATGGGTGGAAGATTGGCTATCTAACAGAAAACAGAGAGTTGGGATAAATGGTTCATTCTCGGGTTGGCAATCAGTAACCAGTGGTGTTCCGCAGGGGTCAGTGCTGGGACCCCAACTCTTTACAATCTATATTAACGATTTGGAGGAGGGGACCAAGTGCAGCGTATCCAAGTTTGCCGACGATACAAAGATGGGAGGGAAAGCAGTGAGTGAGGAGGACATAAATAACCTGCAAAAGGACATAGACAGGCTAAGTGAGTGGGCAGAAATTTGGCAGATGGAATATAATGTTGGAAAGTGTGAGGTGATGCACTTTGGCAGAAAAAATCAAAGAGCAAGTTATTATCTAAATGGAAAGAAACTGCAAAGTGCTACAGTACAAAGGGATCTGGGGGTCCTGGTGCATGAAACACAGGTTAGTATGCAGGTACAGCAGGTGATCAGGAAGGCCAATGGAATCTTGGCTTTTATTGCAAGGGGGATGGAGTATAAAAGCAGGGAAGTCTTGCTTCAGTTATACAGGGTTCTGGAGAGGCCACACCTGGAATACTGCGTGCAGTTTTGGTTTCCATATTTAAGAAAAGATATACTTGCTCTCGCGTCAGTTCAGAGGAAGTTCACTCGGTTGATTCCGGAGATGAGGGGGTTGACTTATGAGGAAAGGTTGAGTAGGTTGGGCCTCTACTCATTGGAATTCAGAAGAATGAGAGGCGATCTTATCGAAACATATAAGATTGTGAGGGGGCTTGATCGGGTGGATGCGGGGAGGATGTTTCCACTGATAGGTGAGACTAGAACTAGGGGGCATAATCTTAGAATAAGGGGCTGCCATTTCAAAACTGAGATGAGAAACTTCTTCACTCAGAGGATAGTAAATCTATGGAATTTGCTACCTCAGAGAGCTGTGGAAGCTGTGACATTATATAAATTTAAAACGGAGATAGACAATTTCCTAGCTGATAAGGGAATTAGGGGTTATGGGGAGCGGGCAGGGAAGTGGACGTGAGCCTAGGTTCGGATCAGCCATGATCCTATTGAATGGCGGAGCAGGCCCGAGGGGCCGAATGGCCTACTCCTGCTCCTACTACTTAGGTAACGGCCAAGGGAGTATGACAAGGCTGGATGGCATTTATTTTAATGCAAGGAGTCTTGCAAGTGAGGCAGATGAGTTGAAGGTGTTGATGAACACACAGGAGTATGATATTGTTGCTATCACAGAGACATGGTTGAGGGAGGGGCAGGACTGGCAGCTCAGTATTCCGGGGTATAGAATCTTCAGGCGAGACAGAGGGGGGTGTAAAAGAGGAGGGGGTGTCGCAATATTAACCAAGGAGTCAATTACTGCTGTAAGGAGGGATGATATCTTAGGTTCCTCGAATGAGGCCATATGGGTAGAACTTAAAAACAAAAAGGGGGCAAGCACTTTGCTGGGAGTGTACTATAGGCCCCCAAACAGTCAGGGGGAGATAGAGGAACAGATATGTAGCAAATCTCAGAGAAGTGTAGAAATAATAGGGTAATAATAGTAGGGGATTTCAACTTCCCCAATATTAACTGGGATAGTCAGTGTGAAAGGCTTAGAGGGTGCGGAATTCTTAAAGTGCATCCAGGAGAGCTTTTTGAGCCAGCATGTAGAAAGTCCTACAAGAGAGAGGGCGGTACTGGACCTAATTCTAGGGAATGTAGGCAGGCAAGTGGTAGAAGTGTCAGTAGGAGAGCATTTTGGTGACAGTGACCATAATTCGGTGAGATTTAAGGTAGTCATGGAAAAGGACAAAGATGGACCGGAAATAAAGGTTCTAAATTGGGGGAATGCTGATGTTAATATGATAAGGCAGGATCTGGCCAAAGTGGACTAGGATCAGCTACTTGTAGGAAAATCCACATCAGGGCAGTGGGAGTCTTTCAGAAAGGAAATAGAGAGAGTACAACGCCAACATGTTCCCGTAAAGGTCAAGGGTGGGACCAACAAGCCCAGGGAACCCTGGATGTCAAGGGTTATACAAGAATGGATTAGGAAAAAAAGGGAGTCTTTTGGCAGATACCAAGGACTAAAAACAGTGGAAGCCCTAGACGAGTTTAGAAAGTGCAGGGGGTTACTTAAAAAAGAAATTAGGAGAGCAAAGAGGGGGCATGACAAAACACTGGCGGGTAAAATAAAGGAAAATCCCAAGGTGTTTTAGAAGTACATTAAGGGCAAGAAGATAACCAGGGAAAGAGTAGGGCCTATTAGGGACCAAAGTGGCAATCTGTGTGTAAAGCCGGAAGATGTGGGTGAGTTTTTAAATGAATATTTTGCATCTGTGTTCACTATGGAGAAGGACGATGTAGACATAGAAATCAGGCAGGGGGATTGTGATATACTTGGGACAAATTAGTATTGAGAGGGAGGAGGTACTTGTGGTTTTAGCGGGATTAAAAGTGGATAAATCCCCAGGCCCAGACGAGATGTATCCCAGGCTGCTGTGTGAGGTAAGGGAGGAGATTGCAGGGGCTCTGACAGAAATTTTCAGAACCCCTCTGGCCACAGGGGAGATGCCAGAGGACTGGAGAACAGCTAACGTAGTACCATTATTCAAGAAGGGTGTAGGGATAAACCAGGGAATTACAGGCCAGTGAGCCTAACATCAGTGGTAGGGAAATTACTGGAAAAAATTCTGAGGGACAGAATTAGTCTCCACTTGGAGAGGCAAGGATTAATCAAGGATAGTCAGCATGGCTTTGTCGGGGAGATCATGTCTAATCTATTTGATTGAATTTTTCGAGGGGGTGACTAGATGTGTGGATGAGGGTAGTGCAGTTGATGTAGTCTACATGGACTTCAGTAAGGCTTTTGACAAAGTCCTGCATGGGAGACTGGTCAAGATGGTAAGAGCCCATGGGATCCAGGGCAATTTGGCACCTTGGATCCAAAATTGGCTTAGTGGCAGGAGGCAGAGGGTGATGGTCGAAGGATGTTTTTGTGACTGGAAGCCTGTGTCCAGTGGTGTACCGCAGGGATCGGTGCTGGGTCCTTTGCTGTTTGTAGTGTACATTTATGATTTAGATATAAATGTAGGAGGTATGATCAGTAAGTTCGCAGATGACACGAAAATTGGTGGAGTGGTAAATAGCGAGGAGGGAAGCCTCAGGCTACAGGACGATATAGACGGGTTGGTCAGATGGGCAGAACAGTGGCAAATGGAATTTAACCCTGATAAGTGTGAGGTGATGCATTTTGGGAGGACTAACGAGGCAAGGAAATACACAATGAATGGTAGGACCCTAGGAAGGTCAGAGGATCAGAGGGACCTTGGTGTGCATGTACATAGATCTCTGAAGGCAGCAGGACAGGTAGATTAAGGTGGTTAAAAAGGCATATGGGATACTTGCCTTCATTAGCCAAGGCATAGACTATAAGAGCAGGGAGGTTATGATGGAGCTGTACAAAACGCTAGTTAGGCCACAGCTGGAGTACTGTGTGCAGTTCTGGTCGCCACACTATAGGAAGGATGTGATTGCTTTGGAGACGGTGCAGAGGAGATTTACCAGGATGTTACCTGGGCTGGAACGCTTCAGCTATGAAGAGAGACTGGACAGGCTGTGGTTGTTTTCCTTTAGAGCAGAGAAGGCTGAGGGGGGATCTGATTGAGGTGTACAAAATTATGAGGGGCGTAGATAGAAAGGAACCTTTCCCCTTGGTAGAGGGGTCAATAACCAGGGGGGCATAGTTTCAAGGTAAGGGGCAGGAGTTTTATAGGGGATTTGAGGAAAAACTTTTTCACCCAGAGGGTGGTTGGAATCTGGAACTCACTGCCTGAAAGGGTGGTAGAGGCAGGAACCCTCACAACATTCAAGAAGCATTTAGATGAGCACTTGAAACGCCATAGCATACAAGGCTACGGACCAAGTGCTGGAAAATGGGATTAGAATAGAGAGAGCTTGATGGCCGACGTGAACATGATGGGCCGAAGGGCCTCTCTGTGCTGTATAAATCTGACTCTATGGGAAGTTCTCTGCTTTTCAATTCTATCACTTTAGAAATGAGCTGCAGTGCTTTATTTGTTTTTTTAATGGCCTTATTAACCTGCATTGCTACTTTTAGTGATTTGTGTATCTGTACCCCCAGAACCCTCTGTTGTCCTACCCCATTTTGACACTTATTTTTCAAGGATTATGTGACCTCCTTATTCTTACCAAAATGGACTACCTCACACTTAACTATCTAGTGTCAGCCAGTGGCTCAGAGAAGAAGAAGAAGGATTTATAATTGACTGCTTTTCCAATTGAGGTTAGTAACAAACATCAGAAATTGAAAATTGGTTTGAGGATAAAATACAGTAGTCTATGATGGAATAAAGAAGGAGAAAGGGAAAGTTTATGTCCCTTTTCTACTGTTAAAAGTGTATTAAAAAGCTTGTGTGAAGGTTTCCAGTGCCACTGGCTCCGCCCTCTTCCCTTTTATGTAAGTGTTAAAAGTTTTGTTTCACTGAAACACTAATTTTTGTTCAGTTATAGTCAATATCTTTAGTCATTTGGAATGAGCTCGCAGGTGACTGATTAGTCCAATGCGGGACCTGCAGTCTCTGTCACAGGTGGGGCAGACGGTGGTTGAAGGGGCGGGTGCGTGGGGTGCTTGGGTTGACTTGCGCTCCTTGCGCTGCCTGCGCTTGGCTTCCGCTTGCTCCCGGCGAAGAGACTCGAGGTGTTCGGCGCCTCCCCGGATACTTCTCCACCTTGTGCGGTCTTGGGCCAGGGATTCCCAGGTGTCGGTGGGGACGTTACACTTTTTCAAGGAGGCTTTGAGGGTGTCCTTGAAGCGTTTCCTCTGCCCACCTGGGGCTCCCTTGCCGTGCCGGAGCTCCGAGTAGAGCGCTTGTTTTGGGAGTCTCGTATCGGGCATGCGGACAATGTGACCCGTCCATCGGAACTGATTGAGCGTGGTCAGAGCTTCGATGCTGGGGATGTTGGCCTGAGCAAGAACACTGACGTTGGTGCACCTATCCTGCCAATGGATTTGCAGGATCTTGCGGAGGTGGTACCTCTCCAGTGCTTTGAGGTGCCTGCTGTACATGGTCCATGTCTCTGAGGCATACAGCAGGGCAGGTATCACTGCTGCCCTGTAGACCATGAGCATGGGCCTTACACTAAACATCCGTAAGACAAAGGTCCTCTACCAACCTGCCCCCGCCACACAGTGATGCCCCCCGATTATCAAAATCCACGACAAGGCCTTGGACAATGTGGACCACTTTCCATACCTCGGGAGCCTACTGTCAACAAGGGCAGACGTCGACGACGAAGTCCAACACTGCCTTCAGTGTGCCAGTGCAGCCTTCGGTTGCCTGAGGAAGAGAGTGTTTGAAGACCAGGACCTCAAACCCAGCACTAAGCTCAGGATTGTACTGCAGGCGCAGTAGGCATCGTGCCACATATAGGTTGGTTGTTTCCCTCATGGAAGGCCACCAAGCTGTGGATGCTACTTTATAGAAGGTTACCAGGGCTGAATAGTGCCCTGCCGTGGGGTGGGAGTGAAAGAGGGACAGCAGTTCCTGACCCACCTCTGGTAGAACACACACCACCGGGCAGGCGTATTGCTTTCTTTTGAACATCAGCAACTGCTCCGCTGAGTCGGGGCAGTGGCTAGTATGGTATTGGGGGCCCAGGCTGTCGGTTGAGGAAGGGGTCTGCCTTCCTCATGCCAGGCGCTTACAATGGCGTATGGCCAGTATTGCTGCTGCAGGAATTTTAAATCTAGGTGATCTGTTGGGGAGCCCTTGCTAACATCATTGCAGGGCTCAACAACTATATCCTCTATTTCCCCATCAATCGCAGCGTCCTTGGCTGCTCTGTCTGCTCTGGAATTTCCCTCACTATGTGGGCCCCTTTTTCTATGGACTGCTACCTTTCCTATGAAGCAGGCCTGGGATCGCTGTTTAAGGTATGACCAGAGCCTTACCGTCTATTGTACGGTAGTCATTTTTGTGGTATAGGGGCAAGGAAAGGAGAGCATGGTGTTTATAGCATAGGCACTATCAGACCAAATATTCACGGGTCTATCTGAAGTTTCTTTCACGGGGGTTAGAAGTGCGGCGATTTCTGCATATTGTGAGGACTGTCAGTTGCATCGTTGCTGGATGGTTCCCTCTGGCAATGCCACAGCATACCCAGTGTGGGGGGATCCTATGATGTGATATGAGGACCCTTCGATGTAGACATCTGGGGCTCCCTGTATGGGCTCTTTCTGCACAGGATGGGTCTCAAAAGTTAATCAGGGGTAACGGACATTCATGCAGTTCCCCCTCATAAACCAGAAATTGTGGCAGCAATGTGGTAGGTTTGGAAATTATATCAATGTCTCTCTCCATAAATTCCAATGTCCATTTGCTGAGGCACTGTGAGGAAACTAGCGAATCTCCAGGTTTCATCAGTAGGTCCAGAGGCGTGTGAGCGCTGTGAAGGATGGTAGCTTGTAGCCCAGAATAAAGGTAAAATGATGTACTGCCCAGAAGATGGCCAGCAGGTGGTGCTTGCATGCGATATATGTCTTTTCTGTCCCCTGCAGGATTCGAGACTCATATGCAATGGGCTGTCGTTGATTAGCTCGCGTTTGGCAAGAACTATGGTGAAGCTTTGTTCTGTGGCCCCGACCTCCAAATGAAAGGGCTGTGTGGGATCCGGAGGAATTAGACATGCGGCCTGTATCACTGCAGTTTTTAATTTGGCCACGGACTGGGTGTGAGCATCAGTCCATGCCGGGCGTATGTCATCACCCTGCAGTTTTATCAAATCATACAGGGGCTTTGCGCACTCTACAAAGCCTGGGATAAAGTTCCTTTGGTACCCCTTCAAACCTAAGAATGATCGTAGGGCTGTTTTGGAAGTGGGTAATGGTAGTCGCTGTATTATCTCTACCTTGTGGGAGTCGGGGGACGATCCCTCTGGAGAAATGGACACTCCTAGAAAGGTGACCTGTTCTTTTACCAACTGAGCCTTATGGGGATTCACCTTTCGTCCTGCCTGAGCCAACAATGTCAACAGTTCTTGCAAAAGGGACAGATGCTCCTCCATGCTATCGGTTGCCAGCAGTAGACCGTCTATGTACTGTAGCAAGCAGGTAGGGCGGGAAAAGTCTTTTAAAACTGCAGCCATTCTTTAGTGGAAGATCGTGGGGGCATTATGGAACCCCTGAGGCAGGCATGTCCAGGTCCTCAAATGTGAACACAAATTTGTACTGGTCCTCTCTTTTAACAGGGATACTCCAGAATCCATTGGCGATGTCGAGGGTTGAGAAGTACTTGGAACCAACAGGAATTTGAGATAATATGGTGGGAGCTTCTCTTACTTTCGGTGAGCAGGTTGGCGTTACAGAATTTAACTTTCTGTAATCAATAGTCAGTCGCCAGCTGCTATCAGGCTTTTTAACCGGCCATGTGGGTGAATTGGTTGTGAAAGTGCCTGTCCGAACAACACCCTGCTCGACTAGGGATTTTATGGTGTCTCGGATGTAAGGGTGACTCTCCCTTGGGATGGGGTACTGTTTAGTGAATGAGTCGGGGGGGTCCCTCAATCGACTCTTCACCTGCCATTTTTCCACAATCGTGGGTGTTCCATGAAATAGTTTTGCCACAGCTTCATTTTCACTCCCCGGAGGGTCATACTCGGATGGCTTTTTAATAGCAAAAACTGAGTGAGCATCTGAAATTTCTATCACTCTTACATTATTTCTCAATCCCATCCAACACAGTCCCGAGTGTAATCTATTACCGCGCCATACTGATCCAACACATCAGTCCCTAAAATTCCCCTTCCGTTGTGGGTGGTCATCAGCATCGGCGCTGGGACCATACAGTTGAGGCCTCCCAACTGAAGTTCAGAGTCCTTCCCTGTATACGTGGTGGTTGTATCACCATTAAACCCTTTAAGGGCCGTACAACCCATGCCCGCCGCTGCATGGCGTTCAGGGTATGGGGTGTGGATGATGGTAACGGCTTTGTCAGTATCTAAAGGCATAATCTGCTGTCAGCCCCCTTTTAAGACAACAAGGACTACTGGTCTCCCGCTACCATCGTGTCGGAACCCCACTTCCGACCAATCTTTGGGGGCCAAACCCCGTCATAGGGTTGGAATAAACGGGTCTTTTTCCGAGTGGCAGGCAGTGACTAGTGGGGTACCGCAGGGATCGGTGCTAGGACCCCAGCTGTTCACATTATATATTAATGATCTAGACGAGGGAACTACATGTAATATCTCCAAGTTTGCAGATGACACAAAGCTGGGTGGGAGTGTGTGCTGTGAGGAGGATGCAGAGAAACTCCAGTGTGATTTGGACAGGTTGGGTGATTGGGCAGATGCAGTATAATGTGGATAAATGCGAGGTTATCCACTTTGGTGGCAAAAACAGGAAGGCAGATTATTATCTGAACGGCAATAGATTGGGAGAAGGGGAAGTGCAACGAGACCTGGGTGTCCTTGTGCACCAGTCGCTGAAGGTAAGCATGCAGGTGCAGCAGGCGGTTAAGAAGGCAAATGGTATGTTGGCCTTTGTAGCGAGAGGATTCGAATACAGGAGCAAGGGTGTCTTGCTGCAGTTGTACAGGGCCTTGGTGAGACCACACCTTG
Organism: Somniosus microcephalus; assembly: GCF_052327205.1. Taxonomy (NCBI): domain Eukaryota; kingdom Metazoa; phylum Chordata; class Chondrichthyes; order Squaliformes; family Somniosidae; genus Somniosus; species Somniosus microcephalus. Next base: position 235,148,122 of record NC_140995.1, on the reverse strand, counting down.
AGTATTGTGTGCAGTTTTGGTCGCCTTATCTGAGGAAGGATGTTCTTGCCATGGAGGGAGTGCAGCGAAGATTCACCAGACTGATACCTGGGATGGCAGGAATGCCGTATGAGGAGAGATTGGGTCGATTGGGCTTATACTCGCTGGAGTTTAGAAGAATGAGAGGGGATCTCATTGAAACTTATAAAATTCTAACAGGGCTAGATAGACTAGATGCGGGAAGGATGTTCCCGATGGTGGGGGAGTCCAGAACCAGGGGTCACAGTCTAAGGATAAGGGGTAAGCCATTTAGGACAGAGATGAGGAGGAATTTCTTCACCCAGAGAGTGGTGAACCTGTGGAATTCTCTACCACAGAAGGCAGTTGAGGCCAATTCATTAAATATATTCAAGAAGGAGTTAGATATATTTCTTAAGGCTAAAGGGATCAAGGGATATGGGGAGAAGGCAGGGACCGGGTACTGAATTTGGATGATCAGCCATGATCTCATTGAATGGCGGAGCAGGCTCGAGGGGCCGAATGGCCTACTCCTGCTCCTATCTTCTATGTTTCTATGGATCCTTGGAGGGGTCCCTCCAATGGGTGTGCATTGACGAAAGGATTTTGCATTCCCAGTGGGTGTGCATTGGCAATTGCGTGCACCGGTAAATGATTTTGTATCCCCCCCCCTGACAATTTGGGCTTTCATGAGGGTTATCAACTGGTCCAGTCGTTGATCTGTCCCAGAGGGCTTGGATTCATCCTTTTTTAGAAGTGTAACTAACTGAGCCAATTGTTATTCCATCCCAGAGGGTTCGGGTTCGTCCCTCGGGAGGCATCTATGCATTGCATCGCGGTCCGGTGCCTATCTGGGTCTCCTGCAGTGTTTTGCTAGGTGACCTTCCTTCTTACAATTAAAGCACTGTCCCCTAAGGGGGAAGTACCTTGATCCCTCCACCGCTGACACTGGCTTCTTTGCGGTGGGTGGTGACTTCACCTTTAACTGGTCTTTTACCATCTCCCAGGTTCTTTGAATGTTAGTCTCTATATCTGTCCACTGATCGGCAGGCCTCATTGCTATGCCCAGGGTGGTTTTAACTAAAGAGTTGGGTTTGGTCAGGAACATTGTTTTGAATTGTTCCCGATTCTTTCCTGCTGCAGCATTTGCGGGTGCCTGGTTCTGGGTACGTTCATAGATATTGTACAGGTGATTACTGAAAGCTCCAGGGGCCTCATCTGGGCGCTGTTTGGTCTGACTAAGCATAGCCACTAAGTTTAAGTTTTGGATCCCTAAATGGTTTAGGATCTCGGTCACGACTGCATCAGTCGCTGTGCCACGCTGGAGGATCATGTCTGGCAGAATATTCTTTAAAGAAGTGGAACAGGCCAAGAGGAGGACTCATGTTAAATCTCCTTCTAACTTGGGGTGACCCCTCCTGAAATCTGCCCACCTCCTATTAACTCCCAGTGGGTCGTCCCCATCATTAATGGGCCCCAACTCGTGGCTACATGCCGTGGTGTCAGCACCAGATATGGGCCGTGAGTCGGTATGGTTACTAGTGATGTGACCATGCACATTACGCCATAAAGATGTGGTTACTACTGCTACGGTTGGCCCTTGTGTCTCCAAGGTATCTCATCCTTCACTGCCCTCCTGGGGATTATACTGACTGCCTTCCTCTTCCCAATCTGTCTCCTCTTCGTCCCCTTCTGTTGCCTCTGTTATGGCTCCCCGTGTTACTACGGATACTAGAGCCCGTTGCTGCCCTAATTTACTCTTTAGCCGCGCTATTTCTAGGTGGCACTGGGAGTGGTCTACCTCCCTATGTGGCTTCTTCATTGCTTTCCTTAATGCCCCCCTGACGTCTCCTACTTCCTGCTGGAGCCCCAGGTTTTCCAATTTATATTTCTTGAGCACTAATCTGGTTTCATTTGCTGCAGCGACGGCTGCTCCAGCATTTAAATTTGAGAGGCTTTCTTGCTGTAGTAACGAAGCTGCCTGCTTGGCTCCTCTTTCTAGTTGCCTGATACTGTGGCTTAATCGATCAATTTCTTGTCTCAAATGCTGGATTTCTTCCTCCTTTAACTGCCTAACAAGCTGGATGCCTTCTTCTTTCTGTTCTTTCATACTTTCAATCTCTTTTTCTTTTAGTTTAATCTCTTAGACTTTTAGTTCTTTTAAATCTTGTATCTCTCCCTTTAAATCTCGAATCTCTTTTGCATCCTGCCTCTTTAATTCTTCATCTCTCCGAGCACAGTAATGTGCCCTGAATGCCAAGAGACCGTTTGCCTGTTTGGGCCTTAGCTTTCCCTCATCTACCCTCTCCTGGATAAATGTCACGAGCTCCCCAAAGGACGCATGTTGGCCCTTACAGATGCATCATGCCCGTAACTCTTGTAAGTCCCTGATGGACTCCTTTTCATATATTTTCTCATGGTAGGCTACAGCTACGTCTTTTGCTTGCTTTTTGTATGCCCCCGATCCCTTCATCCTGTGTCTTTTGAATTTACTTTTAAACTTCGCACCACAGGTTAGAATCGCAACTCCCGAAATTTCCAATTGTTTAAAAGAATGGTCTAAAGCTGTCTTGCCAGATCCCGGACGAACCCCCAGTTTTGTAAGCTTTTTATTTCGACTGGCATTAAATTGACAGCAGGACCAATTCTTTTGAAACAATTTGGAATAAGTTTATTAAACACACACACATGCACATAGCCTATTGGACAAAACAGTAAGTCTACTGGCATCCTATAGACTCTACTTGATTACAACAGGTAAGGTAATGGGTTACAGATTTAAACAGACTTCCCTCTGAGTCAAGCAATGCATGTGGCCTTCTTCCTTGCTTCTTGGTCTGGTCTGTAGAGGGGGGCTTCCTGCTTTTCCGCGTGGTCATCAAGAGAGAGAGAGAGAGCGAGCGACCTCCTGGGTTCCTTCTTTTATATCTTTTAAGTCCATTGGCCTAGAAATTCACTTGGGCGCGGGCAGCTCGCTCGCGCCCAAAAGTTAGCGCTGGGCGGGGAGGCATTAGCGCACGCCGTATATTCGTCTTCTGCGCCCCAATTCGGAAGCGGGCGCTATACCAGGGTGTGCCCGCCTCCGTTTGGGGTGCTGCAACTGAATATCGGCGCGCTAGTTGCCGCAGCGCCACCCGATGCGGTGCGGCAGGCTGCGGTACTGCAGGCCTCCTCCTTCTCTTAAGGGGGAGGTGCCTGCAACGGCCGGAGCCCCGATCGCGAGTGCCGGCAAAAGAGCCCGGCACAACGGAGAAGTGCCGGGCTCCACGGAAACCAGCTGGCAATGCCGCGGGGGGGGTGGAGGAGGCCGGGGAAGGAGGTGCGGGCAGGCGGCTGCCGAAAAAGCGGCCAGCCGCACCTTCCGCTTTAAAGCGCCCCACTATGGCAGCAGGACGGCCCCGTTTTCTGGTCGCTGTTTGCGCCCGCTTCGGAGGAGGCGGCCGCAAATAAATATGGGGATCGGCGCTGTTTCGGGGCGTTACGGGCCACCGCGCACACCGATGACGTCATTGGTCCCGGCGCAGCGCTAACGGCTACCGCCGCCAATACCGCTGCACTCAATTTCCGCGCTACCACCACGCCGGCGCAAAAGACCTCTTTAGGCGCTAGGTGGGCGCAAGGCCCACTGAATTTCTAGGCCATTGTCTCTAGTATAAATTCCTAAAACCTCAGGATTAGGTCTTAGTTTCATGGCAGCTCTTGATTGGCTTTCCTTACTCATGTGTCTGTCTGCAGAGGCTGGTGCCATTTCTTGATTAAGTTAATCGTTTTGTTAACACCTTTTAATGGCTCTTGAGTTTCAATGGGTTTGTTTACCCTTAAAAATCATGCTGTCTCTGTGATGGTTATTGTTACGTCCGTGTAATAATAAGAAAAGGACTGCAGAGAACGGTACAACAGGTGTTTACTCAACGTGGTTCAAACTGCAACTGAAACAACAGATTACTACTCAGCGTTATATACAGGTGTGGTCACTGCCGGTACTACAGTATACATGAGCTGTAGAAAGTAGTTCCTCCCTTAAAGGTACATACATTACAATTCCTCCGCTTTTAGATTAACAGTACCATAACACTCATTTAACAATTAAATATCAAACTAATTACAATTAACACTTTTAACATGCAACATTAGCTGAAAATAGTCTATTTATAAATTCAGTCTTTGGGGAGGCTTTCTGATCCTTTCTGGATAGCGCCTTTCCCGAGTGCCTTGCTCTTGGTGCGGAGGCGATTCTGGCCCCCTGTCGTCGGTTGGTTCATCAGCTTCCGATGCTACTGTGTCTGGGGTAGATGCTACCTGTACGTTGAGTTCATCACCAGGTACGTATGGGCGAGGCATGGGGTTGACTCGTTCCTGTGACTCGAGGATCTGGTCAGCATGGCGTCTCACGATGCTCTCCCCAACGTCCACTGTGTACATTAGTGGCCCCTGCCGTGTGCATATCGTTCCTGGTTGCCATTTCTCTGTTCGGTAGTCGCGGGCCAAGACTGGTTGCCCTACATTGAAGCTCCTTGTCGGCTTCTCATTGATGTGCTGGAATTGCTTACTCTCAACATCTCTTCGTACATTTGGCCTGAGCAAATCCAGACGAGATCTCAACCTTCGGTTAAAGAACATCATGGCCGGGGCCTGGTTGGTGACTGCATGTGTCGCATTTCTGTAGGCTAACAGGAAATTGTCCACCTTACGCTGCAGTGGAATGTCGTCATCGCACATGGCCTTTACTGCTTTTTTAAAGGTTTGTACGAAACTCTCAGCCAATCCATTTATGGCTGGATGATACGGGGCGGATGTGTAATGCCTTACCCCATTCCTTTTCATAAATCTTCGAAACTCTTCGGACACAAACTGTGGTCCGTTATCAGAGCAAATCTGCTCTGGCAAGCCGTTCCTGGCAAAAATGGTCCGTAGGACTGCAATAGTTTTCTCCGTGGTGGTGGAGGACATTTTGATCACCTCAGGCCATTTCGAGTGCGCATCCACGGCTATTAAAAACATTGAGTCCATGAATGGACCAGCAAAATCAATACGCACCCGTTGCCATGGAGATGAGGGCCACTCCCATGGGTGTAGAGGGGCATGTGGTGGTGCATTTTGGACCTTCTGGCATCCTGAGCAGCTCTTTGTCAGGTCCTCGATTTGCTGATCGATCCCTGGCCACCACACATAAGCCCTAGCAAGGCTTTTCATTTTCACCCCTCCCAGATGACCTTCGTGAAGCTCATTGAGCACTCTCTCCCTTAACTTGGGTGGAATTACCACTCGGGATCCACACATCAAGGTCCCCTGGCATACTGACAGCTGTTCTCTTCTGGATGAGAATGCTGGCAACAGTGAGTCGCCATGTGCTGGCCATCCCTTCACCGTCAAATCATATACCCGAGACAGTGTCGGGTCATTTCGGGTCTCCTTCTCTATACCAGCGTTAGTTACTGGCAAGCATTCAATTATAGTCGAATGAAATATTTCGACAGGATCCACTGCTGGTGCTTCCTCCGCAGTAGGCAGTGGCAGGCGTGATAGCCCATCAGCGTTTCCATGCTGTTTCGTGCCCTTATACTCGATTTCATATTGGTGCGCCCCTAGAAAAAGGGACCATCTTTGTAGACGTTGCGCAGTCATCACTGGAACGCCCTTCTTTGGATTAAAGATGGAGACAAGTGGTTGGTGGTCAGTCAGCAAGGTGAACTTCTGCCCGTGCAGATAGTGATTGAACTTTTTCACTCCCCACACTTGGCTGAGGGCCTCCCTGTCAATCTGGGCGTAGCTACGCTCGGCTGAGGTTAGTGACCGAGACGCAAAGGCTACTGGCCTCTCCGAGCCGTCCGGGAATTTGTGCGACAGCACCGCTCCAATGCCATAGGGTGATGCATCACACGCCAACCGAATTGGTAGTGCTGGGTTGAAATGAGCCAACGCCTCTTTTGATGTGATCAATGCTTTGCTCTTCTGGAAAGCTCGTTTACATTCGTCACTCCACTTCTATGGTACCCCCGTTTGCAGCAGGGTGTTCAGTGGGTGTAGTACGGTAGACAAATTTGGCAAGAACTTATGGTAGTAGTTCACCAGCCCGAGGAACGACCTCAGTTGTGTCACATTTTCCGGTGCTGGAGCCTTGACTACTGTCTCAATCTTTTCAGGGGACTTATGTAACCCCTCTTTATCAATAACGTGGCCACAATACGAGATCTGCTTCTGGAAAAACTCGCATTTGTGGCGATTAGCTCGGAGCCCATATTCCTTCAATCTAGTGAGCACCTGCTCCAGGTTGGCGAGGTGATCACTGTCATTTTCGCCCGTGACCAGGATGTCGTCCAAATAACACTGGATCCCTGTAATCCCTTGCAGGACTTGTTACATTGCCCTTTGCCAAATAGCCGGAGCTGATGCTACCCCGAACACCAGCCGGTTGTATTGGTAGAGACCTTTATGAGTGTTGATCGTGAGGTACTGTTTCGAGGCTTCTTCTACCTCCATTTGCAGGTACGCCTGGGCCAGATCAATCTTAGTGAAGCGTTTCCCTCCAGATAGCGAGGCGAAAATATCTTCAATCCGCGGAAGCGGATATTGTACAGTGTGAAGGACTGGGTTCACTGTCACCTTAAAGTCCCCACAGATGCGAACCTTCTTTGGTTCCCCAGGCGTATTACTCAACGACCTCTTCGTTACAGGAACGATGGGTGTAGCCCACTCGCTCCAGTCCACTTTGGACAGTACTCCTGAACGTTCCAAACCTTCCAGCTCTGCTTCGACGGCTGGGCGGATCGCATAAGGTACCGGTCTGGCCTTAAAAAACTTTGGGCTTGCATTTTCCTCTATTTTGATCATCGCTGTTATGCCTTTTAGTGTTCCGAGTCCCTGCTGGAACACTTCTTGTGCGTCAGTTAGCATTTTTGACAGTCGTCCAGGTGTGACGTCGTCATCCTTTTTGGCATCTACAGTCAGTGCTTGTATGGAATGCCAATCTAGCTGTATCTTCCGGATCCATTCACGTCCTAGTAGTGGTGGTCCTCCATCTGGCAATACATATAGGTACATTTTTGGTGTTTCCTTGCCGTTATATATAACGTTCACCCTTATTTTTCCTTTGGGGTAGACTTTTTACCCCGTGTACGTCTTCAAGACAATCTTTGTATCTCTCAAGGGTATATGTGAGAATAGCCGCTTGTAGTCCCTTCGGTTTATGACTGTTAGGGCTGATCCTGTGTCCAATTCCATTTTCACTTGGACTCCTGCTATCTTGAGCGTGACCCAGATAGTTTGGTGAGCCTCCGTTTTGATCACATTATGTAGTTTCAGACAACCCAGCTCCTTGCTTCCGGAGTCTGTATCACTCTTCTGTTCGTCTGAACTACTCTCCGTCACCTTATGTACCTTCTTGTACTTCTCCTGTGGAGATTTCTTGCTGCTGGTTTTCTTTCCCAACCTGCAGACTCTTGCTATGTGTCCTACTTTTCCACACTGTTTGCACACTTTGTCCTTGAACCAGCAATCATTATGGTCGTGTGTTGTTCTGCCGCAGCGATAGCACTTCACTGTTCCGTATGACATTTCATTTGTGCCATATTCTTGCGGTCTCCGTTGTATCTCTGCAGCGCCCCGTGCTGCTGCTTCGTGTGATGCTGCCATGCTGAAAGCCTTGTCCAGCGTAAGATCCTTTTCTGATAGAAGCCGTTTCTGGCTTCCTTCACTTTGAAGCCCACACACAAACTTGTCCCTTAAAGTATCTGCTAGTCCCGTTCCAAACTGGCAGTGTTTCGATAGCTTGCGCAGTTCCGTTAAATACTCAGCATTACTTTCATCTTTATGCTGGTTCCTTTTGTGAAACTTAAATCTTTCTGCTATCAGCAGCGGTGTGGGGTTTAAGTGGTCCTGTAGGATTGACACTGTTTTCAAAATCCTTTTCCACTGACTTCTCTGGGGTTACTAGGTTTCGTAGTAAGCCATACGTTTTTGCACCCATTGAATTCAACAATACCAGCGCTTTCTTGTCATCTGGCACTTCATTCGCCTTGCAGTATACTTCTATGCGTTCGACATATGTCGTCCAATCTTTGACTTCATTGTCCAACGCTGTGATACTGCCACTCTTCGGCATTTTTGGGTGTGGTTAGACTGGCTTAAAATGGCGTCTCCCGCGCTTTCCTTTCTTCCCCGCTGCGGCTTAAAATGGCATCTCCCGCGCTGCTGCCAACGCCGCTCTCGTCGGTCCTCGTGGCAAATGGCGACGCCCTGTGGGCTTCGTACGCTGCTCCTGCGCTGCTGCCAATACCGCTCTCTGCGGTCCTCGTGGCAATGGCAGCGCCTCGCGTTTTCCTGTGCGCCTCTCTCCCCCGTTGACGCTGCTCGGCCCTTGACCACCGGCTGCGCTTTGTGCGCTCTGCCCTCTCTCTCTCCCTCGTCGACGCTGCTCGGCCTTTTTCTGTGCCGCTCAGTTGGGCTTTAGCCCGTCGCTGTCCGGGAAGGGTCTGCGCAGTACCTGTTGCCAGCCCGTTTCGCTGGACCACCGTGACTGGAAAGCCAAGCCTGGCTCTCGACAACCTCTCCTGCGATGCTCAAATCTCCGCTGGATGACTGGGCAGTTGCCCGTGGTCGACGCCCGTGCTTCTGGTCTCGACCTTCTTCCACTGTTCTCCAGGAGCGAATCCCTGGGAGGTGATGCAGAGTTGCAGGTAGGTTCGAACTTGCTCGTCGCCACTGTTACGTCTGTAATAATAAGAAAAGGACTGCAGAGAACGGTACAACAGCTGTTTACTCAACGTGGTTCAAACTGCAACTGAAACAACAGATTACTACTCAGCGTTATATACAGGTGTGGTCACTGCCGGTACTACAGTATACATGAGCTGTAGAAAGTAGTTCCCCCCTTAAAGGTACATACATTACAGTTATCTTGTTATGCAGGTTTCTTTTGTTAAGTTTCGAGCCGTTGCCTTGAGCCCCGCCCACCCAGGGGAGATCCATACACGTTAAATTCATCTTTATTACATACATCTTATATTAATAGTTTCGAGTCCATCACACATCATAATTTTGACAAAATATACATTTTTATTCTTACAATTGAGTGTCTCCGCTTCCACCACTTCCGTTGGCAACAAATACCAGGTCATGTGTAAAAAAAGTTTTTCCTCACGTTCCCCCTGTATCTCTTGCCCAAAACCTTAAATCTGTGTCCCCTAGTCCTTGTACCATCAACTAGTGGAAACAGCCTATCCAAACCAGTCATAATCTTGTACACCTCTATCAAATCACCCCTCAACCTCCTTTGCTCTAATGAAAACAAATCCAGCTTCTCCAACCTGTCCTTGTAGCTAAGATCCCCCATCCCCGGAACCATTCTGGTAAATCTCCTCTGCACCCTCTCAAGGGCCTTCACATCTATAGGGGGTGGTGTGTGGGTCAGCTTCCCCTCTGACTTCTGAGTGGTTCGAATCACTCCCACTCCCTTGATTCTAGACCTTGGGCTTATTTGGAGGTTGTGACAAAAGTGCAGCAGACAACTGGTTTTGGTGCAAGAAACTTTGATCTTTATCCAAGAAAGAAAATATAACACAGCAATCTTTTACTCTAATAAAATTGGGGAACACTTCAATACATACGAGGGAAAATACAGTAGAAAAATACCTCATCCCTCCCAATCCCACTTCCTAGCTAAGTTGGACTCTAGAGGACCAGGGATAATGCTCACCAAAACGAATCCTTGACAGTTGAGCTGGTTCGCGGTTTCGGGGTTCGCTGGATGTGTTGGTCGGTGTCTGCCGTACGCGGTAGAGGACTTCGACTATCTGCTGGTCAGTCTTTGCCAGTCCGCTGATGAGGTAGGGTGCGTTTTGGATCTATGGGGTGAGTACCCACTTTTCTTCGGTAGAGATAGGGTTTAGAGTTCCTTTTAAGTAAAAATCTTACCTGGGGTAAGTCAGGAATAGATTGTAGAGTGGAAACTTTCGAATCTTCGGTTTTTCTCCTGAGTTGTTTTTCTTTGGTTGCGGTGGCTCAATATTACTGGATTGGTTGGTGGTAATATTTTGTTGGTAGTTTCGTAAGGCTCTTGTTGCCACGGGGTGTCCGACAATGTCCTGGGTCACTGAAGCTGTTGAACTTGGGTGTACGGTAGAATGCTGCCCCATTTTGATGCTTCGGTTTCTCTTGTGTGTTGCTTCTGGGGCGAGCTTTCTGAGAGAGAACTTCTGGAGAGTGTTCCCTTCCTTTAGAAAACAGGCCTTTAATTATACTACTTGGGGCCTCCTAATCTGCGCGCCAAATCAGTCCCGGTTTATTATTTGATTTGGGCGGGCTCGTTAAGGTAACTTGATTAAAAATGTGAAAAATCGTTTCGGGATGTTGTACTGTTTAGTCAATGAGTTGTTGATCGTCTAGTTCATTGTCATCGTTATATTCAGGTTTTGAGTATCCTGTCTGAGCCTGAGGTTTCTATGTAGGTTGGCGAGGTGATTTGCATTATGCATGTTTTGGATGGGTCCTGTGTTTTGGGTGGGGACTGCTCCTTCGTGGATCAATTGTTAGGATGAATTGAGGTTACACAGTTCCCCAGGCAATTTGATTTTACTCCAATATCCAAACTGTCATTACAGAGGTTGATTCCATTTCCTGTTGCAGCCTTTTCTCCCTGTACAGGTCCAAACGTGCCTTTTTATTTTATCATCCTGAAACTTGTTTAGAAAGAGACCAAAGTCATTTTCCTTAGGGTTTTCTTCTAGCTTTGGGGGATCTGTGAATTTTGAGAATCTTACAGTTCCCCCTGTGATACTTTACTTGCTAGAGTATCATACTAAGTGAGCAAAATTCTTGATCCCCGAGAGCCAACCTTCCCCCTGTAGTTTACCTATCTAAGACCCACAGCATACATTCCCTTTTAAATGTAGTGTTCAGACGCATGCACAGGTAAAGTACAGTTACATTGATATCCAAGCACGGAGGGGGTCCAACACCCCTGCACCACTTGGAAAATATAGTACCTACATAGTAAAATAATACGCGGTCACCAACTTCATTACAACGACGATTAAGCCTCGTCCAATACATGATCAAAAACTTTATTGTAATGCTCGTCCAATACCCTCTCATGTCGGGATCGGAGCTTTCTGCCCCTCCCGTTGCACTTTGTGCATAGTAAGTAGAAAACTATACCGAGCTGGCAGACCACTAAAATATGGGAAGCCATTCTGATCCAGGAAGGGACCTCTATATTTTCAAAAAATATCCCACCAGGGTGGAGCTATGATATCCGAAATCTCGCCCCCTATCTCGACTGTTTTTTGTTCTAGAGTATAGAAATGTTTTTGTGATACTTCTACGGCTTTGAGTAGGGCGGTAAGATGTTCGGGTAGAGGGGGAATTTCATAGCCAAAGTATGTAACATAGGCTTGCAGGTTGGTTATGTTTTCAGTTACAGTGAGGTGAACAGTGGAGGGTTCAGGAATGGGGACAATCCGTTCCTGGGCCACTTGAACTTCTGCCTCGGGTTTAAAGCAGAAACTGCTGTCACTTATCGGACACCAGATGTGCTGTCCAAGCTGGTAGTGGGGCGCACTTGTGGTGACACAATATGCCCCATCCCCTATGTATGCTACCTGTGGGGGAACATGGCCTTGTGCCATTATTAAACCCGCACTGTGGTCTAGAATAGGCGTTCAAGTGCTGGGGACACAGTATTATGTGTGCACCCCGGCTCCGGCACCCGGAGAGGTCAGTACCTGTCATAGCGTGCTCCCACTTTATGACATAAGGTGGGAGCGCTGCGAAACGGACGTGTGTACCTCCCTGAATGATCCCAATGTTCTCCACCCTGTATACCGGTGCGGGTCGGGCTGTCCCACCCATGACCGGCATCCTCACTACTATCCCCATGATAGTGTGATTGGAATGCCCGCAATCTACTGGAACAGGGTAGGCTTCAGAGGCTAGGCGGAGCTGACACTGGCTCAGCAAATTGATAAACGGGTGGAGGGCTGCGAGGTGCTTGTTGCTGATCCAGGAGGGGACTAAACCTTGTTTTAAATCCTCCAGGTTGCTGCGGCCCTCGCCCAGCAACCATGCCCTGTATAGCACACACACCTCATTCTGTGCAGCCTGATCCGAAGCATTCCTGTTCTCCCGTATGAGTGCATTTACTGTTTTTGCATGTCTTTCTAGCTCAGCAATAATTTCCTTTAAATGGACCGTCATAGCCTGGTCCTCGTGTAGCTCTGAGCCTACCACTGTGTTTTCTTCCGTTAGGATCTTTCGTAGTTGAGTTTTTAGACCATTTATTTGTGTTTGCAGTTCTATATCGTCCAGGCTATTTATTACAGAGGATCCTGTATTGTAGGTAGTGAAAATATCGTTCCAGGTTCCCCTTCTTTGTCTCCCCATGCCCATAGTGTACTCAGCGTGTTGGCAAAGTCGAATTCGTAGAATTTCCTGAACATTTTTAGTAGGGCCTGGTATAGCTGTTCTGTCTCCGTAGGGCACCATTCAGGTAAGTGTACTTCAGTAAGGTTTAGGATAACTGAAGCTACTGCATAGTGTACCCCCTGGTATAGTACCTTTTCGGACGGCACTAGCACTAACCCATTCCCTGGTCCCGTGGTGGTGGTAGGACACCTCTCTAGTACTGTCCGTGCTGTCGGGGTCGTGGACAGGGGCATTCGGGTGCGTGCTACGAGTTCGGTGGCATTGACTGGGATCAGGGAGTGTGGGACTGCGCACGCATGCAGGCTAGAATCCCACCCCATCCCCTTCCCGGTATCTTGCCATTGTCTGGAGAAGATGATGGATATTCCTGTGGTGCAGGCTCTCTCTGATCCCCACATGCAGATGTAAATTCCCTGTTCCGACTCCCACCACTTATCCCAAAACACTCACTCCCCCTTGGGTCCCCGTTAATGTCCGGTAGGTGTCGTTTCCCAGTCGGCTGTACGGTCCCCTATGTCCCTGCTCAGCTTCCTGAACCACCACCACCTATCCAGGGGAATCCGTCCTTTGCATGTAAGACACACACGTTTCCCCTCAGTGACACTGATCCGTGTAGCAACGACCTGTACCCTGGGGCATGGGATGGAGGCCTCCCCGTAGGTGAACCCGGTCTGGCTGGAGTATTGCGTAGAGTTAGACCCCAGCCACCCTGGCCACCTTCCCTCGTGGAAATAAATAGCGAGCTCCTCCACACCCGGTTCGCCACCCCCAGGGGTAACGATCGGCGCGCTCTCTCCTGAGCACCCATAAATGTGGGAGTCCTCCACGTCACCTCGGTCACTGATGCTCACCCCTACCAGGGCGAGCAGGAGCAGAACCTTTCTCATGCCGATTTCCTCCCTGTAGGGACACAGAAAACAGATAGCCATGTCCCGAGAAGGTTCTCTGGCTTGACAAAGTGATCGAGTTTCGAAACTTAAACTTACTTCGAAAATAATTAAATAAACCTAAAGCTACCAAAACTGTAAAAACACACCGAAATACATCAGAAATGGTATGTACATCTGCCGCCCGCCTCCGGGCGGCCAGGCTAATTCCTGTTCAGCTTCTGGGCAGCTTGTCCGCCTGGGCGTAAGGTGGCCTGTACCGCAGGACCCGGAGAGTCCTTCTTAAAACAACTGGGGGTTTCCCTGAATCCCAGATGATCGGGGGAGTGCCCCTCCTGTACTACAGAACACTACCCCCTTCGGTGTGGCTGCTGAGTCCCTGTCCTGTCCTGTGGGCTCCTCGCAGCCTGAGGCCGCAGGCTGGGGACCCCTCTCATTCTCTTTGCCCACCGCTACCTCTCCTGTGAGTCCCTCACCGTTGGAGGCTGCAGGCTGGGGATCCCTATTCCTAGAACGATCCCTAACCTTGGGCATTCTTTTACGGGTTGCGGCCCTTCCGGGGCTGAACCATTGAAACTGATGCGCTGGTGACCATGGTAGTTTTGGCTGTGGTGTGCGAGGCGACCTTCTTAGGATTCCGGCTACCGGGGGTGCGTCCGAGTCCCAAATAATTGGTGGGATAGCCCCTCCAGTAATACAAGCCACTGCCCCCACCTGTGCGGTCTGTGAGTCTGCCACAGCTGCTGGCTGAGGATCCCTGTCCTTAGGACGGTTCACCCTTGCTGGCCGTTCCCCTTTCTCGGGTTTGAACAGTTTACACTGGTTAATATGGAACCACTTCATGCGGCGGGGCAGCTTTATGGCGTAGACCATGGGGCTTGCCTTGTCGACAATGTTGTATGGCCCCATGTACAATGGTTCAAAACTCACTACCCGAGCAAAGTTCCTAACCATGACCTGATCCCCTATCTCCCACTCGTGGTGCTTGCGGGGTTCTAGCAACAATCGGTTACTCCGATGCTGCTTTCCCATGTTGCTAGCAGCCTGCCAGTGAACCCGTTTAAGGTGTTCAAACAGATTCCTGACGAAGCTGTCCCGGTTCACCTCTCTAAGCTGACCTTCCGTGAGCACCGAGGCTAGCACATGGGTGGGGGTCCGCATAATCCTACCAGTCATGAGCTCGTGTGGGGAATACCTCGTGCTTTTTGACTGGCTGACTTGGATCCCCATTAGGACCAATGGTAAGACTTCTACCCACTTCTTGGGTGAGTCTCCCGTCTCGTTCCGCAGCCTTTCTTTAATGGTACGGTTTAAACACTCCACAGGACCCGATGACTGTGGGTTGTGGGCGACATGCCATTTCCCTTCAATGCCAAGTACCATGAGGGTCTCTATCATGACCTGCCCGGTAAAATGACTCCCTTGGTCGGACTCCACATACTGTGGTAGTCCCCATCGTGAGAACACTTCCCTGACCAGGATCCTAGCCGTACCCAATACGGTAGCAGTACGGCATGGAGAAGCTTCCACCCACTTTGAGAACACATCCACCAGGACTAGGCAGTACTTGTAGCCTCCCTGGGCGGTGGGTAGGGGCCCGATGTAGTCGACCTGGATCGACTGCCATGGTTCCTCTTACCTCCTGATGTGTCCCATAGATACCTTCCTTTTCCGGGGGTTAGGGTTGTTAGCAGCACACACCAGACAGCTGGCACAAAACTTGCGGACATGTTCCCTGAGTCCTGGCCACCATCCTGCCTGTTCCACCTGTTGCCAGGTGGTTTCAGGTCCGGGATGCCCCGCTCCTGGACCCTCATGGGCCAGTTGGAGGAATTCCCTTTGGTGCTGCCGTGGCACTACCCACTGCTCCCCCCTGAACAGCATGCCTTCCTTTCCGGTGATGCCTGCTGTGCCGTACGGGTCCTCTACCTTTTCCCCTTTAGAGAGCGCGTTCAGGACGGTTCTTAGGACGGGATCTTGGGTTTGAACCGTTTTCAGGTCCGGTGCCAATGCTACCCCTGAACTCCTTTGCATTCCACCTCTGCTCACTAGACTAAGAGAACATGGGCTATGAGCCAATCGCCCCAAGTGCGAGTTTTTAAAGAAACAAATATCGTATTGTGGCCACGTGATTGATGAAGAGGGGTTACATAAGTCCCCTGACAAAATTGAAGCGGTAGTTAAGGCTCCAGCGCCTGAAAATGTGTCGCAACTGAGGTCATTCCTCGGATTGGTTAATTACTACCATGTTTTTGCCGAATTTGTCCACAATTCTGCACCCACTGAACGCCCTACTACAAACTGGAGTAGCATGGAAATGGAGCGATGAATGTAAGCGGGCCTTTCAGAAGAGTAAGGACCTAATCACTTCAAGAGAAGTATTGGCTCACTACAACCCATCACTACTGATAAGACTGGCGTGTGATGTGTCTCCCTACGGCATTGGAGCGGTTCTGTCACATAAATTCCTTGATGGTTCAGAGAGGCCGATAGCTTTTGCGTCACGCTCGTTAACTTCAGCCGAGCGTAACTACGCCCAGATTGACAGAGAGGCCCTCAGCCTGGTGTGGGGGGTGAAGAAGTTCAATCACTACCTGCACGGTCAGAAATTTACTCTACTAACTGATCATCAACCTCTTGTCTCCATTTTCAACCCTCAGAAGGGCGTACCGATAATGACAGCACAACGGCTACAGAGGTGGTCCCTTTTCCTAGGGGCACACCAATATGACATCGAGTACAAAGGAACTAAACAGCATGGGAATGCTGATGGATTGTCGCGCCTACCGTTGCCGATGGTGGAAGAAGCACCTGCAGTGGATCCAGTGGAGATATTCTACTCGACCATAGTCGAATGTCTCCCTGTGACGAATGCAAACATAGAAAAGGAAACACGAAATTACCCGACACTCTCCTGGGTCTATGATTTAACGGTGAAGGGATGGCCAGCACATGGCGAACCACTGCTGCCAGCATTCTCGCCGAGAAGAGAACAGCTGTCAGTGTGCAGAGGAACCTTGATGTGTGGATCCAGAGTAGTAATTCCACCCAAATTGAAGGATAGAGTGCTCAATGAGCTTCATGAGGGTCATCTGGGAGGGGTAAAAATGAAGAACTTAGCCAGAGCGTTTGTGTGGTGGCCGGGAATCGATAGAGAAATCGAAGAGATGACCAAGAGCTGTACAGAATGCCAGAAGGTCCAAAACGCCCCACCACAAGCCCCTCTACATCCATGGGAGTGGCCCTCATCTCCATGGCAAAGGGTGCACATTGATTTTGCTGGTCCATTTATGGACTCGATGTTTTTAATTGCGGTGGATGCACATTCAAAGTGGCCAGAGGTAATAAAAATGTCCTCAACCACCACAGAAAAAACTATCACAGTCTTACGAACCATATTCGCCAGAAATGGGCTGCCTGAACAGATTTGCTCCGACAATGGACCACAGTTTGTGTCTGAAGAGTTCCGGAGGTTCTTAAAGAACAATGGTGTTAAGCATTACACATCCGCCCCATATCATCCAGCCACCAATGGATTGGCTGAGAGGTTCGTTCAAACATTCAAGAAGGCTATCAAGGCAATGTGTAATGAAGACATACCCCTACAACACAAGGTGGATAACTTCTTGTTTGCCTACCGGAATGCGACACATGCGGTTACCAACCAAACTCCAGCCATGATGTTCTTCAATCGAAGACTACGATGCCGCTTGGATTTGGTTAAGCCAAACGTCAGAAGAGATGTGGAGAACAGGCAGTTTCAGAATATGAATGAAAGGCCGACCAGGAGTTTTAAGATAGGTCAACCAGTTTTGGCCCGGGACTACCGCACAGAGAAATGGCAGCCAGGAACGATCTGTACACGGCAAGGACCTCTAATGTATACCGTGGACGTTGGAGAGAGCATTGTAAGACGCCATGCTGACCAGATTCTAGAGTCACTGGAAAACGTCAATTCCACACCACGATCCGATACACCTGGCGATGAAACCGAAGTACCAATTGCATCTACCTCAGAATCGGTGATATTGGAAGCAGACGAACCAAACAACGATGTTGATCCCGAATCAACTTTGCCAGAAGAACCTGATACCCCAAAGAGGCGTTATCCAGACAGAATCAGGAAGCCTCCTCAAAGACTGAACTTATAATTGCTTAGCTTCAACTAATGTATCTAGCAACTGTAATTGTAAATATGTTATTTAATTATTAATCGAATGTTATGTACTGTTTAGCTAAAAGGGGAGGAATTGTAGTGTATGTACTTTGCAGAAGGAACTATATTCTGCAGCCCCTGTATACTGCAGTACCAGTAGTGACCACCCCTGTATATAAGCCTGTGTAGTAACTTTTGCATAGTAGTTTCAGGTTGTCTCCACTCAGTAAAGACCTGTTATAACCAACTCCTGCAGTCCGTGTCTCAATTATACACGGACATAATAGGAGATACAGCAGTGGATGTGGTGGACAGTACTTGGATTTCAGTAAGGCCTTTAATACAGTGCCTCTGGAAAGGCTGGTACTGAAAATAACATTTAAAAAAGAAAGACTTATATATTTATATAGCAGTTTTCACAACCTCAAGACGTCCCAAAGCGTTTTATAGCTAATTAAGTACTTTTGAAGTGTTGTAATGTAGAAATGCGGCACCAATTTGCACATAGCAAGGTCGCATAAACAGCAATGTGATAGTGACCAGATAACCTGTTTCAGTGATGTTGGTTGAGGGATTAATATTGAGCAAGACACCGAGGAGAACTCCACTTCTCTTCTTTGAAATAGTGCCATGAGATCTTTTACATCCATCCGAGAGGGCAGACAGGGCCTCGGTTTAATGTTTCATCCAAAAGACAACACCTCCAACAGTGTTCCCGTTTAGCAGCTGTATGAAGCTCCTGCACAGGCCGCTTGCTAGTTTCTCAATTGAAAAACTGCGTGCGTGGAAGTTTGAATGGGCTACATAGCCCCTTAAAGGGGCGGCGCACTCAAAAGAAAAATTAGAGGGAACATTGACCTCCGACAGTGCAGATGTGGGAATCAGTGGAAATATTTTACAATGGATACGTAATTGGTTGATGGATAGAACCCAGAGGGCAGCAGTAAAGGGAGTGTAATCAGCCTGGGAGAATGTTACCTGTGGGGACCCAAGTAGTCTGTTCTGGGACCTCCTTTGTTTTAATATCTTTATAAATGATCTGGAACTAGGAGTCACAAGCACAGTGGCTACATTTGCATATGATACAAAGTTAATGATGATGGTAGACTCCAGAGCTGAACAGGATAAGCTTGGTCAGATAGGTGGCAGACGAAATTTAAAGTAGAGAAATAGAAAATGCATGGAGAGAAAAAGATCCAGGAAGGAACTAATCTGTATAGAAACTGAAATAGATCTGGTGGTCCCGATTGACAGTAAATTGAAGCTATCGAAAGGATACAGGAGAGCAACCAGAATGATTGAGGATATGAAGGGATTGGATTATGAGGCGCGATTATGTAAATTGGGCATGTTCTCACTGGAAAAGAAAAGGTTGAGGTGATATTTGGACTAGATAATGTTGGCCATGACGAGCTGTTTCACCTTGTCCAGAACATTAGAACCTGAGGACAGGGCCTGCGCTTGAAGGAGGTAAATTCAAAATTAATCTGGAAACAATATTTCAGTAAGTGAGCGGTTAATCTATGAAATAGGCTCTGTAGGGAGATAGTGGAAGCAGTTAGTATTGATTCATTCAAATGCAAATTTGATAGATATCTTTCTGAAAATAACATTTTGGGAAACAATATATGAGTAATTTGAGACATGACGTGTTAAGTGTAGCATGCTTGGGAGGAACAGGTGGCTTTGGACCTATGGTTCCCAAAGCTCTCCACCACTGGGATTTTCCACCCCTCATGCCTGGGTCTGTTGTAGACTAATTGATAGAGACTGCTTACTATGGTTAGTCAACAACTCCGTTATTGTTGTGACTACCAGGACAGTATAAGGTGAACTAGATATACCTTGGTCTTTATTTGTCTAGCAATTCCTATATTCTAAAAATATTAAAATGGTCCAGGTGCCAAATTCTGCTAACAGGTTCCACACAATGCTGTAGCCTAAGTGATTAGATCCATAGCAGCAGTGTAAGCATATGTTTCTGCTCACACTCTGTTTCTAAATATGTATACTCAATGTAGAACACTCTTACAGTACTACCTTCTGATCACTGTATGTGGACCGTACAGTCATTTTCTCACGAAGTTTAGACAAGAACGATACAGTACAGAAGGAGGCCATTCAGCCCTTTGTGCCTGTGCAGGTTATTTGATAGAGTTATCGAATTAATTCCACTCCCCTGCTCTTTCCCCACAGCCCTGTAAAACAAAATTTCCCTTCAAGTATTTATCCAATTCTCTTTTGAATGTTACCATTGAATCTGCTTCAACCACCCTTTCAGTATTTTTGACTATCTTTCCACAGATGGGATTTCAAAATAAGGGCCACTTTTAATGTTTAGAAAGTGTATTCCCACACAATTTTTTTAAGGCATGTAGATGAAGTACGCTAAGTGGAATTTGTTTTCCCAGAGGTTAAACAATATGCAATTTATTACCTTGTCTAGGTAATCAAAGAGCACCTCACACCATTTTGTTGTGAAGCCTGTTAATCTCTGTCTGTGAAGAAGAAAATAAAAAAAGTGGATACTGGGTCACAGAAAAAAACAGGGTTTTGAAACAGAAAGGTTACGAGGGCAGGTTTATTTAAGGGTAAGCCGTGAGGATGTTAGTTGAGGCAAAGAGGATAGAGATGCTGGAGTATAGTTGGATGACATTTGTATAAGTGGAAAATGTGGTATTGTGGTGACACGCCACCACTGGACATAATCCGCTCACGGCGGCACAGACAGTCTAAGCAGAAGCCCCCAGCCGGGGGCCCTTTCCTCCAGCAACTTGTTTCCTGCAGGGACAGGCTGCCGGGAGCACTTCCTGTCTGGGAAGTATTTAAGTGGATGTGCGGGCTTTTCTAGTTCCTGGTTGCCATGTGGTCAGAATAAAGCAGTTGTGTTTTCAATAGCTCTGTCTCGACTCCCACGTTTGCCGCGGTATCTCAACACTGGTGACCCCGACGCTCAGGACGAATCCTAAGCTAGCATGGCGGATACAAACGTAGTCACGGTTAAATTACCTGACTTTTGGGAGAACCTCGCCGAAGCCTGGTTCGTTCAAGCTGAGTCCAGATTCCGGCTGAAAGGCATTACAGTCAACGCCACGAAGTACGACTACCTCGTCGCCTCGCTCACCTACGCTACAGTCCCCAAGGTTTGGGCAGCGCTGCAGAATCCACCAACGGAGGGCAAGTACGAGCATCTGAAGGCTGCGCTACTTAAAAAATTTCAAACGTCCTCTTACCAGCGCCACTGCCAACTCCTGGACCTCCCCGGCCTTGGTGACGCTTCACCATCAGACCTGCTTTCCCACATGCTGTCCCTCTCCGACGACAAAAATCCCGGCGCCCTTTTTCGCACGCTTTTCATTCGGCAGCTCCCCGCCAGCATCCGCCCGCTCCTTGTGGAGTCTGACTCCACGGACCTGAATGAGATAGCCGAAAAGGCCGACCGGCTGCTCTCTGCACAGGCCGCTCGCGACGTCGCGCCCGACCTCACGGCAACGACCACGCGGTCTTCCCGGGCCGCTAGGCCCGACCGCCCTACCACTCCGGGTCACTGCTACTACCACACCCGTTTTGGCGCTAGGGCTCAACGCTGCACGCCACCGTGTTCCTTCAAACCCCCCCCCGCACCGGCCCCCGCGATGGCCGCGGGGCAGAAGGAGCCCCTACTGTACGTCACTGACGACAGAACCAACCGCCGATTTCTGTGCGACACAGGGGCCCAGCACAGCATCACCCCCGCCTCCGCCCTCGAGATCCAACGCGGCACACGGGGTATCACACTGGCTGCAGCCAACGGCTCTGAAATCCGCACATATGGCACCCGCATGGTCACGCTCGACCTCGCGGGCCGCCGCTACCGCTGGGAGTTCCTGACAGCCAAGGTCCTCTGCCCACTCATTGGCGCCGACTTCCTACGCGCCCACGGCCTCCTTGTCGACATTCCGAGGCACCGCCTCGTCGACATCAACACTATGGCCCCCATCCCCGGCGCCTTTACCCCGGCCCGTTCGGCCGGCCCGACGACCTACTGCCTCGCCAGAGCCACGGACGACTACTCGGCACTCCTAGCTGAGTTTCCCGCCCTCACTAACCCGACCTTTTCGGCCAAAGCTGCCAAGCACGGTGTGGAACACTATATCCCCACCACCGGCCCCCCAGTTTCTGCCCACGCCCGCAGACTCAACCCGGCCAAGCTGGAAATCGCGCGGGCCGAGTTTACCAACATGGAACAACTCGGCATCATCCGCCGCTCCAGCAGCCCTTGGGCCTCGCCCCTCCACATCGCCCCCAAGCCCGGCGGAGGCTGGCGCCCTTGCGGGGACTACCGCCGCCTCAACGACGCCACCACCCCCGATCGGTACCCGGTGCCACACATCCAGGACTTCTCGGCCCGACTGGCCGGGTGAACCGTCTTTTCCAAAGTCGACCTGGTGCGCGGTTACCACCAAGTCCCCGTACACCCCGCGGACATCCCCAAAACGGCCGTCATCACCCCATTCGGCCTGTTCGAGTTCCTGAGGATGCCCTTCGGCCTCAAGAATGCAGCACAGGCTTTCCAGCGCCTTATGGACTCAGTCCTCCGGGACCTGAACTTCCTATTCGTCTATCTAGACGACATTCTCGTGGCCAGCTCCTCCAAACAGGAACACCTCGAACACCTTCGCATCCTGTTCGGGCGCCTAGCCCAACACGGGCTCATCCTCAGCCCGGCGAAGTGCCAATTCGGCCTAACCGAGATCGATTTTCTCGGTCACCACATCACCCCTGCTGGGGCCGTCCCCCTGCCCAACAAGGTGCAGGCCGTCCAGCAATTCCCCCGCCCCACAACCATCAAGGGCCTCCAGGAGTTCCTCGGGATGGTGAACTTCTACAACAGGTTCATCCCCAGAGCCGCAGCCCTTATGAAGCCCCTATACGACTCCCTCCGAGGAAAATCCGGCAAGATGGACGTAGCCTGGACCACTGACACGGCAGCTGCCTTCGACGCCACCAAAAACGCGCTCGCCGACGCCACTCTGCTCGCGCACCCGAGGGCCGATGCCCGGGTCGCGCTCACCACCGACGCCTCCGACCACGCGGTCGGGGCCGTGTTCGAGCAGTGGGTCAATGGCGCGTGGCAGCCACTTGCCTTCTACAGCCGCCAACTGCGCCCCCCGGAGGTCAAATACTCCACTTTCGACCGCGAGCTTCTCGCACTCCACCTGTCGGTCCGCCATTTCAGGTTCCTCCTGGAAGGCCGCCCCTTCACCGCGTATGTGGACCACAAGCCACTCACATACGCGATGGCCAAGCACACCGAACCCTGGTCCGCTAGGCAGCAACGCCAGCTCGCGGCCGTCTCCGAGTTTACTACGGACATTCAGCACGTCTCCGGTAGAGACAACGTGGTCGCCGACTGCCTTTCCCATCCCGCCGTCTGTGCGAATCACCTCGCGGTCGACTACGCACAACTAGCAGCGGCCCAGCTCACGGACCCAGACCTCCTCTCGGCGGCTACCAGCCTGCCAGGGCTACGCCTAGCCAAGGTCGCGCACGGGCCCGAAGCCACGGCAGTCACGTGCGACGTCTCACTCGGCCAACCCAGGCCGGTCGTCCCTGAGACCTGGCGCCGCCGCGTCTTCGACGCGCTCCACGGGCTCTCTCACCCGGGTTCCCGCGCATCCGTCAAACTCCTCTCCAAGCGCTTCGTCTGGCGCGGCCTTAGCAGAGATGTTCGGACTTGGGCCACCTCCTGCCTCGCCTGCCAACGGGCTAAGGTACAGCTGCACACCAAAGCACCCCTGGGAGACTTCGAGGTACCCAGCCGCCGCTTCGACCACGTACACGTCGACATCGTCGGTCCCCTGCCGCCATCGCAAGGCCAAACTTATCTCCTCACGATGGTCGACCGCTACACACGCTGGCCTGAGGCAGTGCCGCTGACCTCCACCACCACAGCCGACATCGCCAGGGCGTTCGTTAACACCTGGGTTGCGAGGTTCGGCGTACCGGCCGACATAACCTCCGACAGAGGCGCCCAGTTCACCTCCGAACTCTGGACGGCCACAGCACGCAACCTCGGGGTGACGCTCCACCGCACCACGGCGTACCACCCGCAGGCCAACGGACTTTGTGAACGCTTCCACAGGTCACTCAAGGCCTCACTCCGCGCCGGCCTGCAGGACAGTACCTGGACTGACCGCCTACCGTGGGTGCTACTCGGCCTACGCACCGCGGTCAAGGAAGACCTCCAGTCCTCGGCAGCGGAGTTAGTCTACGGACAACCGCTGCGCGTCCCAGGCGAATTCCTTCCGGAGCCTACCAAGTCTTGGTCGGCCGAACAGCAGCGGCTCGACTCTTTCTCTTCCGCTCAGCAGTTCGCCCCACTTCCGGTCAACCGACACGGCGAACTCGCACCTCACGTCCCGCCAAATTTACAGCAGGCGCGCTTCGTCTTCGTGCGACACGACGCGCACCGCGGGCCCCTGCGACCCCCGTACGACGGTCCGTATGAGGTACTACAAACCGGGGACAAGGTATTCAAGCTGCGACTCGGCGACAGGGTCGAGACAGTCTCCATCGACCGGCTCAAACCAGCACACACAGAACTAGGGGAACAGGTCCCCGTGGCCCAGCCTCCAGCCAGAGGCCGTCCCCCCGGCAAGCCAGCACAGCCGGCGGCGAACCGCCCGACCCAACCAACCAGACCGGCGACCACTCAGAGCCGCTGCGGCAGAACCATTAGACCACCGTCACGACTCGTCCACTCCTCCTAAGCGGATTCTGGGGGGAGCTCTGTGGCGACACGCCACCACTGGACATAATCCGCTCACGGCGGCACAGACAGTCTAAGCAGAAGCCCCCAGCCGGGGGCCCTTTCCTCCAGCAACTTGTTTCCCGCAGGGACAGGCTGCCGGGAGCACGTCCTGTCTGGGAAGTATTTAAGTGGATGTGCGGGCTTTTCTAGTTCCTGGTTGCCATGTGGTCAGAATAACGCAGTTGTGTTTTCAATAGCTCTGTCTCGACTCCCACGTTTGCCGCGGTATCTCAACAGTATGTTCTTTATTTTGTACCATTAAGAGAAGATAATTTGTAGCAATTTGAACTAAATATATTGTCACAACTTGCTCTGTATGTTTATTCACTGTGAAATAAAGCAGCTTAATGATTTGTATTAATCTTCAACTCATCAAGCGTTTGTTCAGTCCGCTTTCATAGAGAATGAAGGAGAACATGTGTGAAAGATGCATATTTTGTCAGGTCACATTTGTTAACCACCTCCTCATACCCCATTCTACCACAGTAAAGCTGGTCCCTGGCACTAAGCTGGAAACTGGCAATGTGTTTTCAAAGTGCTTGTACTATAAATAGATGAGAGTGCTGTAAGCACTTTAAAAACAAATTGCCAGTTTCCTGCTCTTTGCCTCAACAAAAACCCCCACAGCTTACCCTTCAACAAACCTGGCTGCCCTCGTGACCTTTCTGTTTCAAAACCCTGTTTTTTTGGATGCAGCAAAGGGACAGGAAGACCATCAGTAAGTGGGAAGAGCTGAGGCCGGGCAAGGGAATGGGACTAGGCAGTAATGCCATGGACAAGGCTGAGGACAAGTAAGGAGCGGAAAATGAATGAAGGGAAAGGGCTGAGGCTGGTGAGCATGGCGACTGAGGATGGGTGAAGTAGGGAAGTCCTGTTAGGAAAGGGAAATCATGTTTGACAAATTTGCTGGAGTTCTTTGAGGATGTAATGAGCAGGGTGGATAAAGGGGAACTTAAAACAATCACTATCACTAGAGAAAAAGTACTAGGCAAACTAATGGGACTAAAGGTGGACAAGGACCCATGACCCGATGGCCTGCATCCTAGGGTCTTAAAAGAGGTGGCTGCAGAGATAGTGGATGCATTGGTTGTAATCTACCAAAATTCTCTGGATTCTGGAGAGGTCCCAGCGGACTGGAAAACCGCAAATGTAACGCCCCTATTTAAGAAAGGAGGGAGACAGAAAGCAGGTGTCGAAGTCTCGACTTCTGAGTAAGACTCTAAACACAAAGTATCGTCAAAGGAAGACTTTATTAGTTCTTGTATACAAGGGAAGCGGACATGTAGACAATGGCTACGCTGACCACTTCTAAGATCATAACATATTTATAGTTAAAGCAAGCCTTCAGAATCACATGATCGAAGTCTGAGATCATAATTAGTAACAAGAAAAATATTGTGTTAGTCAAACAGTAATCAAGGATAAAAAGGACTGGAACAAAAAGGAATGCCTATAGATAGGGGTATCTAATCTATAAGTTCTGTTCTTTGACTCCCTATCCTGGTTTATACATGACTCAAGGACTCTCTTCATCTAGCTATGAGAAAGAGATAGGGAGGCTTACAGTATGTACCTTTGAAGGTCTTTGTTCTAATTAACAGTTGAGGTCATTTTGTTAATTGGAGAGTTCTGCTTTTTCAGCAGAACTAGCAATTATTAATCTATGGAAGCCATTTTGTGTTTTCTATTCTGTACCTTGTGAAGCCATTTTGTAATATAAAAGTACACTTCCTCACAGGCAACTATAGACCAGTTAGCCTAACATCTGTCATTGGGAAAATGCTGGAGTCCATCATTAAGGAAGTGGTAGCAGGACATTTAGAAAATCATAATATAGTCAAGCAGAGTCAGCATGGTTTTATGAAAGGGAAATCATGTTTGACAAATTTGCTGGAGTTCTTTGAGGATGTAACGAGCAGGGTGGATAAAGGGGAACCAGTAGATGTGTATTTGGATTTCCAGAAGGCATTCGATAAGGTTACTGCACAAGATAAGAGCTCACGGGGTTGGGGGTAATATATTAGCATGGATAGAGGATTGGCTAACTAACAGAAAACAAGAGTCGGGATAAATGGGTCAATATCAGGTTGGCAAACTGTAACTAGTGGGATGCCGCAGGGATCAGTGCTGGGCCTCAACTATTTACAATCTATATTAATGACTGAGATGACGGGACCGAGTGTAATGTTGCCAAATTTGCTGATGGTACAAAGATAAGTGGGAAAGCAAATTGTGTGGAGGACGCAAAGAATCTCCAAAGGGATATAGACAGGCTAAGTGAGTGGGCAAAAATCTGGCAGATGGAGTATAATGTGGGAAAATGTGAGGTTATCCACTTTGGTAGGAAAAATAAAAAAGCAAATTATTATTTAAATGGGGAAAGATTACAAAATGCTGAGGTACAGAGGGATATGGGGGTGATATACCTATCAATTCCTCCAATAAAAGGCGAAGAGTTACGAAGGTGACTAAAGGTTTTTATTGACTAAATAACAGAGCCCACTCTCGTGGGTGATCCGATCCAAGCAGGAGGAATACCAGCCAGTCGCTCACCTTTATACCTGGCCTGGTGGGTGGAGCCAAGGCGGAGTCGGCAGTGGTCATCCCAGGTATAGCAGTGTGGCAAGAGGCGACCTCGTACCGTGATACAATAGTGGTCAGTGATACAGTTATAACGAACAGTGGTGAACAGTGCTAACTACTAACAGTGATACGATAGTGAACGTGGTTTACCACATTCACCCCTTGTTTAGAATTAAGTCCGGCGGGGTGAAGTGTACTACCAATTCTGGTAGGTCAGTCTGTCCGGAGGCTTCGTAAGCCTCTCCGATCGCCGCAGCGGTGGTGTTGCCTTATCCGGTGCTGGTGCCTTATCCGGTGTTGATGCTGGTGTTTGCGTGGTCGGCGAGGGCTCGTGGGGTTCCGGCATGCCGTCTACCTGGACTGAGGTTGGGGGGGGTGGTGGCGGTGTTTCCGGATCGGCTGAGGGTGCGAGGTCTCGTAGGGAGACAGTGTCCTCCCGCCCGTCTGGGTACGCCACGTAGGCGTACTGGGGGTTGGCGTGCAGGAGGTTCACCCTCTCGACCAGGGGGTCCGTTTTATGGGTCCTCACGTGTTTCCGCAGCCAGACCGGCCCCGGGGCGGTCAGCCAGGTTGGTAGAGTGGTTCCCGTAGTCGACTTCCTGGGGAAAACGAACATTCGTTCATGGAGGGTGGTGTTAGTGGCCGTGCAAAGTAATGACCAGATGGAGTGCAGCGCTGTCGGGAGGACTTCTTGCCAGCGGGAGGTTGGGAGGCCCTTAGACTTTAAGGCTAAGAGGACGGCCTTCCATACCGTCGCGTTCTCTCTTTCCACCTGACCGTTACCTCTGGGGTTGTAGCTGGTGGTCCTGCTTGCTGCAATACCTCTAGGAGGAATTGCCGGAGTTCCTCGCTCATGAAGGAGGAGCCCCGGTCGCTGTGTATATAGTTCGGGAACCCGAACAAGGCGAAGAGGGCATTCAGGCACTTAATGACCGTGCTACTGGTCATGTCGGGGCAGGGGAAGGCAAAGGGGAAACGGGAGTACTCATCAACGATGTTGAGGAAGTACACATTACGGTCAGAGGACGGGAGGGGCCCCTTAAAGTCGATGCTCAGGCGCTCGAAGGGGCGGGTGGCCTTGATCAGGCTTGCTCGGTCCGGCCTATAGAAGTGCGGTTTGCACTCCGCACAGGTCTGGCAGTTCCTGGTCATGGTCCTGACCTCCTCGATGGAGTAGGTCAGGTTGCGGGCCTTAATGAAATGGTAGAGTCTGGTGACTCCGGGGTGGCAGAGCTGGTCGTGGAGGGTCTGAAGCCTATCGATATGCGCGCTGGCGCATGTCATTCGTGAAAGGGCATCAGGGGATTCGTTCAGCTTGCCTGGCCGGTACAAGATCTCATAATCGTAGGTGGAGAGCTCGATTCTCCATCTCAAAATCTTGTCATTCTTGATTTTGCCCTTCAGCTTGTTATTAAACATGAAAGCCACCGAACGCTGGTCGGTGAGGAGGGTAAATCGTTTGCCTGCCAGGTAGTGCCTCCAGCGCCGTACTGCCTCCACGATCGCCTGGGCCTCTTTCTCGACCGACGAATGTCGGATCTCGGGGCCCTGTAGGGTCCTTGAGAAGAAGGCCACTGGCCTCCCCTCCTGGTTTAGGGTGGCGGCTAAGGCGAAGTCGGATGCGTCGCTCTCCACCTGAAAGGGGATGGACTCGTCCACTGCGTGCATCGTGGCCTTGGCTATGTCTCCCTTAATGAGGGAGAAGGCCGCGCACGCCTCCTCCGTGAGGGGGAAGGAAGTGGCTTTCAGGAGGGGTCTGGCTTTGTCCGCGTAATTGGGTACCCATTGGGCATAGTAGGCGAAAAGCCCCAGGGTTCTCCTAAGTGCTTTAGGGCAGTGGGGGAGGGGTAGCTCCATGAGGGGGCGCATTCTTTCTGGGTCGGGGCCGATGATTCCGTTCTCCACTACGCAGCCGAGGATGGCAAGGCGCGTGGTGTTAAACACGCATTTCTCCTTATTGTAGGTGAGGTTCAGCCGTTGGGCCGTACGGAGGAATTTCTCCAGATTCGCGTCATGTTCCTGCCGGTCGCGGCCGCAGATAGTGACGTTATCTAGGTAGGGGAATGTAGCCTGCAGTTCGTTCTGGTCAACCATCTGGTCCATCTCCCTTTGGAAGACCGAGACCCCATTAGTGACACCGAAGGGGACCCTAAGGAAGTGGTATAGGCGCCCATTCGCCTCGAAGGCGGTATACTGGCGGTCCTCAGGGTGGATAGGGAGTTGGTGGTAGGCCGACTTCAGGTCGATGGTCGAGAATACTTTATACTGTGCAATCTGATTGACCATGTCAGATATGCGGGGGAGGGGGTATGCGTCCAGCTGGGTATATCTGTTTATGGTCTGGCTGTAGTCGATGACCAGGCGGTTTTTATCGCCGGTCTTTACGACTACGACCTGGGCACGCCAGGGGCTGCTGCTCCCCTCGATAATGCCCTCTTTCAGGAGGCGCCGCACCTCAGAGCTAATGAAGGCTCTGTCCCCGGCGCTATACCGCCTGCTCTTGGTAGCGACGGGTTTGCAGTCAGGGGTAAGGTTAGCAAACAGAGAGGGTGGCGGGACCTTGAGGGTGGAGAGGCTGCAGGTGTTACGCGGTGGGCGGTTTAACGTTTGCTGGTTGTTGACTGTGAGTGGGGGGAGGGGTCCACCGTATGCTAGGGTTACGCTTTGGAGGTGGGATTGGAAGTCCAGCCCTAGTAGGACGGCAGCGCAGAGATGGGGGAGGACGAGGAGTTTAAAGTTTTTATACTCCGTGCCCTTAACCGACAGGGTCACGACACAGTAGCCGCTGATGTCCGTGGCGTGGGACCTCGATGCCATCGAGATTCGGCTGCGCGTTGGTAGGACAGAGAGGGAGTAGTGGCTCACCGTGTCTGGGTGGATGAAGCTCTCCGTGCTTCCGCTGTCGAACAGGCAGGTCGTGGCGTGGCCGTTCACTTTGATGTCCATCATTGACTTGGACAGATGGTGCGGGCGGGCTTGGTCCAGGGTGACGGAAGCTAGTGTGTAGCTGAGCGAGTCGTTGTCATCTGCGGGCGAGGCGGTCGGGCGTGGTGAGTAAAATGGCGTCTCCCACGAGGTAGGGCCCCATGAGGCACTATTGGGGTCGGTTGCCTTAATCAAAGATGGCCGCCCCCATGACTCATGTGTGGGGATGCTGGCCTCAGTTGCCCTAAACAAAGATGGCCGCCCCCATGACTCATGTGTGGGGATGCTGGCCTCAGTTGCCCTAAACGAAGATGGCCGCCCCCATAGTTCGCATGCGGCACTGCTGGCCTCTGAGGATCCGCTCCTGCAGGCCTTGGAGAAGTGGCCTTTCTTCAGGCAGGTTTTACATATGGAGTTCTTGGCTGGGCAGCGCGACCTCGGGTGCTTCTCCTGGCCACAAAAAAAACAGCCGGCGGCCCGATCGCGGATGCCCGATGTCGGGGCCGGTGCCGGGGGTGGCGGGGCCGGTCGGGTCCGGGACGCCGACGCAGAGGTAGGTCCCGGGGGCGGCGCTGGGAAGGGTGCTGTGGTAGGGGTCGGGCCCGAGTCCCAGGGTCGCGAGCAGTACCTGGTGAATGCTTCCTGATCTTGGTGGGCCACTTCCAGGGAAATAGCGAGGGCTTCAGCTTTTTCCATGCTGAGGTCTTTAGCTTCCAGCAGTCTTTGCCGTGAGTACTCGGACCGTAGGCCTTTCAGGAATGCGTCGCGGATATTATCTTCAGTATTTTCGGCTGCCGACACCGATTTAAAGTCACAGTTCCTGGCGAGTGCATATAGCGCCTGTGAGAATTCGGCTACTGATTCTCCTGGCTGTTGCGGCCGTGATCTTAGGAGGTGCCTAGCGTACATGTAGTTTACCGGGGTCCGGTACTTCTGTTTCAGCAGGTTGATGGCGGTCTCGTAGGTAGTCATGTCCTCGATGAGAGTGTATACTCTCGGGCTCAGTTGTGCCTGCAGGACACTTAGTTTGGATGCCTGAGGGACGCTGGATTCTCTCAGGTATGATTCGAAGCAGACCAGCCAGTGTTTAAAGTCTGCGGCTGAGTTTGCTGCTCGTGGGTTCAGGTCCAGGTACGGCGGTCTGAGGGCTCGCAGCCAAGCTGGCTGGTGTGGCTGTGCTCCTGGGAGCTGCGCTGGTGGCTCCTCCGCCGGTTGTGACTCGTTGTCGGACATCATTAAATTTAGTCAATAAAATTGATATACCTATCAATTCCTCCAATAAAAGGCGAAGAGTTACGAAGGTGACTAAAGGTTTTTATTGACTAAATAACAGAGCCCACTCTCGTGGGTGATCCGATCCAAGCAGGAGGAATACCAGCCAGTCGCTCACCTTTATACCTGGCCTGGTGGGTGGAGCCAAGGCGGAGTCGGCAGTGGTCATCCCAGGTATAGCAGTGTGGCAAGAGGCGACCTCGTACCGTGATACAATAGTGGTCAGTGATACAGTTATAACGAACAGTGGTGAACAGTGCTAACTACTAACAGTGATACGATAGTGAACGTGGTTTACCACATTCACCCCTTGTTTAGAATTAAGTCCGGCGGGGTGAAGTGTACTACCAATTCTGGTAGGTCAGTCTGTCCGGAGGCTTCGTAAGCCTCTCCGATCGCCGCAGCGGTGGTGTTGCCTTATCCGGTGCTGGTGCCTTATCCGGTGTTGATGCTGGTGTTTGCGTGGTCGGCGAGGGCTCGTGGGGTTCCGGCATGCCGTCTACCTGGACTGAGGTTGGGGGGGGTGGTGGCGGTGTTTCCGGATCGGCTGAGGGTGCGAGGTCTCGTAGGGAGACAGTGTCCTCCCGCCCGTCTGGGTACGCCACGTAGGCGTACTGGGGGTTGGCGTGCAGGAGGTTCACCCTCTCGACCAGGGGGTCCGTTTTATGGGTCCTCACGTGTTTCCGCAGCCAGACCGGCCCCGGGGCGGTCAGCCAGGTTGGTAGAGTGGTTCCCGTAGTCGACTTCCTGGGGAAAACGAACATTCGTTCATGGAGGGTGGTGTTAGTGGCCGTGCAAAGTAATGACCAGATGGAGTGCAGCGCTGTCGGGAGGACTTCTTGCCAGCGGGAGGTTGGGAGGCCCTTAGACTTTAAGGCTAAGAGGACGGCCTTCCATACCGTCGCGTTCTCTCTTTCCACCTGACCGTTACCTCTGGGGTTGTAGCTGGTGGTCCTGCTTGCTGCAATACCTCTAGGAGGAATTGCCGGAGTTCCTCGCTCATGAAGGAGGAGCCCCGGTCGCTGTGTATATAGTTCGGGAACCCGAACAAGGCGAAGAGGGCATTCAGGCACTTAATGACCGTGCTACTGGTCATGTCGGGGCAGGGGAAGGCAAAGGGGAAACGGGAGTACTCATCAACGATGTTGAGGAAGTACACATTACGGTCAGAGGACGGGAGGGGCCCCTTAAAGTCGATGCTCAGGCGCTCGAAGGGGCGGGTGGCCTTGATCAGGCTTGCTCGGTCCGGCCTATAGAAGTGCGGTTTGCACTCCGCACAGGTCTGGCAGTTCCTGGTCATGGTCCTGACCTCCTCGATGGAGTAGGTCAGGTTGCGGGCCTTAATGAAATGGTAGAGTCTGGTGACTCCGGGGTGGCAGAGCTGGTCGTGGAGGGTCTGAAGCCTATCGATATGCGCGCTGGCGCATGTCATTCGTGAAAGGGCATCAGGGGATTCGTTCAGCTTGCCTGGCCGGTACAAGATCTCATAATCGTAGGTGGAGAGCTCGATTCTCCATCTCAAAATCTTGTCATTCTTGATTTTGCCCTTCAGCTTGTTATTAAACATGAAAGCCACCGAACGCTGGTCGGTGAGGAGGGTAAATCGTTTGCCTGCCAGGTAGTGCCTCCAGCGCCGTACTGCCTCCACGATCGCCTGGGCCTCTTTCTCGACCGACGAATGTCGGATCTCGGGGCCCTGTAGGGTCCTTGAGAAGAAGGCCACTGGCCTCCCCTCCTGGTTTAGGGTGGCGGCTAAGGCGAAGTCGGATGCGTCGCTCTCCACCTGAAAGGGGATGGACTCGTCCACTGCGTGCATCGTGGCCTTGGCTATGTCTCCCTTAATGAGGGAGAAGGCCGCGCACGCCTCCTCCGTGAGGGGGAAGGAAGTGGCTTTCAGGAGGGGTCTGGCTTTGTCCGCGTAATTGGGTACCCATTGGGCATAGTAGGCGAAAAGCCCCAGGGTTCTCCTAAGTGCTTTAGGGCAGTGGGGGAGGGGTAGCTCCATGAGGGGGCGCATTCTTTCTGGGTCGGGGCCGATGATTCCGTTCTCCACTACGCAGCCGAGGATGGCAAGGCGCGTGGTGTTAAACACGCATTTCTCCTTATTGTAGGTGAGGTTCAGCCGTTGGGCCGTACGGAGGAATTTCTCCAGATTCGCGTCATGTTCCTGCCGGTCGCGGCCGCAGATAGTGACGTTATCTAGGTAGGGGAATGTAGCCTGCAGTTCGTTCTGGTCAACCATCTGGTCCATCTCCCTTTGGAAGACCGAGACCCCATTAGTGACACCGAAGGGGACCCTAAGGAAGTGGTATAGGCGCCCATTCGCCTCGAAGGCGGTATACTGGCGGTCCTCAGGGTGGATAGGGAGTTGGTGGTAGGCCGACTTCAGGTCGATGGTCGAGAATACTTTATACTGTGCAATCTGATTGACCATGTCAGATATGCGGGGGAGGGGGTATGCGTCCAGCTGGGTATATCTGTTTATGGTCTGGCTGTAGTCGATGACCAGGCGGTTTTTATCGCCGGTCTTTACGACTACGACCTGGGCACGCCAGGGGCTGCTGCTCCCCTCGATAATGCCCTCTTTCAGGAGGCGCCGCACCTCAGAGCTAATGAAGGCTCTGTCCCCGGCGCTATACCGCCTGCTCTTGGTAGCGACGGGTTTGCAGTCAGGGGTAAGGTTAGCAAACAGAGAGGGTGGCGGGACCTTGAGGGTGGAGAGGCTGCAGGTGTTACGCGGTGGGCGGTTTAACGTTTGCTGGTTGTTGACTGTGAGTGGGGGGAGGGGTCCACCGTATGCTAGGGTTACGCTTTGGAGGTGGGATTGGAAGTCCAGCCCTAGTAGGACGGCAGCGCAGAGATGGGGGAGGACGAGGAGTTTAAAGTTTTTATACTCCGTGCCCTTAACCGACAGGGTCACGACACAGTAGCCGCTGATGTCCGTGGCGTGGGACCTCGATGCCATCGAGATTCGGCTGCGCGTTGGTAGGACAGAGAGGGAGTAGTGGCTCACCGTGTCTGGGTGGATGAAGCTCTCCGTGCTTCCGCTGTCGAACAGGCAGGTCGTGGCGTGGCCGTTCACTTTGATGTCCATCATTGACTTGGACAGATGGTGCGGGCGGGCTTGGTCCAGGGTGACGGAAGCTAGTGTGTAGCTGAGCGAGTCGTTGTCATCTGCGGGCGAGGCGGTCGGGCGTGGTGAGTAAAATGGCGTCTCCCACGAGGTAGGGCCCCATGAGGCACTATTGGGGTCGGTTGCCTTAATCAAAGATGGCCGCCCCCATGACTCATGTGTGGGGATGCTGGCCTCAGTTGCCCTAAACAAAGATGGCCGCCCCCATGACTCATGTGTGGGGATGCTGGCCTCAGTTGCCCTAAACGAAGATGGCCGCCCCCATAGTTCGCATGCGACACTGCTGGCCTCTGAGGATCCGCTCCTGCAGGCCTTGGAGAAGTGGCCTTTCTTCAGGCAGGTTTTACATATGGAGTTCTTGGCTGGGCAGCGCGACCTCGGGTGCTTCTCCTGGCCACAAAAAAAACAGCCGGCGGCCCGATCGCGGATGCCCGATGTCGGGGCCGGTGCCGGGGGTGGCGGGGCCGGTCGGGTCCGGGACGCCGACGCAGAGGTAGGTCCCGGGGGCGGCGCTGGGAAGGGTGCTGTGGTAGGGGTCGGGCCCGAGTCCCAGGGTCGCGAGCAGTACCTGGTGAATGCTTCCTGATCTTGGTGGGCCACTTCCAGGGAAATAGCGAGGGCTTCAGCTTTTTCCATGCTGAGGTCTTTAGCTTCCAGCAGTCTTTGCCGTGAGTACTCGGACCGTAGGCCTTTCAGGAATGCGTCGCGGATATTATCTTCAGTATTTTCGGCTGCCGACACCGATTTAAAGTCACAGTTCCTGGCGAGTGCATATAGCGCCTGTGAGAATTCGGCTACTGATTCTCCTGGCTGTTGCGGCCGTGATCTTAGGAGGTGCCTAGCGTACATGTAGTTTACCGGGGTCCGGTACTTCTGTTTCAGCAGGTTGATGGCAGTCTCGTAGGTAGTCATGTCCTCGATGAGAGTGTATACTCTCGGGCTCAGTTGTGCCTGCAGGACACTTAGTTTGGATGCCTGAGGGACGCTGGATTCTCTCAGGTATGATTCGAAGCAGACCAGCCAGTGTTTAAAGTCTGCGGCTGAGTTTGCTGCTCGTGGGTTCAGGTCCAGGTACGGCGGTCTGAGGGCTCGCAGCCAAGCTGGCTGGTGTGGCTGTGCTCCTGGGAGCTGCGCTGGTGGCTCCTCCGCCGGTTGTGACTCGTTGTCGGACATCATTAAATTTAGTCAATAAAATTGATATACCTATCAATTCCTCCAATAAAAGGCGAAGAGTTACGAAGGTGACTAAAGGTTTTTATTGACTAAATAACAGAGCCCACTCTCGTGGGTGATCCGATCCAAGCAGGAGGAATACCAGCCAGTCGCTCACCTTTATACCTGGCCTGGTGGGTGGAGCCAAGGCGGAGTCGGCAGTGGTCATCCCAGGTATAGCAGTGTGGCAAGAGGCGACCTCGTACCGTGATACAATAGTGGTCAGTGATACAGTTATAACGAACAGTGGTGAACAGTGCTAACTACTAACAGTGATACGATAGTGAACGTGGTTTACCACAGGGGGTCCTTGTACATGAATCACAAAAAGTTAGCATGCAGGTACAGCAAGTAATTATGGAGTGTTGGCCTTTATTACAAAGGGAATGGAGTATAAAAGTAGGGAAGTCCTGTTACAACTGTACCACACCTGTGTGAGACCACACCTGGAGTACTGCACAGTTTCGGTCTCCTTATTTAAGGAAGGTTATACTTGCATTGGAGGCAGTTCAGAGAAGGTTCACGAGGTTGATTCCGGAGATGAAGGGGTTGTCTTATGAAGAAAGGTTGAGCAGGTTGGGCCTATACTCATTGGAGTTTAGAAGAATGAGAGGGGATCTTATTGAAACATATAAGATTCTGAAGGGGCTTGACAGGATAGATGCAGGGAGGATGTTTCCCCTCGTGGGGGAATCTAGAACTAGGGGGCATAATTTCAGAATATGGGGGCACCCATTTAAAACAGAAATGAGGAGGAATTTCTTCTCTCAGAGGGTTGTGAATCTTTGGAATTCTCTTCCCCAGAGAGCTGTGGAGGCTGGGTCATTGAATATATTTAAGGTGGAGATAGACAAATTTTTGAATGGTAAGGGAGTAAACGGTTATGGGGAGCGGGCAGGGAAGTGGAGTTGAGGCCAAGATCAGATCAGCCATGAGCTTATTGAATGGCAGAGCAGGCTCGAGGGGCTGAATGACCTACTCCTGCTCTTATATCTTCTCTATATATAAAGCGGTATTTCTGTCTGTCCTTCCGTCTCCCTGTCTGCCTGTCTGTCCGGCTATACACTCTCAAGTTATAGAGCGTACCTACACGTGCGTTACATCAAAAGAAAGCTTACCATTCCGGAACGGTCATAAGCGTATTTACTTTTCGGTCGGACAAAAATTGCGCCCACGGTATCCAAAAAACGTTCAAAATTCCGCTCATTAGCCGCTCATTAGCATCGAGTGACGTGAAGGTCGACCAATCGTACAGTCGAACAACCCGACGGTCGACCAATCGCTGCGTCACAGGGGTGGGTTTGTCGCGCGTGCATGCCGTCCTAGAGTCGAGTGACAGGACGATTGACCAATCCTACACTTCAGTGACCTGACGGTTGACCAATCGGTGCGTGTGTGGGCGGGCCTAATCATTCTGAACCGAGGTGAGTGGCCGCCATCTTGATTCCAAACTCTTCGTTTCTTTTTCCCGCTTTCTGCGTGTTTCTTTTCGAATCTACATTTCCAGCAAAAAAAAAGGTTGCTTTTAAAACACAAATTGTTTT
The DNA here is from genome assembly GCF_052327205.1 of Somniosus microcephalus. Classification (NCBI taxonomy): domain Eukaryota; kingdom Metazoa; phylum Chordata; class Chondrichthyes; order Squaliformes; family Somniosidae; genus Somniosus; species Somniosus microcephalus. Next base: position 235,111,200 of record NC_140995.1, on the reverse strand, counting down.
TTAAAAAAGTTAATTCATTTGTCAATCTTTTCTCTAACATCTATAATTTTCCTACCTTTCACCATTTTTGCAGGCCTGGAAGCCTGGGCCTCTGTTGCCCAGCCACGCCCGAGCTAGGCACCGCCCCTCCCACTGGGCCCGCCCCTTGATCGCCGCCATCTTGGTAAAGGCTGGCGGCTCGTGACTGGGCCGAGTGTTGCCATCGCCGCCATTTTGGTAAAGGCTGGCGGGAGGGAGCCGAGCGGGAGATGAGTTGCGGTCACTGCGAGGCTCGGGCTCAGCTGATCGGGCGCTCATCAGGGGTCGGCCCGCAACACATCGACCGGAGGAGCGGCGGCTCTCTCCTTCCCCACCGCGGCTCGGGTGGGGGGCCGGTGCTCGGGAGGGCGGGGCTCGGGAGGGCGGGGCTCGGGCTGACCGGGGCGCTGCGCTCGGCTGGGCCATGTCAGTGCGTGGGGCGGCACGGAGCTCCGCGGAGCCATCGCCGGCAGAGGGGAGAGGGTCTGCTGGCTCCCCCCCTCCCTTTCCCCCCCACCTCCCTTCCCCCCTCCTTCCCCCACCCCCACCCTTCCCCCCCACACCATTTCCACCCCCCCCTTCGCCCCCCCACACACCCCCTCCCCCTCCCTCACCCCCGTCCCCCTCCGCACCCCCCTCCCACACACTCCCTCCTCCCCCTGCCCCTCTCCACCCTCCCCCTCTCCCCACCACACACTCCCTTCTCCCCCTCGTCCCCCTGCCTCCCCCCCGCATCCCCCCTCCCCTTCCTCCACTCCTCCCCCTCCCCTTCCCCCCAGTCGCTCTCACTCTTCCCCCAGTCGCTCTCTCTCTTCCCTCCAGTCGCTCTCTCTCTTCCCCCCGTCGTTTTCTCTCTTCCCCCCAGTCGCTCTCTCTCTTCCCCCCAGTCGCTCTCTCTCTTCCCCCCAGTCGCTCTCTCTCTTCCCCCCAGTCGCTCTCTCTCTTCCCCCCAGTCGCGCTCTCTCTTCCCCCCAGTCGCTCTCTCTCTTCCCCCCAGTCGCTCTCTCTCTTCCCCCCAGTCGCTCTCTCTCTTCCCCCCAGTCGCTCTCTCTCTTCCCCCCAGTCGCTCTCTCTATTCCCCCCAGTCGCTCTCTCTCTTCCACCCAGTCGCTCTCTCTCTTCCCCCCAGTCGCTCTCTCTCTTCCCCCCAGTCGCTCTCTCTCTTCCCCCCAGTCGCTCTCTCTCTTCCCCCCAGTCGCTCTCTCTCTTCCCCCCATCGCTCTCTCTCTTCCCCCCGTCGCTCTCTCTCTTCCCCCAGTCGCTCTCTCGCTTCCCCCGTCGCTCTCTCTCTCTTCCCCCCAGTCGCTCTCTCTCTTCCCCCCAGTCGCTCTCTCTCTTCCCCCCAGTCGCTCTCTCTCATCCCCCCAGTCGCTCTCTCTCTTCCCCCCAGTCGCTCTCTCTCTTCCCCCCCAGTCGCTCTCTCTTCCCCCATCGCTCTCTCTCTTCCCCCAGTCGCTCTCTCTCTCTTCCCCCCAGTCGCTCTCTCTCTCTTCCCCCCAGTCGCTCTCTCTCTTCCCCCCCACACCATTTCCACCCCCCCCTTCGCCCCCCCACACACCCCCTCCCCCTCCCTCACCCCCGTCCCCCTCCCCACCCCCCTCCCACACACTCCCTCCTCCCCCTGCCCCTCTCCACCCTCCCCCTCTCCCCACCACACACTCCCTTCTCCCCCTCGTCCCCCTGCCTCCCCCCCGCATCCCCCCTCCCCTTCCTCCACTCCTCCCCCTCCCCTTCCCCCCAGTCGCTCTCTCTCTTCCCCCCCAGTCGCTCTCTCTCTTCCCCCCAGTCGCTCTCTCTCTTCCCCCCAGTCGCTCTCTCTCTTCCCCCCAGTCGCTCTCTCTCTTCCCCCCAGTCGCTCTCTCTCTCCCCCCCAGTCACTCTCTCTCTTCCCCTGTGGAAATATAGAATATCATACATATAGTTTTGTGTCAGTCTTGCAAAGTATGATGGGATAGTTGACATGGGTTAAAAGTTTAAGTATTGGTTTAGTTGATGCAAGACTGTTGGAACATGGCCAGAACAGAATGTGCTAGGCACCAAAACCGCTCCCAAGGTGCAGCCTGTAACTGAACAATGTAAGAGGAATAGGAGTAAGTCTCTGGTGACAGATGTCTTTGTGTATGTAGCAATGATTAACTATGTGTACGTACAGGAATGTGATAAGATGTTCTATTGATTGTTCTTGTGCATGAAACGGTTTGATGTATGATAATGATGTGTCAATCAGGAGTTGTTTACTTCACTGTATAAATATAGAGTCCGAATGCGTGCTTGTTGAAGTTGTTGCCTCAGCCATTGACTGAGACACGCTTCCCTTCTGCAAGTAAAACATTAAAGTATTACTTTTCTGACGGAATCCGGTGTCTAGAGTCTTACTCGGAGTCGAGATTTCGACACCCCCCAGTCGCTCTCTCTCTTCCCCCCAGTCGCTCTCTCTCTCTTCCAACAACAACATGCCCTCAAAAATCCCTCGGCACCACCGGGCACTTCAGCTAGTATATATATATAAAGCAGTATGTCTGTCCGTCTGTCTGTATGTCTGTATATCTGTCTGTATGTCTGCCTGTATGTCTGTCCGCTATACACTCAAAAGTTATAGAGCGTACCTGCACATATGTTATATCAAAAGAAAGCTGATGATCAGGGGAGTGTCATAGGCGTATTTACTTTTTGGTCAGACAAAAATTGTTCGGACAGTATACAAAAAAGGTTCAAAAATCCGCTCATTCGCGGTTGACCAATCCTACCGCTCATTAGCGTTGAGTGACGTGATGGTTGACCAATCCTACAGTTCAGTGACCTGATGGTTGACCAATCGGTGCGTCACAGGCGGGACCTAATCCTGCAGCCTCCCGAAACTTCGCCGCCATTTTTTCCCCTGCTTTTCCTCAACAGCGAGCGGGGCAGCTGCGTCGGCCCGCCGGAGCGGGAGGTGAGTTTGGGTCACTCATGCCGGGCCTCACAACCGCGCGGCCCGAGACACAGAGCGGGGGAGCGGCAGCGGCCGGCCGTCAACCGCGCGGCCCTCTAAACTGCCCTGGCGACGCCGGGCCCCCCCTGCTAGTGTTCTTATAAATGGGATGGGCTCTGCTGGCAAGACCAAGGCATGGGACTGTGACGGAGTGGGAGGTGACTGGGCATGGGTGGCACAACAATGGGGAGCAGGACAATGAAGCAGAAATAGGCCCACAAGGCAGTAAGGGTGGGAGCAAAAACAGGCTTTGGGTGATCTTTCTGAAAACAACTGAAAGGTGATATAAATTTTTTAAACTTATAAAACCTCCCCTCAGTCAAGTAATAAAATCATTTTTTTATTGTTTTTGTAGCTTTCTCAAAGAAATTGCAGCTGTCTGGATTGAGCTGGGAGACACAGTTTGGATACACAACAGTACCACTTAGCATTGGGAACCCTGCAAAAATTAATGGTAAATATATCCATTTAAAGCATTTCTAGGCATTTTAAAATAGTGATTTTAGGCTTTACCCAGACATATTGTAAAATATGTAATTCTTCAAATTTCGGTTAAAGTCTCATTTTGGACATTATAAATTTCAGTTATTGAGAAAATATTTCATCTGCAAATTTTCAGAAAGCATTTTGAGTGATTTGTGGGGAAAATATATTACAGCAACACTTAGTGGCCAGAGCCTGTAGGTACACAGTGATGTGCCAGTTTACACCGCCTCTTTCCATTACAAATATAGATACAGGAAACTTTGGTTTATCTGGAGGTTAACTGTCCGGAATGCTCGAGCCACCAGCAAAATTCAGGAGTCAGTTCAGTAATTTTTTTTTCTTTTCGTTGCTTTTTTTTCACCAGTCAGGCTCTGCAAGGTCTAGCTAAAGCTGTTGCTTAGCTACAGAGACGCTTGCAAGCTACGGTTGACTGTTTAGAAGCTGTTGAGCAACAGGGTTTGTTACTAGATACGGAGCTCAAAAGCTTCCGTATGTTTTAACATTAGCGCTGGTTTGTCTGGCACTTTTGATGGGACAGCAACAGGTCGGTGCCGGATATCACAAAGTTTCCTGTACTGGACTTTGTAGTGGAAAAAGTTGACAAAAAAAGTTACAAAAGATGTGACAACATGAAGTAATGTTTTGTAGATAGAAAATGCATGCAGATTTTTATATTATTTTTAATAAGATATATATTCATCAGTGTAAAGGCCTCAGAAAAGGAGGTTTACCAGGATGTTACCAGGGATGAGGGAGAGTGGTTAGCACTGTTGCCTCACAGCGCCAGAGACCCGGGTTCGACTCCGGCCTCGGGTGACTGTCTGTGTGGAGGTTGCACATTCTCCCCGTGTTTGCGTGGGTTTCCTCCGGGTGCTCCGGTTTCCTCCCACAGTCCAAAGATGTGCGGGCTAGGTTGATTGGCTATGATAAATTGACCCTTAGTGTTAGGGGGATTAAATACACGGGGATAGGGTGGGATATGTGTTGATGTAGGGGTTACGGGGATCGGGTGGGATATGTGTCGGTGCAGGCTCGATGGGCTGAAATGGCCTCTATCTGCACTGTGGGGTTTCTGTGATTCTGTGACTTCAGTTATGAGGAGATGCTGGAAAAGTTAGGACTGTTCTCTTTGGAACAGAGAAGGTTAAGAGGTGACCTAATAGAGGTTTGCAAGATGATGAGAGGTTTGATAGAGTAGGTCGAGAAAAACTATTCCCTCTGGCGAGTGGGTCAATAACCAGAGGTCATGGATTCAAAATCATCTAGAGGGGAGATGAGGAGAATTTTTTTCACTCAGAGTTGTCAGGATCTGGAACGCTCTTCCTGAAAAGGTGGTGGAACCTGATCCCACAAATAATTTTAAAAGGGAGTTGAACAGGTCCTTGAGGATGAGGAACTTACAGGGTTACGGACAAAAAGCGGGGCTGTGGCACTAAGCACGACGGCTCTTTCAAAGAGCCAGCACAGGCACAACAGTCCGAAAGGCCTCCTTCTGTACTGTAAGTTTCTATGATTCTATGAATTAATTTAATTTATTGTTTCAAAACATTCATCTTAAGACTACATACAGAGTAGTACACGCAGTCCTACATCTCGCAACTTGTGTGTAAAGAACTTTCCGGGAATCATGAGGGATGCCTATCCAGGCCATTCACGGAGGCTCTTCTTGAAGCTAGCCAAATTTCCTACTGAGCAAAGCTTTGTATCTCTTTTTATACAATTTTAAACACAAGCTGTCATTATCTAATTCTTGTTGGGTGTTTTATGACCCATAGGTCATTGAATAGATGGCTGGATATACAACCCCATTCTGGTCAATATACTGTTACATTGTCATCTCAGCAACTTTTTCTTCCTATGTTTGCTTTTTCCAAACTCATAGAGTCATAGGCCGCAATTTTGCCGGCGCTCAGAGGGCGGGTTTGGAGGCGGGTCATAGGTTAAAATCGTCTTGATTGATGGCGGGTTGCGATCCCACCGTCAACCCGCCTCCAAACAGCTTTCCCAAGTGTCGGGTCCCCGATTTGCGAATGGACCCGACACCTAGTGGCGGGAAGCGGATTAAAGGCAATTGCCTGCCTGTTAACAGGTAGCTCCCGGTAGTTGTCAGCCTATTTTTGAATTTCGCCGCTTCTGGCTCGGGTTTCCCGACGTCCGGACACCATGCCAGGTAAGTGTGGCGTGTTGTGAGTCTGCTGTAATGTTTCTGGATTGATGACAGCTGCAGAAGTGGTGTGAAGGATCCAATGTTGCACATGGTGAGTGTCAGAGGAAAGAAAATGTTGGTTACTGCATTTTTAATACATTTACACATTTCTTTAGTTTACAAGTTTTTTAATCCATGTCCAGTGCTATCTCATTGTGAGAACCCTCTCACCAGTGACAGATCGCTTCTGTCACCTCACCTGCAGCTGCCATTTATTCCATCCTATGGAGGGAGTCATTGGAGAGCCTGGGTGCAAGAGGTCACCTTTGTGCAGTGATTGTCAGCGTTTGCAGCACCTCAATGCTGTCAAACACTGAAAAATCAACAGTCAACATAAAATTGTGCGTAGTCCCTTTAAGGAAACCGGCAGAGGACGCGTCATCAAATGACGTCATCTGACCCGCTTCCTGTTAATTGGGCGGGCTTATCAAGGTCAATCAAGGCAAAATCACGTCTGTGGGCCGGATGCAGCTGGGGGTGGGACTGGAAGCCGGAAACCACCTGATCCGCACCCAACCCACCTCCATTAATAAAATCGTGGCCATAGAGTCATAACAACACAGAAGGTGAGGCCACAGCTGGAGTACTGTGTGCAGTTCTGGTCACCTCACTATAGGAAGGATGTGATTGCTTTGGAGAGGGTGCAGAGAAGATTCACCAGGATGTTACCTGGGATGGAGCGCCTCAGCTATGAAGAAAGACTAAACAGGCTGGGGTTGTTTTCCTTGGAGCAAAGAAGGCTGAGGGGGGACCTGATTGAGGTGTACAAAATGATGAGGGGCATAGATAGGGTAGACAAAGAGGAACTTTTCCCCTTAGTAGGGGGGTCAATAACAAGGGGGCATAGATTCAGGGTAAGGGGCAGGAGATTTAGAGGGGATTTGAGGAGGAACTTTTTCACCCAGAGGGTGGTTGGAATGTGGAACTCAATGCCTAAAAGGGTGGTAGAGGCAGGAACCCTCACAACATTCAAGAAGCATTTGGATGAGCACTTGAAATGCCATTGCATACAAGGCTATGGACCAAATGCTGGAAAATGGGATTAGACTGGACAGGGATGGATGGGCGGCGCAGACACGATGGGCCGAAGGGCCTCTTTCTGTGCTGTAAAACTCTATGACTATGACTCTATGAGAAGGAGACCATTCAGCCCATCGAGTCCATGCTGGCTCTCTAGAGCAATTCAGTCAGTCCCATTCCCCCGCTCTATCCCCGTAGCCCTGCAAGTTTATTTCCCTCAAGTGCTTATCCAGTCTCCCCTTGAAAACATTGAGTGTCTCCGCTTCCACCACTTCCGTGGCAGCGAATTCCAGGTCATCACCACTCGCTGTGTAAAAAGATTTTCCTCACATCCCCCCTGTATCTCTTGCCCAAAACCTTAAATCTGTGTCCCCTAGTCCTTGTACCATCAACTAGTGGGAACAGCCTTTCCCCATCTAGCCTATCCAAACCCGTCACAATCTTGTACACCGCTATCAAATCACCCCTCAACTTCCTTTGCTCTAATGAAAACAAATCCAGCTTCTTCAACCTGTCCTTGTAGCTAAGATCCCCCATCCCCGGAACCATTCTGGTAAATCTCTTCTGCACCCTCTCAAGGGCCTTCACATCCTTCCTAAAGTGTGGTGACCAGAACTGGACGCAATACTCCAGTTGTGGCCTAACAGGCGCTTTATAAAGGTTCAGCATAATTTCTCTACTTTTGTACTCAATACCTCTATTTATGAAGCCCAAGATCCCATATGTTTTGTTAACCTCTCAATATGTCCTGCCACCGTCAGGGACCTATGCACATTAACTCCCAGGTCCCTCTGTCCCTGCACACTCTTTAAAACTGAGCCATTAAGTGTATATTGCCTCTCCCTGTTCCTTCTGCCAAAATGCATCACCTCACACTTCACTGTATTAAATTCCATCTGCCACTTGTCTGCCCATTCTGCTAGCCTTTCTATGTCCTGCTGCAGTCGATTGGTATCATCATCACTGTTTGCCACACCCCCAAGTTCGGTGTCATCCGCAAATTTAGAAATACTATGTATTCCAATATCCAAAAAATATCAAAAAAATCAGTGGCCCCAGCACTGACTCTTGGGGAGCACCACTGTCTACCATCCTCCAGTCTGAAAAACAGCCATTTACCACAACTATTCCATGGGCCTCAATTTTGTTAACAACATATGTGGTACTTTGTCAAACGCCTTCCGAAAATCCATGTAGAAAACATCCATTGCATTCCCTTCATCAACGGTAGCGTAGTGGTAATGTCACTGGGCTATTAATCCAGAAGCCCGGACTCATGATCCAGAGACGTGAATTCAAATCCCACCACGGCAGCTGGGAATTTAGATTCAGTTAATTAAATAAAACTGGAATAAAAAGCTAGTATCAGTAATGGTGACCATGAAACTATCGGATTGTCGTAAAAACCCATTTGGTTCACTAATGTCCTTTAGGGAAGGAAATCAGACCCACAGCGATGTGGTTGACTTTTAACTGCCCTCTGAAATGGCCTAGCAAGTCACTCCGTTGTAACTAACAGCTACGAAACATAATAAGAATGAAACCGGATCGACCTCGGCACCGGCTACGGACACGGCAATGGCACACCCAGCCTAGCCGACCCTGCAAAGTCCGCTTCACCAACGTCTGGGGACTTGTGCCAAAATTGGGAGAGCTGTTCCACAGACTAGTCAAGCAACAGCCTGACATAGTCATACTCACAGAATCATACCTTTCAGCCAATGTCCCAAACTCCTCCATCACCATCTCTGGGTATGTCCTGTCCCACCGGCAGGACAGACCCACCAGGGGTGGTGGCACAATGGTCTACAGTCAGGAAGGAGTGGCCCTGGGAGTCCTCAACATTGACTCTGGACCCCATGAAGTCTCACGGCTTCAGGTCAAGCATGGGCAAGGAAACCTCCTGCTGATTACCACCTACCGCCCTCCCTCAGCTGATGAATCAGTACTCCTCCATGTTGAACACCACTTGGAAGAAGCACCGAGAGTAGCAAGGGTACAGAATGTACTCTGGGTGGGGGACTTCAATGTCCATCACCAAGAGTGGCTCAGTAGCACCACTACTGACCGAGCTGGCCGAGTCCTGAAGGACATAACTGCCAGTCTAGGCCTGCGACAGGTGGTGAGAGAACCAACACGAGGGGTAAAACCTACTTGACCTCATCCTCACTAATATACCTGTCGCAAATGCAGCTGTCCATGACAGTATTGGTGGCAGTGACCACCGCACAGTCATTGTGGAGACTAAGTCCCGTCTTCACACTGAGGACACCCTCCATCGTGTTGTGTGGCACTACCACCGTGCTAAATGGGATAGATTCAGAACAGATCTAGCAGCTCAAAACTGGGCATCCATGAGGCGCTGTGCGCCATCAGCAGCAGCAGAATTGTATTCCACCACAATGTTTAACCTCATGGCCCGGCATATCCCTCCCTCTACCATTACCACCAACCAGGGGACCAACCCTGTTCAATAAGGAGTGTAGAAGAGCATGCCAGGAGCAGCACCAGGCGTACCTAAAAATGAGGTGCCAACCTGGGGAAACTGCAACACAGGACTACATGCATGCTAAAAAGCAGAAGTAACATGCTATAGACAGGACTAAGCGATCCCACAATCAACGGATCAGATCAAGGCTCTGCAGTCCTGCCACATCCAATCGTGAATTAAACAAATAATGGGAGGAGGAGGCTCCATGAATAACCCCATCCTCAATGATGGTGGAGCTCAGCACGTGAGTGCAAAAGACAAACCTGAAGCGTTTGCAACCATCTTCAGCCAGAAGTGCCGAGTGGATGATCTCTCCTTCCTCCTGAGGTCCTCACCATCACAGAAGCTAGCCTTCAGCCAATTCGATTCAATTCAGGTGATATCAAGAAACGGCTGAGCGCACTGGATACAGCAAAGGCTGTGGGCCCCGACAACATCCTGGCTGTTGTGCTGAAGACTTGTGCTCCAGAACTAACTGCGCCTCTAGCCAAGCTGTTCCAGTACAGCTACAACACTGCCATCTACCCAACAAAGTGGAAAATTGCTCAGGTATGTCCTGTCCACAAAATGCAGGACAAATCCAGTCTGGCCATTTACCGCCCCGTCAGTCTACTCTCAATCATCAGCAAAGTGATGGAAGGTGTTGTCGACAGTGCTATCAAGCGGCACTAATCAATAAGCAGCTCAGCGATGCTCAGTTTGGCTTCCACCAGGACCACTCGGCTCCAGACCTGATTACAGCTTTGGTCCAAACATGCACAAAAAAGCTGAATTCCATCTGCTGCAGGCCCAGTCTGGCAGCTATGTCCTTCAGGACTCAGCCAGCTCAATCAGTTGTGGTGCTACCGAGCCACTCTTGGTGATGGACATTGAAGTCCCCCACCCAGAGTACATTCCATGCCCTTGCTACTCTCAGTGCTTCTTCCAAGTGGTGTTCCACATGGAGGAGTACTGATTCATCAGCTGAGGGAGAGTGGTAGGTGGTAATCAACAGGAGGTTTCCTTGCCCATGCTTGACCTGAAGCCATGAGACTTCATGGGGTTATGAGTCAATGTTGAGGACTCCCAGGGCCACTCCTTCCCGACTGTATACCACAGTGCCGCCACCCCTGGTGGGTCTGTCTTGCCGGTGAGACAGGATATACCCAGGGATGGTGATGGAGGAGTTTGGGACATTGTCTGAAAGATATGATTCTGTGAGTATGATTATGTCAGGCTGTTGCTTGACTAGTCTGTGGGACAGCTCTCCCAATTTTGACACAAGTCCCCAGATGTTGGTGAGGAGGACTTTGCAGGGTCAACTGGGCTGGGTGTGCTTTTATCATGTCTGTAGCTGGTGCCAAGTGGTCCGTCAAGTTTTTTCCTTATTGTTTTTCGTCGCAGTTTTTTACAACCGAGTGGCTTGCTAGGCCATTTCAGAGGGCAGTTAAGAGTCAACCACATTGCTGTGAAGAAGAAGGAGAAGAAGGGTCTGGAATCATATGTAGGACAGACCAGGTAATGATGGCAGATTTCTTTCCCTAAAGGACATTAGTGAACCAGATGGGTTTATAAAACAATCCAATAGTTTCATGGTCACCATTACTCATACTAGCTTTTTATTCCAAATTTTATTTAATGAACTGAATTTAAATTCCCCAGCTGCCATGGTGGGATTTGAACTCATGTCTCTGGATAATTAGTCCAGGTCGCTGGATTACTAGTAACACAACCACTATACTACCGTTCTTTAACCTCAGGGCTCTGGCATATCCCTCACTCTAACATTACCATCAAGCCACGTGACCAACCTTGGTCAATTAGGAGTGTAGTAGAGCATGCCAGAAGCAGCACCAGGCGTACAGTACCTAAAAAATGACCTGCCAACCTGGGGAAGCTGCAACACAGGACTACATGCATGCTAAACAGCGGAAGCAGCATGCTATAGACAGAGCTAAGCGATCCCACAACCAATGGATCAGATCCAAGCTCTGCAGTCCTGCGATATCCAGCCGTGAATGGTGGTGGACAATTAAACAACTAACGGGAGGAGGAGGCTTCATGAATATCCCCATCTTCAAAAATGGCTTCAGCCTTGTCTTTTGCATCGCGATCCCGAGCAACCATATCTGCAGTGAGTGTCTGCAATTCGAGGAACTTCAGCTCAGAGTTGTTGAGCTGGAGTACGAGCTGCAGACATTGCGATGCATCAGGGAGGGGGAGAGTTACCTGGACACTTTGTTCCAGGAAGCAGTCACACCATTTAGGTTAAGTAGTACTTTAGAGTTCGTCAGTGGCCAGGAGGGTGTGACTGCGAGTGAGGCAGGTATGAGGACCCAGGATGTAATGATGGAGGAGCCTCAGCCCGTGACCTTGTCCAACAGGTACGAGGTACTTGCTACCTGTATGGATGAGGAAAAGGACTACAGGGAGGATGGGCAAACTGACCGTGGCACCGTGGTACAGGGGCCATCCAAGTTGGGGGAGAAGGAAGGAATGTGGTAGTGGTAGGGGACAGTATATAGAAACATAGAAGATAGGATCAGGAGTAGTCCATTCGGCCCCTCGAGCCTGCCCCGCCATTTAATGAGATCATGGCTGATCATCCAAATTCAGTACCCTGTCCTTGTTTTCTCCCCATAACCCTTGATCCCTTTAGCCTTAAGAAATATATCTAACTCCTTCTTGAATATATTTAATGAATTGGCCTCAACTGCCTTCTGTGGTAGAGAATTCCACAAGTTCACTACTCTCTGGGTGAAGAAATTCCTCCTCATCTCTGTCCTAAATGACTTACCCCTTATCCTTAGATTGTGACCCCTGGTTCTGGACTCCCCGACCATCGGGAACATCCTTCCTGCATGTAATCTGTCTAATCCTGTTAGAATTTTATAAGTTTCAATGAGATCCCCTCTCATTCTTGTAAACTCCAGCGAATATAAGCCCAATCAATCCAATCTCTCCTCATATGTCATTCCTGCCATCCCAGGTATCAACCTGGTGAATCTTCGCTGCACTCCCTCCATGGCAAGAACATCCTTCCTCAGATAAGGCGACCAAAACTGCACACAATACTCAAGATGTGGTCTCACCAAGGCCCCGTACAACTGCAGCAAGACACCCTTGCTTACCTTCAGCGACTGGTGCACAAGGACACCCAGGACTCGTTGCCCCTTCTCCCAATCTATTGCCATTCAGATAATAATCTGCCTTCCTGTTTTTGCCACCAAAGTGGATAACCTCGCATTTATCCACATTATACTGCATCTACCATGTATCTGCCCAATCACCCAACCTGTCCAAATCATACTGGAGTTTCTCTGCATCCTCCTCACAGCACACACGCCCACCCAGCTTTGTGTTGTCTGCAAACTTGGAGATATTACATCTGGTTCCCTCATCTAGATCATTAATATATATTGTGAATATAGTCAGGGGGATAGATGCTGTTTTCTGCAGCCGCGAAAGAGAGTCCCGAAGGCTGTGTTGCCTGCCCGGTGCCAGGGTTAAGGATATCTCCTCATGGCTGGAGAACAACTGGGAGTGGGAGGGGGAGGATCCAGTTGTCATGGTTCATGTAGGAACCAACGACATAGGTAGAACTAAGAATGAAGTTCTGCTGAGGGAGTTTGAGGAGATAGGATCTAAATTAATAAGCAGAACCTCAAGGGTGATAATCTCTGGATTACTACCTGAGCCACGCGCAAATTGGCATCGGGTCAAGCAGATCAGAGAATTAAATGCAGGGCTCAAAGAGTGGTGTGGGAAGAAGGGGTTTCAATTCATGGGGCACTGGCACCAGTACTGGTGAAAGAGGGAGCTGTTCCGCCTGGACAGTCTCCACTTAAACCGGGCTGGGACCAGCGTCCTGGTGAATCGAATAACTAGGGCTGTAGATAGGGCTTTAAACCAAAAAGTGGGGGGGGGGGGGGGGGCGGAGTCAAGTGAAGGGAAATTTAGAAATCTAAAGAGAAAGGTCAAGGCAATAGAGCAGTGTAGCGATTTGGGTAAAAATAAGCAGAAAGTGACAGGAAGGGACAGAGGGGGAAAAATTGAGTCGAGCCCCCTTTGGGGAGCTAACTAATTTGTGCCCCCGCAGCCGACGTTGAGTGGTAGCGCCCCAAGAGGGAAGCGGGGCGCTACTGGAAGCGCCCTGCCTCCCTCTTGGGGCGCTGCGAGTGAATATCGTGCCGCGGTATTGCAGGCCTTCCTCCCCTTCTTAAAGGGGAGGGGCCTTGCGCAGCGCGACCCAGGGCCCAGCTGGGCCACCGGGGATCGGAGTGCTGGCAAAAGAGCCCGGCACTCAAGAGAAGTGCCGGGCTCATGGAGCGCAGCCGGCACTCTGCAGGAGGGGGGGGCGGGTCAAGAGGCTGGGGACGGCAGCGGAGGCAGGTGCTGGCAGGCGGCCAGCAACAAAAATGGCCGCCCAGCACCTCGCCTTTAAATAGCGCCACCCCGGCCGCAGGTAGGCCCCCCTCACCCCGTCGGACATAGTGTCCGCCGATAAGTAGGGGGCGCTACTGAAGATCGCAGCCAGGGCGTGAGCGGGGCGCTGCGCATGGCGATGACGTCATCACCAGCGGCGCAGCGCCACGGGCGCTAACGGGTCCCCCCGCCGCTAACCTCCTGCTGAATTTCGCGGGAGGTGTTGGCAGCACTGTGCCTGGGCGCTATTTGCTTTGCACTCCATTAGCAGGAGGCGCAAAGCAACCGAATTTTTCCCCCCAGAGAGTTTAACAGTAGCAGTGCAGCAGAGAATAAGGTCAAAGCAGGGAATAATGGTAAAAATTTAAATTAAAGGCTCTTTATCTGAATGCATGAAGCATTCGTAACAAAATAGACGCACTAGTGGCGCGAATAGAGATAAATGGGTTTGATCTAATAGACATTACAGAGACGTGGTTGCATTGTGACCAAGGTTGGGAACTAAATGTTCCAGGGTACTTGACATTTTGAAAAGACAGGCAGAATGGAAAGGAGGGGGGGTTAGCCCTGAAAATAAAGGATGACATAAGGACAATAGATCAGGAAGTAGAATCAGTATGGGTGGAGATAAGAAATAACAAGGGGCAGAAAACACTGGTGGGAGTAGTATATAGGCCCCCTAACAGTAGCTATACAGTTGGACAGAATATTAATCAAGCAATAGTAGGAGCTTGTAACAAAGGTAATGCAATAATTGTAGGGGACTTTCATCTTCATATAGACTGGGCAATCAAATTGGCAAAGGTAGTCTGGAGGACAAGTTCACGGAATGCATTTGGGACAGGTTCCTAGAACAATATGTCATGGAACCAACCAGGGGAACAGACTATTTTAGATACAAAAGCAAAATACTGCGGATGCTGGAAATCTGAAATAAAAAAAGAAAATGCTGGAAATACTCAGCAGGTTAGGCAACATCTGTAGAGAGAGAAACAGAGTTGACGTTTCAGGTCGATGACCCTTCGTCAGAACTATTTCAAACTATTTTAGATCTTGTATTGTGTAATGAGACATGGTGAATTAGCAATCTCATAGTGAAGGATCCTCTGGGGCAGAGTGATCATAATGATAGAATTTCACATTAAGTTTGAGAGTGACTTGCCTAAGTCCGATACTAGAGTCTTAAACTTAAATAAAGCCAATTACATAGGTATGAGGGGCGAGTTGACTAAGGTAGATTGGAAAAATAGATTATAAGATATGGCGGTAGAAAAGCAGTGGCTAGCATTTAAAGAAATATTGCATAATTCTCAACAAAGATACATTCCATTGAGAAACAACTCAACGGAAAAAGTGATTCATCCGTGGCTAACTAAAGAAGTTAAGGATAGCATTAGATTGAAAGAAGAAGCTTATAATGTTGTGAGGAATAGTAGTAAGCCTGAGGATTGGGAGAGTTTCAGAAACCAGCAAAGGATGACCAAAAAATTGATAAAAAGGGAAAAAATAGAATGAGAGAAAACTAGCAAGAAATATAAAAACATTGTATGAGTTTCTACAAGTATGTAAAAAGGAAGAGAGTAGCAAAAGTAAATGTTGGTCCCTTAGAGGCTGAGACAGGAAAAATTATTACATAAGAACATAAGAAATAGGAGCAGGAGTAGGCCAATCGGCCCCTCGAGCCTGCTCCGCCATTCAATAAGATCATGGCTGATCTGATCCTAACCGCCAATCCACTATCACAGAACCATCTCCTGAATCTAACAGAATTAGACACACGAAATAGGAGCAGGATCAGGCTACACGGCCCCTGGGGAATAAGGAAATGGCAGAAACGTTAAAGAAATATTTTGTATCTGTCTTCACAGTAGAAGACATAAAAAGCATACCAAAAATGGTGGGGAACCAAGGGTCTAATGAGGGTGAGGAATTTAACGTAATTAATATAAGTAGAGAAAAAGTACTAGAGAAACTAATGGGACTAAAAGCCGACAAATCCCCTGGACCTGACGGCCTACATCCTAGGGTTCTAAAAAAGGTGGCTGCAGAGATAGTGGATGCATTGGTATTGATCTTCCAAAATTCCCTAGATTCTAGAACGGTCCCAGCGGATTGGAAGGTAGCAAATGTAACACCGCTATTCAAGAAAGGAGGGAGAGAGAAAACAGGGCACTACAGGCCAGTTAGCCAGACATCAGTCGTCGGGAAAATGCTGGAATCCATTGTTAAGGAAGTGGTATCAGGGCACTTAGAAAATCATAACACGATTAGGCAGAGTCAACATGGTTTTATGAAAGGGAAATCGTGTTTGAGACATTTATTAAGAGTTTTTTGAGGATGTAACTAGCAGGGTGGATAAAGGGGAACCAGTGGATGTAGTATATTTGGATTTCCAAAAGGCATTCGATCAGGTATCACATAAAAGGTTATTACACAAGATTAGAGCTCATGGGGTTGGGGGGTAATATAGTAGTGTGGATAGAGGACTGGTTAACAGACATAAAACAGAGAGTAGGGATAAACGGGTCTTTTTCAGGTTGGCAGGCTGTAACTAGTGGGCTGCCGCAAGAATCAATGCTGGGGCCTCAGCTATTTACAATCTATATTAATGACCTAGATGAAGGAACCGAGTGTAATGTATCCAAGTTTGCTGATGATACAAAGCTAGGTGGGACAGTAAGCTGTGAGGAGAACACAGAGTCTGCAAAGGGATATAGATAGACTAAGTGAGTGGGCAGTAAGGTGGCAGATGGAGTATAATGTAGGGAAATGTGAGGTTATTCACTTTGGTAGGAAGGATAGAAAAACAGGATATTTTTTAAATGGTGAGAAACTTTTAAATGTTGGTGTTCAGAGAGATTTGGGTGTCCTCATGCAAGAAACACAGAAAGCGAGCATGCAGGTACAGCAAGCAATAAGGAAGGCAAATGGCCTTTATTGCAAGGGAGTTGGAGTATAAGAGTAAGGAAGTCTTGCTACAGTTGTACAGGGCCTTGGTGAGACCACACCTGGAGTACTGTGCACAGTTTTGGTCTCCTTATCTAAGGAAGGATATACTTGCCTTGGAGGCGGTGCAATGAAGGTTCACTGGATTGATTCCTGGGATGAGAGGGCTGTCCTGAGAGATTGTGGAGAATGGGCCTATACTTTCTGTATTTTCGAAGAATGAGAGGTGATCTCATTGAAACATACAAGATTCTGAAGGGGATTGACAGGGTAGATGCTGAGAGGTTGTTTCCCCTGGCTGGAGTGTCTAGAACTAGGGGGCGTAGTCTCAGGATAAGGGGTAGACCATTTAAGACTGAGATAAGGAGGAATTTCTTCACTCAGAGGGTGATCGGGCGGGAAACTGGAGTTGATCTTATTGACTGGCGGATCAGGCTTGAGGGGCTATTTGGCCTACTCCTGCTCCTATTTCTTATGTTTTTAGGGCTAGGCCAGTAGTGGTGCTACCGAGCCACTCTTGATGACCGGCATTGAAGTCGACCATCCAAATTACATTCTATGCCCTTGCTACCCTCAATGCTTCTTCCAAGTGGTGTTCTACATGGAGGAGCAGTGATTCATCAGCTGAAGGAGAGCAGTAGGTAGTAATCAGCATGAGGTTTCCTTGCCCCTGCTTGAACCAAAACCATGAGACTTCATGGGGTCCAGAGTCAATGTTGAGAACTCCCCAGCCCAATCCCTCCCGACTGTATACCACTGTGCCACCACCTCTGGTTGGTCTGTCCTGCCGGTGGGACAGGAAATACCCAGGAATAGTGATGGAGGAGTCTGGGTCATTGGCTGAATGGTATGATTTTGTGTGAATGACAATGTCAGTCTGTTGCTTGACTAGTGTGTGGGCCAATTTTGGCACAAGTCCCCAGATGGTAGTGAGGAGGACTTTGCAGGGCGATTGGGCTGGGTGTGCCGTTGTCGTGTCCTAAGCCAGTGCCTTGGTCGATGCCGGGTGGTCTGTCCGGTTTTATCATCGTTTTTCATAGCGGTTTGTTACAACTGAGTGGCTTGTGTGGCCATTTCAGAGGGCAGTTAAGAGTCATTGCTATGGAGTCACATGTAGGCCAGACCAGGTAAGGATGGCAGGTTTCCTTCCCTAAAGGACATTAGTGAACCAGATGGGTTTATAAGACAATCCAATAGTTTCATGGTCACCATTACTGATGGTAGCTTTTTTTTCCAGATTTATTTAATTAACTGAATTTAAATTCCCTAGCTGCCGTGAATGGATTATGGATCTCTGGAGCATAGTTCCAGGCCTCTGGATTAGTAACCCAGTAATATAACCATTATGCTACCGTTCCTGTTTCACTGTTCTGCAGCCGCTCTAAGATACCAGGGGCACTGCGCAGACCGAGAGGGGGCGAAAGAGAGTCAGAGAAATAACACGAGGTTCCGGGTAGGTGTTTACCCGGCGATCTCTACGTGCAGCGATTCAAATGACGCAATTTCCGGCCTGTTCTTCCTCTTTGTCTCGCGCGGTGGAGTGACCAACGCCATTTTGAGCTCTTGCTTTGCCGAGTGAAGTACGCAACAACATCGCCAAGATGTCTGATGAAGGAAAGTTGTTCGTCGGCGGCCTCAATTTCGACACAGACGAGCAGGCCCTAGAAGAGCAGTTCTCCAAGTACGGGCAGATCTCCGAGGTGCGAGTGATCAAGGACAGGGGCACCCAAGCATCCCGCGGTTTCGGCTTCATCACCTTCGACAACCCGGACGATGCCAGGGACGCGCTGCAGGCGATGAACGGAAAATCCATCGACGGCCGGCAGATTCGGGTGGGCCACGCAGAGAAAAAGTCGGGAGGCGGTCGCGGGTATGGTGGAGGCCGCGGCGCCGGCGGCGGCGGCTATAGCAGCAGGAGAGGCGGCGGTTCCTGGGATAGGGAAAGGAGCGGAGGCTACGGCAGCTACGGCAGCAGCCGGTACGAATCGGGAGAGCGCGACAGTTACTCGGGTGGGTACAAGAGCCAGGGCGGCGGATACGGCAGCAGCGGCTATGGTGGCAGTTACGGAAGCCGCTCTTACAGGGACTATGACTGATCGAATCCAAAGAACCATTTCTGCCAGATTCAGGATCAAACTCCAGCCTTTGTTAATAAAACGACTCTTGGAACCGCAGAAAGCCTCTGTATCTGAATTTGATTTGCCTGTTATGTTAAAATGCTAGAAAACCAGTTTCACCATTGTCTTGATTAATCTTGTTACCTGTTGTTTAGTCTGGAGTGGTACCTTAAGTCGGGCTTTCGACTCCCCTCAAATACCATGTCGTTTTCTATATATTTTTTAAAAATAAGACCCACGGAGCCTGTTTTGTCATTTGGACATTTTATTGGCGATTTAACTCGCCACTGAGTCTCCATCCGTGAGCTCCTTTGGAATTTGTTGAAATCGTTTTGCTTTCTGGTGAGATTTTTCCACAATTCCATGCGGCGCAAAGAATGAAAGAGCGCGGAAAAGCACTTGACTCCCACTCTCTGGCCGGGCATTATATCTTTGGAAACCCGGACTGCCATTCTTAAGATGACTGGTCTCCGAGAATACGGATTGCTCGAGTTATTTTCTTTTAATCGACCGATTTTTGGTCGAATTCGCTGTTTCCACTTGGCTCAATTAACTCGTTATGAGGATTGAACATTTTAAAAAAAAAATTAAACTTCATGCTTTGTGGCTTTTAATGAATTTAAATGTTTTCACTTGGACAAGTGACATGGAACCTGTAGAAACCATTATCTTGGGGGTGGGGTAGGGGGGGACCTTTAAGTCTGAATGTTGCCAGCAGTGTGTCCGAGTGCTGAGAGTCATTTTGTTTATCACTGAAAAGTAATGAGAACCACCTACACAGCAACTTTTTTCATGTAACTTGTTACAAGACTCTTTGAAAGCAAACTGATCGTGGTCTTTTGTTTTAAAACTCATTTATTGAAAACTGTATACTGATTAAAAAGTCAATTGTCATTTTCTTGTACTTTCATCAGCTGGCATGGTCCTTTGGACAGAGCGTTGCCACTTGGGAGACAAATCTTTGCCAGTGGATGTATCTGAATAAAATACAGCTTCAGGAACACTAGTGACTTGTCTTTGTTATAAACCATTCAACATTCCTTCCAAGGAGATGAATCTGAAGATGATCCTTTTCTGCCAAACTTGCCTCCAATCATGATTATTTGTTATCTTTTTTAAGTTATGTAAATGCTGTAGATTTGAAGGTGGTGCTCAAGGAAACGGCAATGATCAAGGTAAACCATTGGACATTTAGTTTGGATAGTCTTGGTCTTATTTTCTATCGTTGTTTAATCATTTTTTTGTCCCCAGTTCCCAAAGATACTTGAGGTTTTCATTAGGTGGTTTCCAGTGGCTGTTATTCATGTGAAGGAAGCTGTTTTGCTGTAGGGGTTATTGGAGCCAAATCCAACCTGTCCATTTGCAGTTGTAGTTGGTAATAAAACCCTGCCCAGCTGTAGTACGCCTACCAGAGAGACTGAAGACTGGCTGCAATAGTTACCAATGAACGTCTCCAAGTTTCTGGGGGAAATGCCTGCTGGCTTTTTCTCCTTTTGGTATGTAGAAATCAAACAGGACTGCTTGCGATTTGGTCTCGGCAGAGTCCAGCAGTTTGTTTAAAGGGGAATTTGTTGCTTGAAAGTGATTTGGGGAGGGAACATAACAGGAGTCGACCATTTCTCCCCTGGAGCCTGTTCTGGCATTCATTGAGATTATGGCTGATCTGTGACCTAACTCCCTGAATACCGTTGATTAACAAATTGTAGTATCAATCTTGGATTTAAAATCAACAATTGACGTAGCATCACCTGCTGTCTGAAGAGTCCCAAGCATCGATCACCTTTGCATGTAGGAGTTTTTTCTAACCGCTTCTGAAAGGCGTGGTGCTAACTTTTAGGCTGTGTCCCCTAGTCCTAGACTCTTGAACCAGTGGAAATAGTTTCTATCTACCCTATCTGTTCCCCTTCTGAATTCTGGGGAATACACCCAATCTTCTCTGCGGGGGAGGGCCCGCATGGTCCATTCAAAAATCTTCACATGCATGTTTTTTTGCATTGAGGCCATCTGTGCAGGTCTTCCAGAGTGCTGCGCAGCAGTATTTAAAGGAGAACATAGAATACAGCCCTAGTTTGTGTAATATTTCCTTGTAATTTAACCTGTATAAAGAATATACAGCACAGAAACAGGCCATGTGACCCAACCAGTCCATGCCAGTGTTTATGCTCCACACAAGCTGCCTCCCATCTTTCCTTCTCTAAATCCATCTGCAGAACCCACTATACCCTTCTCCCTCAGGTGTATCTAACTGCCCCTTCTGAATTCCCTATTGGATTTCTTGGTGACTATCTTATATTGATGGCCACTAGTTATGCTCTTCCCCAGTGAGTGGATACAGAGAATGTTTCCATTTTTCATAATTTTAAAGACCTCCTATTAGGTCACCCTTCAGCCTTTTTTCAAGAGAAAGGAGACCCAGCCTGTTCATCCTTCCCGATATGTATACCCTCGCATTTCTGGTATCATCCTTGTAAATCTTCTCTGCACCCTCTCCAGTGCCTCTTGATCCTTTTTTATAATGTGGCGACCAGAACAGCAGTGCTCCCAACACTGATCCTTGTGGAACGCCACTGTGAATAGCTGCCCTTTACTCCTACACTCTGCTTTTTGTCCTGAAGCCAGCCAGCAATCCATTCTGCTACATGTCCCCTGACTCTGCATTCTCTGACCTTGTTCATCCGTCTGTTATGGGGTACCTTATCGAAGGCCTTTTGAAAATCCAAATAAATTTCATCTACTGCATTACCATTGTCTCTCTGTTACCTCTTCAAAAAGTTCAAATAAGGTTGGTTAAGCAAGACTTTCCCTTTTGAAATCCATGCTGACTATTCATTATTTTTAGTTTCTAGATGTTCTATTTTCTCCTTTAGTAGGGATTTCATTTTTTTCCTACCACCGATGTTAAGCTGACTTGTCTAATTCCCTGGACATGTTGTATCCCCCTTAAGTATCGGTATTCCGTTGGCTATCCGCCAGTCCTCTGGCACTACACCTTTTTCTAACTAATTATTAAATGTGTAGTAATGTCTCTGCTATCTCTTCCCTAAATTCTTTTAAAATGCGTGGATGCAATCCATCCAGACCAGCTGTTTTATCTTCCTCTTGAGTTTGATCAGTTTATTTAATATATTCCCTGTTTTATTTTAATGTACTTATCACTAATATCCAATGTCATGTCCACCTGTTCCATCTCCCTGGTAAATACGGAAGCAAAATAATTATTTAATATTTCTGCCATCCTTATCGTTACCTATGGTATTATCTTGTCTATCCCTTAATGGCCCTATTCCCATCCCAACCTTTTTTATTGATGTGCCGATAAAATATTTTACAATTTATGTTCCTTGATAATTTAATTTCATAGTTCCTCGTTGCCTCCCTAATTGATTTTTTGACGTCTCTTCGAATCTGTTCGTATTCTCCCTTATGCACTCCCCTGCTGTCTATGTACTTAATGTATGCCTTTTTCCTTACCCTCAATTGTTCCCTTATGGTTTTTTCATCCATGGAGTCTCATTAGTGTTTAGTTTGTTTCCTTTTAGTGGAATATATTGTTCCTGCACGCTGTTGAACACTGTTTTAAATGTTTCCCATTGCTGTTCTACATCGTTGTTTGCCAATATCGTTGCCCATTTTTTTTTCGCAAGTTCTATTCTCAGCTCCTCTATGCTTTTCTCCAATCTATTAACCTGGTTTTTGTCATACTTATGTCCTTCCCAATTATCATCCTAAAACGTATTATATTATGGTCAGTATTGTCTATCTGTTCCCCTACTTTTACTTCTCTATCTGCTCTGATTCATTCCCCATTACTAGATCCACTAGCAAATCCTCCCTTGGGCTTTTTACATATTAGGTTAGAAAGGAGTCCTGTACACATTGTAGGAACTCCATTCCCTTATCCCCTTTACCTACCTCTTCTGTCCAATTAATATCTGGGTAGGTGAAAACCTTTTTTTAAACTCATATTTCCCTAATTTGCATAATTCTTCCTCCACCTCCCTTCCACTATTAGGTGGTCTGTAGACTACACCTATTGGTGTGATCCATTTTTTTAAATTTCTATCCATATGGATTCTATTTTTGTCTTGCTGATTTCTGCGTCACTTATTTCTACTGCCATTGTTATCCCTAAAGTACAGCTACTCCACCTCCCCTTTTTCCCTCCTATCTTTTCTAAATATGTTATACCCTGCAATATTTAATTCGCAGACCTGATTTTTCTGTAGCCATGTCTCTGTAATCCCAACTATGGTTCCTCACAACGCATGATTGCCTCCAGCTCCCCTGTTTCATTACGGACACACTGCATTGCTGTACAGACAGTTTAACTCATTTTTAATAGGATTTCCTCTCTCTTTATGTTTAACCATTTTTTAGACTCCTGTTCTATAAATCTATTTATTCCCTTGCCATCAATGTCCTCCATTACTTTATTCTTTCCTATGCTCTATTTTCCTATTTTGTTTATAAGAAATAGGAGCAGGAGTACGCCATTTGGCCCTTTGAGCCTGATTCGCCATTCAATAAGATCATGGCTGATCTGCCTCATCTCCACTTTCCTGCACGATCCCTTGATTCCCTTAATATTCAAAAATCTATCGATCTCTCTCTTGAATATACCCAATGACTGAGCCTCCACAGCCCTCCGGGGTAGAGAATTCCAAAGATTCACCACCCTCTGAAGAAATTTCTCTTCATCTCTGTCCTAAATGGCCAACCCCTTATTTTGAGACTCTGGCCCCTGGTTCTAGACTCCCCAGCCAGGGAAAATCATCATCCTTGCATCTACCCTGTCCAGCCCTGTAAGAATTTTGTATGTTTCAATGAGATCACTCCTCATTTTTCTAAACTTCAGAGAATATAGGCCTAGTCTACTCAAATCTCTCCTCCCAGGACAATCCCCCCCATCCCGGGAACCAGTCTGGTGAACCTTCGTTGCACTCCGTCTCTGTTTTCTGCCTGTTAGCCAATCCTCAATCCATGCTGTATATTACCCCTGATCCCATGAGCCCTAATTTTGTTTAATAACCTCTTGTCTGGCACCTTATTTAATGCCTTCTGAAAATCCAAATACACCACATCCATTGGTTCCCCCTTTATCTATTCTACTAGTTACAACCTCAAAGCTCTGAACCGCTTTGTCAAACACGATTTCCCTTTTGTAAATCCATGTTGATTCTGCCCAATCCTATTATTTTCTAAGTGCCCTGTTGCCATGTCCTTCATAATCGATTCTAGCATTTTCCCTGCTCCTGATGTCAGGCTAACTGGTCTGTCGTTCCCTGTTTTCTCTCCCTCCTTTCTTAAATAGTGGGGTTACATTTGCTACCTTCCAATCCATGGGAACTGTTCTAGAATCTATGGAATTTTGGAACATGACAACCAACACATCCACTATCTCGATAGCCACCTCTTTCAAAACCCTAAGATGTAGGCCATCCGGTCCAGGGGATTTATCGGCTTTCAGTCCCATTAATTTCTCCAGTATTTTTTTACTAATTTCTTTCAGTTCCTCATTCTTGCTAGAGCCTTGGTTCTCAACTATTTCTGGGAAGTTTTTTATGTCTTCTGCGAAGATAGTATTTGTTTAGTTTCATTGCCATTTCCTTATTTCCCATTATAATTTCTCCTGTCTGTAAGGGACTCACATTTACTTTCACTAATCTTTTCCTTTTTACATACCTATAGAAGCTTTTACAGTCTGTTTTTATGTCTCTTGCTAGTTTACTTACATTCTATTTCCCCATTCTTTATCAATTTCTTGGTCCTCTGCTGAATTCTAAAATCCTCCCAATCCTCAGGCTTTCTACTCTTTTTCGCAATATTTTAAGCCTCTTCCTTTGATCTAATACTGTCTTTTTAAGTTCTCTTGTTAGCCACGGTTGGATCACTATATTTAGGCTGGTTAAGTTTCTTGTAGATCCCTCCCCCCATCTTACTAGTTTAAAGCCTTTGCCAGCTCCCTATTTACTCTTTCCACTAGGACAGCATTCAACACTATTGTCCCTGACAAGCTGGCCTCCAAACTCTTGGCCTGAACACTTCCCTCTGCAACTGGACCCTGGACTTCCTAACAAACAGACCCCAGTCTGTCAAATTAGGTAACCGCACCTCCCCGCCCCCCCCCCCCCGGCCCTGAACACGGGGGCCCCACAAGGATGTGTGCTGAGCCCCCTCCTCTACTCCCTCTTCAACAACGATGAGTCAACCTATAGGGAGGAGGTCCAGCATCTCGAAGTGGTGTGCCAATAACAACCTGGCCCTTAACATCAAGAAAACCAAAGAAATCATTGTGGACTTCAGGAAGTCCAAAGGCGGTAGTCACACCCCCATCCACATCAATGGGGCTGTGGTGGAAAGGGTGGACAGCTTTAAGTTCCTCGGAGTCCACATCACGGAAGACCTCTCCTGCTCCCTCAATACCTCCTCTCTGGTGAAGAAGGCCCAGCAGCGCCTATATTTCCTAAGGAGGCTGAAGGGATGTAACCTCTCACCCCTGACCCCCTCTAACTTTTACCGCTGCACTATAGAGAGCATCCTGACAAACTGTATCACAGTATGGTATGGCAGCTGTAGCTACTATGACCGGAAAGCCCTGCAGCGGCTAGTCAAAACTGCCCAATGCATTACCGGCACCCGGCTACCGACCATAGCGCACATATACCAGAAACACTGTTTACGGAGGTCACGATCCATCATCAAAGACCCTACCCACCCCAGCCACAGTCTGTTTGCCCTCCTGCCATCTGGGAGACGCTACAGATGCATTCGCACCCGTACGACCAGATTTAGGAACAGCTTTCCCAGGGCTGTCATCCTACTGAACTCCATAAAGAAACTCTAAAGCCTGCACATCTGCCAATACACTTTATTATGTTTATGTTAATGTACTACAAGCCAAATGTATGTTGAATGTTTAAATGTCTTAATCCAAATGTACACTCTCGGGAGCCGCAAGCCTACATTTCGTTGTACTGCACTTGTGCATTAACAATGACAAAAGTTGATTTGATTTGATTAGGACATGGGTTCTATCCTGGTTCAGGTGGAGCCCGTCCCATCGGTACAGCTCCTTCCTGCCCCCCAACTGGTGCCAGTGCCCCATGATAAGGAACCCCTCTTTCCCACACCAGCCCTTTAACCACGTGTTAATTCTCCTTGGAGTCCAGGTATCATTCTGGTACATCTACGCTGTACTCCCACCTAGGCCATTGTATGCTGCCTAAGGTACGGTGCCCGTAACTGAACACAGTACTCCAGGTGTGGTCTAACCAGGGATTTATATAGCTGTAGCATAACTTCTACTGCCTTGTATTCTCGTCCTTTTAGATATAAATTCCATTAGCCTTTTTTTATCATTTTCTGTACCTGCCCATGACATGTTAATGATCCGTGTACAAGGACCCCAAGTCTCTTTTTACCATTTAGAAAGTACTCTGCTCTATCCTTCTTAGGTCCAAAGTGGATGACCTCACTTGCTGATATTGAAATCCATTTGCCACAGTTTTGTCCATCTATTACTATCGTAATTTATGCTTCTATCTGCACTGCTTACAATACCGCCTATCTTTGTCATTGGCAAACTTGGCTTTCTATCCCCTCATCTAAGCCGTTAATAAATATGGTGAATAGTTGAGGCCCCAACGCAGATCCCTGTGGTACAGCACGAGTCACATCCTGCCAATTAGAGTAACTGACCATTATCCCTACTCTCCTGCCACTCAGCCAATTTTCTAGCCAGGTCAATAATCTGCAATAAAACCAGAACATGCTGGGAACACTCAGCAGGTCAGGCAGCATCTGTGGAGAGAAACATTTAATGTTTTGGGTCGATAACCTTTCGTCAGAATTGGAAACGGTTAGCGACGTAGCAGGTTTTAAGCAAATAGAGGCAGAGAAAGGGGGGAGGGAATGAAAGAACAAAAGGGAGGGTCTGTGATAGGTTGGAAGGCAGGAGCGATTAGATAGACTTGCATTTATATAGCTTCATTCAGGACGTCCCAGAGTGCTTTGCAGCCAATGAAGTACTTTTGAAGTAAGTCATCGCTGTAATGTAGGAAATGCGGCAGCCAATTTTGCACACAACAAGCTCCCACAAATAGCAATGTGCTAATGACCAGATAATCTGTTTGTGATGTTGATTGAGAAATTAAATATTTGCCTGGACACTGGGGATAACTTTCCTGCTCTTCTTCAAAATAGTGCCATGGGATCTTTTATGTTCACATGAAAGAGCAGACGGGTCCTCGGTTTAACGTCTTGTCTGAAAGGATGACAAAAGGAGATGGTAATGGGACAAGTAAAGAAACAAAAGATAGGTCTAGAGGAGGTCTTAATGGGAATGTCAGAATCATCAGCAATAGCTACCATCCAAATAACTGGGGGCAGAGGTTATGACCTGAAATTGTTGAACTCAATGTTGAGCCTGGAAGGCTGTAAAGATGAGATGCTGTTCCTCGAGCTTATGTTGAGCTTCATTGGAACAACTGGGAGACCAAGGTCAATGTGGGAGTGGGGTGAAGAATTAAAATGGCAGGCAACCAGAAGCTCGGGGTCACGTTTGTGGACTGAATGGAGGTGTTCTGTAAAGCGGTCACCAATTTGTGTTTGGTTTCCCCAATGTCTGCCTTCAATTCCATGAGCTTCAACTTTAGCTAACACTCTCTTATGAGGGACTTTATCGAATGCCTTCTAGAAGTATCTCATAAAAAAAGTGTTAGCTAAAGTTGAATAACATCCATAAACATTCCCCTGTCCACTACTTTAGTCACCTCTTCAAAAAAATATAATCAGGTTCGTCAGGCATAACTTACCGTGTACAACTCCATGCTGGCTTTCTGATTCGCTCAAAATGTTCACGTTGTTCAGCCACTCTATCCATGATTATAGACACTAGTAATTTCCCCGACAACAGATGTTAGGCTAACTGGTCTATAATTCCCTGATTTCCCTCTTTCACCCTCCTTAAATAGCAGAGTGACATGCAGTTTTCTAAATGTAAAGAAACTTTTCCTGAATCGAGAAAACTTTGGAAAGTTATAGTTAGGGCATCTGCAATGCTTTTGCTAACTTCCTTTAAAGCCCTGGGATGGAAACCATCTGGTCCTGGGGATTTGTCATTCTTTAGTTACTTTGGTGAGTCCCCGTCCCTTATTCAATATTAGTTTTCTTTGGAGTTCCATAGCTTAGGTTGTAGACAGCAAAAGGCATGGCCAGCAATGGTGGGTTGGGGGGTGCACGAGAGGTCAGAGT
This sequence comes from Somniosus microcephalus, assembly GCF_052327205.1. NCBI lineage: Eukaryota > Metazoa > Chordata > Chondrichthyes > Squaliformes > Somniosidae > Somniosus > Somniosus microcephalus. The sequence continues at coordinate 235,083,289 of NC_140995.1, read as the reverse complement.
TGGAGGAATGCAGACTTCTAGTTTTAGTGCTGGAAGAGGTTACAGAGATGGGAAGGCCATGGAGGAATTTAAACACGAGGATGATAATTTTAAAGGTGTTGCTGGACTGAGGTCAGTGAGCACTGGGGTAATTGGTGAAAGGGACTTTGAGCAAATTAGGACACAGATTGCAGAGTTTTGGGTGAGCTAGAGGGTGGAGGTGCTTGGCCAGTCAGGAGAGCATTAGAATAGTTGATAAACGCATGGATGAGGGTTTCAGCACAAAAGAAGTGGAGACTGATGATGTTACGGAAGTGGAAGTAAGCGGTCTTTGTGATAGAGAGGAAATGAGGTCAGAAGTTCAGCTCAGTCAAATAGGACGCCAAAGTTGCAAACAGCCTGAAACAGTGGCCAGGCAGAGGGATGGAGTCTGTGGCGAGGGAACGGAGTTGGTGACGAAGGTTGAAGATAATGGTTTTGGTCTTCCTAATTTTAATTTCAGCTCATCCAGGACTCATAGATGTCAGCCAGCAGTCTGACAACTCAGGTATTGGAAGACTTGAGAGAAGTGGTGGTGAGGTAGAGTTGGGTATTGTCAGGGTACATATGGAACCTGACATATTTTCGTATGATGTCGCTGAGGGGCAGCATTTAGATGAGAGGCGGGGGAGTAAGGATAGAACCTTGGGGGACTCCAGAGGTAATGGTGCAGGGGTAGGAAGAGAAACCATCGCAGGAGATTCTCTGGCTACGACTGGATATGTAAGAATAGAATCAGGCGAGGGCAGTCCCACTCATGGACAATGGAGGAGAGGCATTGGAGGAGAATGGTGTGGTCAGCCGTGTCAAAGGCTGCAGACAGGTTGAAGAGGGATAGTTTACCACGGTAACAGTCATATAGGATGTCATATGTGACTTTGATTAAGGCCATTTCAATGCTGTGACAGGAGCAGAAAGCTGATTGGAGGGATTCAAACATGGAGTTGCGGTAAAGTTGGACATGGACTAGGGGCTCACTTGGAGAAACACACTGGCACAGACAGGCTGTATGGTCTGTTTCTGTGCTGTAACATTCTATGATCCTATGGTATCTGCTGAGTTAGCTGAACTGGCAGCAATTGGAAGCTACAATTGGCCTCGACAGCCTGGGTTCAAGTGTTCCCTATCACCACCAACAAATTGAATAATTCCACTGTATAGTTTGTAATACCTTAAGAGTGATTTACAACACTGTTATCTTGTGACAATTTTAAATTGTTACAGCTGTTGTTTCTGATATCATCCAATTTCCTGGTAATCACTTGGTTATCCATTGCTCTCTGTGTTAGTGGATTGTAGAAATCACTGTTCATGTAAAAAATGACTGATTCGGCTAAATACATAGCACACTGTATTGGAGGGTGGGAGGAAGCTCATGCGGAGCATAAACACTGGCACAGATCATTTGGGCCGAATGGCCTGTTTCTGTGCTGTAAATACTATGTAATATGGCAGCGGCCACTTTGTGCACTTCCAGTGCAGGACGTCCGACTGCGAGATTTGTATGGGTGAAGCTGACTTTGCACTCTAAAATTGGCGGGATGCGGAGGAATTTCTACTCCATTTCCCAAAGCTCTCCACCACTGGGGTTTTTCCTCACTTCATGTCTGGGTCTGTTGTAGACTAATTGATAGTCATGATTCGTCAAATCTCCACTATCATTGGACTATCGACCAGGATGGTAGAAGCGGAACTAGATGGACCTCATCCTTTTTCGTCTAGCAATTCCTATGTTCCTAAACGGGACAAATTGCCTCTCATTTTGAAAGTGCCAGGTTTTGTTGGTTGATCTATACCTCAACTCCATTAAATCAGTCTTGAAAATTTCAATTGACCCAGCCTCTTGGGAGAGAGAGATCCTGATTTCCCCAAACCTTTGTGTGGAAAAGTGCTTCCTGATTTCACTTCTAAATGGCATCTCTCTAAGTTTAAGATTATGTCTGTTCTGGATTCGAGCGTAGGAGATAGTTTCTCTGTTGGGCCAAAGAGCCTGGTTCTGTGCTGTACACTCGATGTAACTCACGATCTACCCTTTATCATTATAAATACCTCAATTAGATTACCCCTCAACCTTCTAAACTCAATGGAATATAAACCCAGTTTATGTCCTCATATTTTAACCATTTAAAGCCCAGGTATCATTCTCGTGAATCTATGCTGTACCCCCTCCAAGGCCATTGGTTGGAATCATACCTAGCACAAAGGAAGTTGGCTGTGGTTGTTGGAGGTCATTCATCTCAATCACATGACATCACTGCAGGAGTTCCTCAGGGCAGTGTCCTAGGCCCAACCATCTTCAGCTGTTTCATCAATGACCTTCCCTCCATCATAAGGTCAGAAGTGGGGATGTTCGCTGATGATTGCACACTGTTTAGCACCATTCGAGACTCGTCAGACACTGACGCAGTCCGTGTCCATATGCAGCAAGACCTGGACAACATTCAGACTTGGGCTGACAAGTGGCAAGTAACATTCGCACCACACAAGTGCCAGGCAATGACCATCTCCAACAAGCGAGACTCTAACCATCTCCCCTTGACATTCAATGGCATTACCATCGCTGAATCCCCCACTATCAACATCCTGGGGGTTACCATTGATCAGAAACTGAACTGGACCAGTGTGGTAAACCACTGTTAACTCTGTACAGGTCCGGGCATGTCTCCGCCCCTGGCTCCACCCCTAAGCCCGGGTATAAAGGTGACTCACCACCCTTCCCCCGGGAGCTCTTAGGATGGATCCACTAGCAGAGGCATGCTCCAGTTCTTAGTCAATAAAAGCCTACTTCGTATAAGTTCAACTCGTAGTCTTTGGTGTTGTTGATAGTGCATCAATTTTATTGACTAAATTTTTGACATGGAGCAAATCTTGAAGCCGGAACGTTTAGACCTGGATCCTCAAGCAGCAGATGCAGCCAATAACTTTGAACACTGCCTGAGCTGTTTCGAAGCCTTCCTGGAGGCCTCCAGTACTACCGTCACTACAGATGACGCGAAACGGCTTGTCTTGAACTCACGGGTGAGCCACCGAGTCTACTCGATCATCCGAGACGCCACAACTTACGCGGCCGCCATCGCGACGCTAAAGGAACAATACATGAGGCCTGTTAACGAGGTCTACGCCAGACACCTCCTGGCTACCCGAAAACAGCGCCCCGGGGAATCGGGCGCCGAATATTTACTGGCACTGAGAGTCCTCGGCCGGGCCTGTAATTGCAAAGCGGTGACGGCCAAGGAATGCATGGAAGACCTGATCCGAGACGCCTACGTAGCCGGCATCAGGTCCAACTATACTCGGCAGAGGCTGCTGGAACAGAGGGGGCTCGACCTGCAGAAGACGGTGGCCCTCGCTAACTCGTTAGACGTGGCCCTCCAGAACATGGACGCCTACCCCCCTGACCGGATGGCCACGTGGATGTCACGGGAGCAGCCATCTTGGGACCCGGTAAGGCCACAAGCCGCCAGCAGCCCAACTACAGCTGCAATGACCAGAGGCCAGAAATGCTACTTCTGCAGCCAGGCCAAGCACCCCAGACAGCAATGCCCAGCAAAGGACGCGACCTGCTCCAAATGCGGCAAGAAAGGCCACTACGCGAGAGTGTGCAGGGCGAAATCGACCCCCAATTCCAGCAGCGCCGCATGTGAACCGTGCAGGCTGCCATTTTGGGCCCCACCAACCACGTGTGAGCCGTGCGGGCCGCCATTTTGGGCACCACCAGCCGCGGGGGAGCCGCCATCTTGGACACCATTTCGAGACCAGGCCCCCGGCGCGGGTGAATACTACAGCGACCCACCGACCTCGACGATGGCCTCCATCACCCTGGACCAATCTAGGCCCCATCAACTAGCCAGGTCCATGATGAACGTAAAGGTAAATGGCCATGCCACAAATTGCCTTTTCGACTGCGGAAGCACGGAGAGCTTCATCCACCCCGACACGGTGCGACGCTACTCCCTATCGGTTATGCCCACACGCCACCAGGTCTTTATGGCCTCAAAGTCCCATACGGCGGACGTCGGCGGCTACTGTGTAGCGACTCTGACAGTGAACGGCGTGGAGTACAGAGATTTTAAATTCCTCGTCCTGCCACAGCTCTGCGCTCCCATACTGCTAGGATTAGACTTCCAGTGCCATCTGGAGAGCGTCACGATGGCATATGGCGGGCCCCTGCCCCACTTACAGTCTGCAGCCGGCAGAATTTAAACACGGCGCCGTGCGAAGTATGCAGCCTGTCCACCCTGAAGGTCAAACCCCCCCCGTTGTTCGCTAACCTCGCCAAAGACTGCAAGCCAATTGCTACTAAAAGCAGGCGGTACAGTGCCGGGGATAGGAGCTTTATTAAATCAAAAGTAGAAAGACTCCTGAGGGAAGGGATTATCGAGGGCAGCACCAGCCCATGGCGAGCCCAAGTGGTGGTAGTGAAGACCGACGAAAAACAGCGCCTGGTTATTGATTACAGCCAGACGATCAATCGATACACGCAATTAGACGCATACCCACTTCCCCGCATATCTGACATGGTCAACCAGATAGCACAATACCGGGTATTCTCGACGATTGATCTGAAGTCGGCATACCACCAGCTCCCCATCAGGCCTGAGGACCGCCAGTACACGGCCTTCGAGGCCGACGGTCGCCTCTACCACTTCCTCCGAATCCCCTTCGGCGTCACCAACGGGGTCTCGGTCTTCCAAAGGGAGATGGACCGGATGGTTGACCAGAACGCGCTGCAGGCCACCTTCCCCTATCTAGACAATGTCACCATCTGCGGCCATGACCGGCATGACCACGACGCCAACCTAGAAAAATTCCTCCGTACGGCCCAACGGCTGAATCTGACACACAACAGAGAAAAATGTATGTTCCGCACCACGCGCCTCGCTATTCTTGGCTGCATGGTGGAAAACGGAGTCATCGGCCCCGACCCCGACCGAATGCGCCCCCTCCTGGAACTACCCCTCCCCCACTGCCTAAAAGCCCTGAAGAGATGCCTAGGGTTCTTCTCTTACTACGCCCAGTGGGTGCCCAACTATGCGGACAAAGCCCGGCCCCTCATCAAGTCAACCTCCTTCCCCCTGACGGCAGAGGCCCATGTGGCCTTCACCCTCATAAAAGAGGACATTGCGAAGGCCACAATGCACGCAGTGGATGAGTCCATCCCTTTCCAAGTGGAGAGCGATGCATCCGACTTCGCCCTAGCCGCAACCCTTAACCAGGCGGGGAGACCCGTGGCCTTCTTTTCACGGACCCTCCAGGGCCCTGAAATTCGACACCCCTCAGTCGAGAAGGAGGCCCAGGCGATAGTGGAGGCTGTACGGCACTGGAGGCATTACCTGGCCGGTAAACGTTTCACCCTGCTCACTGACCAACGGTCAGTAGCATTTATGTTTAACAACAGACAAAGGGGGAAAATCAAAAATGATAAGATATTGCGGTGGAGGATCGAGTTATCCACCTACAACTACGATATCTTATACCGGCCCGGCAAACTTAATGAGCCCCCAGACGCCCTATCCCGTGGGACATGTGCCAACGCACAAGTCGATAGGCTACGGACCCTCCACAATGATCTCTGCCACCCGGGGGTCACCAGGTTCTTCCATTTTATTAAAGCTCGCAACCTGCCTTACTCCATCGAGGAGGTCAGGACCATGACCAGGAACTGCCAGGTCTGCGCCGAATGCAAACCGCATTTTTATAGGCCAGACAGGGCACACCTGATTAAAGCCACCCGCCCCTTCGAACGTCTCAGCGTCGATTTCAAGGGGCCCCTTCCCTCCTCTGACCGCAACACGTACTTCCTCAATATTATTGACGAGTACTCCCGTTTCCCCTTCGCCATCCCCTGCCCGGACATGACCAGCGCCACAGTCATCAGGTGCCTCAATGACCTGTTCGCCATATTTGGCTTCCCCAATTACATCCACAGCGACAGGGGCTCGTCGTTCATGAGCGACGAGCTGCGCCAGTACCTGCTCGAGAAGGGCATAGCCACGAGCAGGACTACCAGCTACAACCCCCGGGGTAACGGACAGGTAGAGAGGGAGAACGCAACGGTGTGGAAGACCGCCATGCTCGCCCTAAAATCCAAGGGCCTCCCAATCTCCCGCTGGCAAGATGTCCTCCCCGATGCGCTCCACTCCATACGATCACTGCTCTGTACTGCCACAAACGCCACCCCTCACGAGAAGATGTTCGTCTTCCCCAGGAAATCCACCTCGGGGACATCACTACCGCCATGGCTGACGTCTCCGGGACCCGTCCTGCTCAGGAAACACGTGAGGAGCCATAAGACGGACCCCCTGGTCGAAAAGGTTCACCTCCTCCACGCCAACCCACAGTACGCCTACGTGGCGTATCCTGACGGGCGGGAGGACACAGTCTCAATTCGAGACCTCGCACCCTCAGATACCACCCGAAACACCATCGATCACCATCCACTACCTCCACCCACCACCACTACCCACGACGCACCACCGGGGTGTCTACCACGAACTGACGACATGCCGGTGCCATCCCTACCCCGAGAGGACGACACGCCAGTGCTCCGTCCCACGCGAGAAGCGGCCGCGGGCAAAGAACCGCTGCAACCGGCACCACGAAGATCATTACGGCAGACAAGACCCCCGGAAAGACTTTCGTATACGAACTTTTGAAACACTTCACCCCGCCGGACTCTTTTTTAAACGAGGGGTGAATGTGGTAAACCACTGTTAACTCTGTACAGGTCCGGGCATGTCTCCGCCCCTGGCTCCACCCCTAAGCCCGGGTATAAAGGTGACTCACCACCCTTCCCCCGGGAGCTCTTAGGATGGATCCACTAGCAGAGGCATGCTCCAGTTCTTAGTCAATAAAAGCCTACTTCGTATAAGTTCAACTCGTAGTCTTTGGTGTTGTTGATAGTGCATCTCAATCACATGACATCACTGCAGGAGTTCCTCAGGGCAGTGTCCTAGGCCCAACCATCTTCAGCTGTTTCATCAATGACCTTCCCTCCATCATAAGGTCAGAAGTGGGGATGTTCGCTGATGATTGCACACTGTTTAGCACCATTCGAGACTCGTCAGACACTGACGCAGTCCGTGTCCATATGCAGCAAGACCTGGACAACATTCAGACTTGGGCTGACAAGTGGCAAGTAACATTCGCACCACACAAGTGCCAGGCAATGACCATCTCCAACAAGCGAGACTCTAACCATCTCCCCTTGACATTCAATGGCATTACCATCGCTGAATCCCCCACTATCAACATCCTGGGGGTTACCATTGATCAGAAACTGAACTGGACCAGCCATATAAATACTGTGGCTACAAGAGCAGGCCAGAGGCTGGGAATTCTGCGGCGAGTGTCTCACCTCCTGACTCCCCAAAGCCTTTCCACCATCTACAAGGCACAAGTCAGGAGTGTGATGGAATACTCTCCACTTGCCTGGATGAGTGCAGCTCCAACAACACTCAAGAAGCTCGACACCACTCAGGATAAAGCAGCCCGCTTGATTGGCACTCCATCCACCACCTTCAACATTCACTCCCTCCACCACCGGCGCACTGTGGCTGCAGTGTGTACCATCTACAAGATGCACTGCAGCAACTCGCCAAAGCTCCTTCAACAGCACCTTCCAAACCCGCGACCTCTACCACTTAGAAGGACAAGGGCAGCAGACGCATGGGAACATCACCACCTACAAGTTCCCCTCCAAGCCACACACCATCCTGACTTGGACCTGTATCGCCGTTCCTTCACTGTCGCTGGGCCAAAATCCTGGAACTCCCTTCCTAACAGCATTGTGGGTGTACCTACACCATAGGGACTGCAGCGGTTCAAGAAGGCGGCTCACCACCATCTTCTCAAGGGCAATTAGGGATGGGCACTAAATGCAGGCCTAGCCAGCGACGCCCACATCCCATCAATTAAAAAAAAAATATCCTTCCGGAGGTTCGATGCCCAAATTTGAACACAGTACTCCAGATGGGGTCTGATCAGGGTTGTACAACTGAAGCATCACTTTCTAACTTATGTATTCCAAATCTTTGAAGGTGGCAGGTAATGTTCCCTTTAATTTTCTTGGGGTGCACGGTCCCTTTAATGGGCTGTGCGGCCCATTCAAAATACCTCACGTGCGGTTTTTCCTATTTAAAAGCCTGTGAGTCGGTGTGGCCGCACAGCTTAAAGGGAACGTTGGTGGCAGGACAAGTAGAGAAGACTGTTAAAAAAGCATATGGGATCCTTGGCTTTATTAATACAGTAGAGTCATAGAGTACAAAAGCAAGGAAGTTATGCTAAACCTTTATAAAACACTGGTTCGGCCTCAGCTGGAGTACTGTGTTTAATTCTGGGCACCACACTTTAGGAAAGATGTCAAGGCCTTAAAGATGGTGCAGAAGAGAATTACTAGAATGGTACCATGCCTCAACCATTTATGTGGAGAGCCTGGGGTTGTTCTCTTTAGAGCAGGGAAGGTTAAGAGGAGATTTGATCAAGGTGTTCAAAATCATGAAGAGTTTTGACAGAGTAAATAAGGAGAAACTGTAACCAGAGTGGACACATATTTAAGGTGATTGGCAAAAGAACCAGAGGCAACATGAGGAAACCTTTTTTTGCACAGTGTGTTGTTGTGATCTGGAATGCACTGCCTGAAAGGGTGGTAGAAGCAGATTTAATAGTAAGTTTCAAAAGGGAATGGGATAAATACTTAAAGGGAAAGAAAATTACAGGGCTATGGGGAAAGAGCAGGGGAGTGGAACTAATTGAATAGTTCTACCAAAGAGGTGGCACAGACATGATGGGCCAAATGGCCTCCTTCTGTGCTGTATCATTCTATGATTCTAGAACTCCCTTGAGGTAAAGGCAAACATTCCATTAGCTTTTAGATTAATTTTTGTACCTGTGCACTAGTTTTTAGTGTAACTGGACACCAAAGTCCCATTGCTCCTCCACAGCTCCTAGTCTCTCACCTTGCCAGACTGGGTACATAAAAGACATTAGGGAACCAGTTGGATTTTTATGACAATCCAACCACTTCATAGTCACGTTATACCAGCTTTTTAAAAAAAAATCCAGATTTGTTTTTTAAACTGAATTAAAATTCTCAAATTGCCATGGTGGAATTTGAACTCACATACTCTGGATTACTAGTCCTACAGTCTAAATGATTTCCCCACAACAGGTGATAAAACTAGAGGGCAGTCAGTCTTCTGCCCATGGTGATTGAATCCATAGCAGCCTAAGCACAGGTTGGCTGCTACCACTCTGTGTATAAAGATGTGTACTGAATGTAGAACACTCTGACAGTCCTACTTTTTGATCACCCCATATCATCACTCTCCACGCATTCGCAAAAGATTCTGCTCTGCTGGTGATGTCACTTCCGAATACATCACCCTCTCCTATTATCGCTGCCCTTCTTGCTGAGTGAAGTTCGCCTCACTAAACTAAGCTTCCATCTCAAATAATGTAAAAATAGTCAATGCTGTGTTTTTGTCAAATTGAGCCTGAGAGAAAGAGCGACAGCACCCCATATGAGCTAGCATGTTTATGGGGTCACATATTTGAAGGGTCCCACAAGTTACTTGCTAGGTTGGCTTGGCGTGGAGGGTTTTCAGAGTCAAAGCGAGGTGGGAGGCTGCTCAATGTGGAAGGGGAGTTTCATGGCAGCTTTTACAGATCATGTTGATAGTGTGCCATGTGTGATTCCAAGTTCACAACAGTCAGCACAAATTGGTGCCATACAGCCCTCTAAGGAGTGAGGCCTGGTGTGACAGACTGGCCAGTCCTCACAGCTACTTTATTCATCTGTTTGTCCATTTGGTCAGCCCTAAACCAGGGAAGCTGATGTGTTGCTCCTCTGCATGGCCACAGAACTAGTTTGGTGCTTCCTCACTGAGTTCTATTTTAGTAACTCGATGCTTTACACTTCAACAATTGCCACCATCCCCAGGTGGGCAAAGAACAAAATTCTGTGAGAATCACTATAAAGCCTTTACATTCGCAGCAGCCAGCTCCCAACAAGATGCAGGGAAACACTGCGATGCTGAAGAGAGGCACAACCAAAGCATTTCTGTGATTGGTGAGGCAGCTAATAGCTTGTGCCTGTCCTCGGCCTTCTCACGCCAGCAAAACCTGTGTGCATGTGACAAGTCGAGCTGTATCAATGCCCTTGTCCCATTTTGCCCAAGCTGTGCCACACTACTTCTGATGTTCAGCTGCGACGGTCATTTTCTGCACACATTGCCAATTTGGCCATGCACGTTTTGATAGCCCCTCAGTATTTCCTGCCAGCAGCTTCTAATGATCTCCCTACATACATGTTCAAACCTATCCCTTGTCAAGGTGCGCAGATGCTTAGCATCATAGGTCTCCAGGCCATTGCATGTGCTAAATATGGCAATGCCATGTTAGCCATATAAACATAGAAAAATAGGAGCAGGAGTAGGCCATTCGGCCCTTTGAGCCTGCTCCGCCATTCAATATGATCATGGCTGATCCTCTATCTTAATACCATATTCCCGCTCTCTCCCCATACCCCTTGGTGCCTTTTGTGTCTAGAAATCTATCTATCTCCTTCTTAAATATATTCAGTGACTTGGCCTCCACAGCCTTCTGTGGTAGAGAATTCCACAGGTTTACCACCCTCTGAGTGAAGAAATTTCTCCTCATCTCAGTCCTAAATGTCCTACCCCTTATCCTGAGACTGTGACCCCTCGTTCTAGACCCTCCAGCCAGGGGAAACATCCTCCCTGCATCAAGTCTGTCTAGCCCTGTCAGAATTTTATACGTTCCAATGAGATCCCCTCTCATTCTTCTAAATGCTAGTGAATACAGGCCTAGTCGACCCAATCTCTCCTCATACGACAGTCCTGCCATCCCAGGAATCAGTCTGGTGAACCTTCGCTGCACTCCCTCTATGGTAAGTATATCCTTTCTTAGGTAAGGAGACCAAGGCCCTGTATAACTGTAGTCATGTTCAGACATGACCTCCACAGAGTTTTCAAACTCAGTCCAGCATATGAATGTGCAGCGCCTGGTATGTCTTCAGGAACTGAGGTTTTTCTTGTAAACTGTGCTGTGGCATTCAGCTCTTGCGTCCATGTTTGGATCAAAGCTGTGCTGAGCTCAGGAGCTGAGTTGTCCTGGCCAAACTTCAACTTAACCATCAATGGACAACAAAAACTTGTATTGATATAGCGCCTTTAACGTAATAAAACATCCCAAGGCGCTGCACATGAGTATTGTAAGACAAAAAATTTGACACCGAGCCACATAAGGATAAATTAGGGCAGGTGACCAAACGTTTGGTCAAAGAGGTAGGTTTTAAGGAGCGTCTTAAAGGAGGAAAGAGAGGCGGAGAGGTTTAGGCAGGGAATTCCAGAGCTTAGGGCCGAGGCAACAGAAGGCACGGCCACCAAAGGTTCAGCGATTATAAACAGGGATGCTCAAGAGGGCAGAATTAGAGGAGCGCAGATATCTCGGGGGGGTTGTGGGGCTGAAGGAGATTACAGAGATAGGGAGGGGCGAGGACATGGAGGGATTTGAAAACCAGGATGAGAATTTTGAAATCGAGGCGCTGCTTAACGGGGAGCCAATGTAGGTCAGCAAGCACAGGGGAGATGGGCGAACGGGACTTGGTGCGAGTTAGGACATGGGCAACCGAGTTTTGGATGACCTTAAGTTTACATAAGGTGGAATGTGGGAGGCCAGCCAGGAGTGCATTGGAATAGTCAAATCTAGAGGTAACAAAGGCATGGATGAGGATTTCAGCAGCGGATGAGCTGAGGCAAGGGCGGAGACGGGCGATGTTACGGAGGTGGAAGTAGGCGGTCTTTGTTATGCCACGGATATGTGGTCGGAAGCTTATTTCAGGGTCAAATATGACACCAAGGTTGCGAACAGTGTGGTTCAGCCTCAGACAGACGTTAGGGAGAGGGATGGAGTCAGTGGCTAGGGCACAAAGTTTGTGGCGGGGACCGAAAACAATGGCTTCGGTCTTCCCAATATTTAATTGCAGAAATTTTTGCTCATTGAGAACTGTATGTCAGACAAGCAGTCTGACAATTTAGAGACCGTGGAGGGGTCGAGAGAACAGGTAGTGAGGTTGAGCTGGGTGTCGTCAGCGTACATGTGAAAACTGATGCTCTGGTTTCGGATGATGTCGCCAAAGGGGCAACACGTAGATGAGAACTAGGAGGGGGCCAAGGATCGATCCTTGGGGGACACCAGAGGTAATGATGCGGGAGCGAGAAGAGAAGCCGTTGCAGGTGATTCTCTGGCTACGATTAGATAGATTAGAATGGAACCAGCCGAGTGCAGTCCCACCCAGCTGGACGATGGTGGAGAGGCGTTGGAGGAGGATGGAGTGGTCAATCGTTTCAAAGGCTACAGATAAGTCAAGAAGGACGAGGAGGGATAGTTTACCTTTGTCACAGTCACAAAGGATGTCATTTGTGACTTTGATGAGAGCCGTTTCAGTACTGTGGCAAGGGCGGAAACCAGATTGGAGGGATTCAAATATGGAATTGCGGGAAAGATGGGCACGGATTTGGGAGGCAACAACACGTTTAAGGACTTTGGAGAGGAAAGGGAGGTTGGAGATGGTGTGGTAGTTTGCAAGGACGGAGGGATCAAGGGTTTGTTTTTTGAGGAGATGATGGCAGATTTGGGGATGATGACGGCAGATTTGAGGGAGAGGGGGACAGTACCTGAGGACAGGTTAGCAAGTGTTGTTTGATGGCACTATTGCTGATTCCTGCCATTACACTACTGATGATGGAGAGGAGGTGGACAGGGCAGTCTGTGGCCGGGTTAGAGTTATCCTGTTTTTCTGGGTAACCCTCCACATTAACAGGTAGATATCATTCTCATATCTGCACTAGAGTATCTTCATTAGGGGAATGGCAAGCTCTGGTGCATGGGTCTTCTGCACCTTAGATGGGGTATTGTCACAGCCCAGGGCTTTTGCTGTGCCCAGTGGAATACACTGCCTGAAAGGGTGGTGGAAGCAAAATCAATACTTTACTTTACAAAGGGAATTGGTTAAATACTAAAAGTGCTTTGTCTGAACTGGGGACAGTTAGCACTCTGCACTGTCTGAATTTGGGAGTATTAAAGCTGTCCATTGGAAGAACTCGGGTCTGTTAGCACTGTGTGTAGGCTGAGCCCGGGAGTGTTAGCGCTGTGCATTGTCTGAATTCGGGAATGTTAGCGCTGTGCATTGTCAGAACCCGGGAGTGTTAGGGCTGTGCGTTGTCTGAACTCGGTAGTGTTAGCGCTGTGCGTTGTCTGAACTCGGTAGTGTTAGCGCTGTACATTGTTTGAACTCGGTAGTGTTAGCGCTGTGCGTTGTTTGAACTCGGTAGTGTTAGCGCTGTGCATTGTCTGAACTCGGTAGTGTTAGCGCTGTGCGTTGTCTGAACTCGGTAGTGTTAGCGCTGTGCGTTGTCTGAACCCGGGAGTGTTAGCGCTGTGCGTTGTTTGAACTCGGTAGTGTTAGCGCTGTGCGTTGTTTGAACTCGGTAGTGTTAGCGCTGTGCATTGTCTGAACTCGGTAGTGTTAGCGCTGTGCGTTGTTTGAACTCGGTAGTGTTAGCGCTGTGCGTTGTTTGAACTCGGTAGTGTTAGCGCTGTGCGTTGTCTGAACTCGGTAGTGTCAGCGCTGTGCGTTGTCTGAACTCGGTAGTGTTAGCGCTGTGCATTGTCTGAACTCGGTAGTGTTAGCGCTGTGCATTGTCTGAACTCGGTAGTGTTAGCGCTGTACATTGTTTGAACTCGGTAGTGTTAGCGCTGTACATTGTTTGAACTCGGTAGTGTTAGCGCTGTACATTGTTTGAACTCGGTAGTGTTAGCGCTGTGCGTTGTCTGAACTCGGTAGTGTTAGCGCTGTACATTGTTTGAACTCGGTAGTGTTAGCGCTGTACATTGTTTGAACTCGGTAGTGTTCGCGCTGTGCATTGTCTGAACTCGGTAGTGTTAGCGCTGTACATTGTTTGAACTCGGTAGTGTTAGCGCTGTGCGTTGTCTGAACTCGGTAGTGTTAGCGCTGTACATTGTCTGAATTCAGGAATGTCAGCGCTGTACATTGTCTGAATTCGGGAATGTTAGCACTGTGCATTGTCTGAATTCAGGAATGCCAGCGCTGTGCATTGTCAGAACCCGGAAGTGTTAGCGCTGTGCGTTGTCTGAACTTGGAAGTGTTAGCGCTGTGTGTTGTCTGAACTCGGGAGTGTCAGTGCTGTGCATTGTCTGAACTCGGGAGTGTTAGCGCTGTGTGTTGTCTGAACTCAGGAGTGTCAGTGCTGTGTGTTCTCTGAACTTGGGAGTGTCAGTGCTGTGTGTTGTCTGAATTGGGGAGTGTTAGCGCTGTGCATTGTCTGAACTCGGGAGTGTTAGCGCTGTGCATTGTCTGAACTTGGGAGTGTTAGCGCTGTGTGTTGTCTGAACTCGGGAGTGTTAGCGCTGTGTGTTGTCGGAACCCGGGAATGTTAGCGCTGCGTGTTGTCTGAACTTGGGAGTGTTAGCGCTGTGTGTTGTCTGAACTCGGGAGTGTCAGTGCTGTGCGTTATCTGAACTCGGGAGTGTTAGCGCTGTGTGTTGTCTGAACTCGGGAGTGTTAGCGCTGTGTGTTCTCTGAACTCGGGAGTGTTGCGCTGTGCGTTGTCTGAACTCGGGAGTGTTAGCGCTGTATGTTGTCTGAATTCAGGAGTGTTAGCGCTGTGCATTGTCTGAACTCAGGAGTGTTAGCGCTGTGTGTTGTCTGAACTCGGCAGTGTTAGCGCTGTGCCTTGTCGGAACTCGGGAGTGTTAGCGCTGTGTGTTGTCTGAACTCGGGAGTGTTAGCGCTGTGCGTTGTCTGTACTCTGGAGTGTTAGCGCTGTGTGTTGTCTGAACTCGGGAGTGTCAGCGCTGTGCGTTGTCTGAACTAGGGAGTGTTAGCGCTGTGCATTGTCTGAACTCGGGAGTGTTAGCGCTGTGTGTTGTCTGAACTCGGGAGTGTTAGCGCTGTATGTTGTCTGAATTCAGGAATGTCAGCGCTGTACATTGTCTGAATTCGGGAATGTTAGCACTGTGCATTGTCTGAATTCAGGAATGCCAGCGCTGTGCATTGTCAGAACCCGGAAGTGTTAGCGCTGTGCGTTGTCTGAACTTGGAAGTGTTAGCGCTGTGTGTTGTCTGAACTCGGGAGTGTCAGTGCTGTGCATTGTCTGAACTCGGGAGTGTTAGCGCTGTGTGTTGTCTGAACTCAGGAGTGTCAGTGCTGTGTGTTCTCTGAACTTGGGAGTGTCAGTGCTGTGTGTTGTCTGAATTGGGGAGTGTTAGCGCTGTGCATTGTCTGAACTCGGGAGTGTTAGCGCTGTGCATTGTCTGAACTTGGGAGTGTTAGCGCTGTGTGTTGTCTGAACTCGGGAGTGTTAGCGCTGTGTGTTGTCGGAACCCGGGAGTGTTAGCGCTGTGTGTTGTCTGAACTCGGGAGTGTCAGTGCTGTGCGTTATCTGAACTCGGGAGTGTTAGCGCTGTGTGTTGTCTGAACTCGGGAGTGTTAGCGCTGTGTGTTCTCTGAATTCAGGAGTGTTAGCGCTGTGCATTGTCTGAACTCAGGAGTGTTAGCGCTGTGTGTTGTCTGAACTCGGCAGTGTTAGCGCTGTGCCTTGTCGGAACTCGGGAGTGTTAGCGCTGTGTGTTGTCTGAACTCGGGAGTGTTAGCGCTGTGCGTTGTCTGTACTCTGGAGTGTTAGCGCTGTGTGTTGTCTGAACTCGGGAGTGTCAGCGCTGTGCGTTGTCTGAACTAGGGAGTGTTAGCGCTGTGCATTGTCTGAACTCGGGAGTGTTAGCGCTGTGTGTTGTCTGAACTCGGGAGTGTTAGCGCTGTATGTTGTCTGAATTCGGGAGTGTTAGCGCTGTATGTTGTCTGAACTTGGGAGTGTTAGCGCAGTGCCTTGTCTGAACTCGGGAGTGTTAGCGCTGTGCCTTGTCTGAATTCGGGAGTGTTAGCGCTGTGTGTTGTCTGAATTCAGGAGTGTTAGCGCTGTGCATTGTCTGAACTCGGGAGTGTTAGCGCTGTGTGTTGTCTGAACTCGGGAGTGTTAGCGCTGTGCGTTGTCTGAACTCGGGAGTGTTAGCGCTGTGCGTTGTCTGAACTCGGGAGTGTTAGCGCTGTGCCTTGTCTGAATTCGGGAGTGTTAGCGCTGTGTGTTGTCTGAACTCGGGAGTGTTAGCGCTGTGCCTTCTTTGAATTCGGGAGTGTTAGCGCAGTGCCTTGTCTGAATTCGGGAGTGTCAGTGCTGTGCGTTGTCTGAACTTGGGAGTGTTAGCGCTGTATGTTGTCTGAATTCGGGAGTGTTAGCGCTGTGCCTTGTCTGAATTCGGGAGTGTTAGCGCTGTGCCTTGTCTGAATTCGGGAGTGTTAGCGCTGTGCCTTGTCTGAACTCGGGAATGTTAGCGCTGTGCGTTGTCTGAACTCAGGAGTGTTAGCTCTGTGTGTTGTCTGACCTCGGGAGTGTTAGCACTGTGCGTTGCCTGAACTCAGAAGTGTTAGCGCTGTGTGTTGTCTGATCTCGGGAGTGTTAGCGCTGTGCATTGTCTGAATTCGGGAGTGTTAGTGCTGTGCATTGTCTGAATTCGGGAGTGTTAGTGCTGTGCGTTGTCTGAACTCGGGAGTGTCAGTGCTGTGTGTTGTCTGAACTCGGGAGTGTCAGTGCTGTATGCTGTCTGAACTCGGGAGTGTCAGTGCTGTGTGTTGTCTGAACGCGGGAGTGTCAGTGCTGTGTGTTGTCTGAACGCGGGAGTGTCAGTGCTGTGTGTTGTCTGAACTCGGGAGTGTTAGCGCTGTGCGTTGTCTGAACTCGGGAGTGTTAGCGCTGTGCATTGTCTGAACTCGGGAGTGTTAGCGCTGTGCATTGTCTGAACTAGGGAGTGTTAGCACTGTGTGTTGTCTGAATTCGGGAGTGTTAGCGAAGCGCCTTGTCTGAACTCGGGAGTGTTAGCGCTGTGCCTTGTCTGAATTCTGGAGTGTTAGCGCTGTGCATTGTCTGAACTCAGGAGTGTTAGCGCTGTGCGTTGTCTGAATTCTGGAGTGTTAGCGCTGTGCATTGTCTGAACTCAGGAGTGTTAGCGCTGTGCATTGTCTGAACTCAGGAGTGTTAGCGCTGTGCATTGTCTGAACTCAGGAGTGTTAACGCTGTGCATTGTCTGAACTCAGGAGTGTTAGCGCTGTGCCTTGTCTGAATTCTGGAGTGTTAGCGCTGTGCATTGTCTGAACTCAGGAGTGTTAGCGCTGTGCATTGTCTGAACTCAGGAGTGTTAGCGCTGTGCCTTGTCTGAATTCTGGAGTGTTAGCGCTGTGCATTGTCTGAACTCAGGAGTGTTAGCGCTGTGCGTTGTCTGAACTCGGCAGTGTTAGCGCTGTGCATTGTCTGAACTCGGGAGTGTTAGCGCTGTGTGTTGTCTGAACTCGGGAGTGTTAGCGCTGTGTGTTGCCTGAACTCGGGAGTGTCAGTGCTGTGTGTTGTCTGAACTCGGGAGTGTTAGCGCTGTGCCTTGTCTGAACTCGGGAGCGTTAGCGCTGTGCGTTGTCTGAACTCGGGAGCGTTAGCGCTGTGCGTTGTCTGAACTCGGGAGTGTTAGCGCTGTGTGTTGTCTGAACTCAGGAGTGTTATCACTGTGCCTTGTCTGAATTCGGGAGTGTTAGCGCAGTGCCTTGTCTGAACTCGGGAGTGTTAGCGCTGTGCCTTGTCTGAATTCGGGAGTGTTAGCGCTGTGCCTTGGCTGAATTCGGGAGTGTTAGCGCTGTGCCTTGTCTGAACTCGGGAATGTTAGCGCTGTGCGTTGTCTGAACTCGGGAGTGTTAGCGCTGTGTGTTCTCTGAACTCGGGAGTGATAGCGTTGTGTGTTGTCTGAACTCGGGAGTGTTAGCGCTGTGCGTTGTCTGAACTCAGGAGTGTTAACGCTGTGTGTTGTCTGAATTCGGGAGTGTTAGCGCTGTGCATTGTCTGAACTCAGGAGTGTTAGCGCTGTGTGTTGTCTGAACTCGGCAGTGTTAGCGCTGTGCCTTGTCGGAACTCGGGAGTGTTAGCGCTGTGTGTTGTCTGAACTCGGCAGTGTTAGCGCTGTGCCTTGTCGGAACTCGGGAGTGTTAGCGCTGTGTGTTGTCTGAACTCGGGAGTGTTAGCGCTGTGCGTTGTCTGTACTCTGGAGTGTTAGCGCTGTGTGTTGTCTGAACTCGGGAGTGTCAGCGCTGTGCGTTGTCTGAACGAGGGAGTGTTAGCGCTGTGCATTGTCTGAACTCGGGAGTGTTAGCGCTGTGTGTTGTCTGAACTCGGGAGTGTTAGCGCTGTATGTTGTCTGAATTCGGGAGTGTTAGCGCTGTATGTTGTCTGAACTTGGGAGTGTTAGCGCAGTGCCTTGTCTGAACTCGGGAGTGTTAGCGCTGTGCCTTGTCTGAATTCGGGAGTGTTAGCGCTGTGTGTTGTCTGAATTCAGGAGTGTTAGCGCTGTGCATTGTCTGAACTCGGGAGTGTTAGCGCTGTGTGTTGTCTGAACTCGGGAGTGTTAGCGCTGTGCGTTGTCTGAACTCGGGAGTGTTAGCGCTGTGCGTTGTCTGAACTCGGGAGTGTTAGCGCTGTGCCTTGTCTGAATTCGGGAGTGTTAGCGCTGTGTGTTGTCTGAACTCGGGAGTGTTAGCGCTGTGCCTTCTTTGAATTCGGGAGTGTTAGCGCAGTGCCTTGTCTGAATTCGGGAGTGTCAGTGCTGTGCGTTGTCTGAACTTGGGAGTGTTAGCGCTGTGCGTTGTCTGTACTCTGGAGTGTTAGCGCTGTGTGTTGTCTGAACTCGGGAGTGTCAGCGCTGTGCGTTGTCTGAACTAGGGAGTGTTAGCGCTGTGCATTGTCTGAACTCGGGAGTGTTAGCGCTGTGTGTTGTCTGAACTCGGGAGTGTTAGCGCTGTATGTTGTCTGAATTCGGGAGTGTTAGCGCTGTATGTTGTCTGAACTTGGGAGTGTTAGCGCAGTGCCTTGTCTGAACTCGGGAGTGTTAGCGCTGTGCCTTGTCTGAATTCGGGAGTGTTAGCGCTGTGTGTTGTCTGAATTCAGGAGTGTTAGCGCTGTGCATTGTCTGAACTCGGGAGTGTCAGCGCTGTGTGTTGTCTGAACTCGGGAGTGTTAGCGCTGTGCGTTGTCTGAACTCGGGAGTGTTAGCGCTGTGCGTTGTCTGAACTCGGGAGTGTTAGCGCTGTGCCTTGTCTGAATTCGGGAGTGTTAGCGCTGTGCCTTGTCTGAATTCGGGAGTGTTAGCGCTGTGTGTTGTCTGAATTCAGGAGTGTTAGCGCTGTGCATTGTCTGAACTCGGGAGTGTCAGCGCTGTGTGTTGTCTGAACTCGGGAGTGTTAGCGCTGTGCGTTGTCTGAACTCGGGAGTGTTAGCGCTGTGCGTTGTCTGAACTCGGGAGTGTTAGCGCTGTGCCTTGTCTGAACTCGGGAGTGTTAGCGCTGTGCCTTGTCTGAATTCGGGAGTGTTAGCGCTGTGTGTTGTCTGAACTCGGGAGTGTTAGCGCTGTGCCTTCTTTGAATTCGGGAGTGTTAGCGCAGTGCCTTGTCTGAATTCGGGAGTGTCAGTGCTGTGCGTTGTCTGAACTTGGGAGTGTTAGCGCTGTATGTTGTCTGAATTCGGGAGTGTTAGCGCTGTGCCTTGTCTGAATTCGGGAGTGTTAGCGCTGTGCCTTGTCTGAATTCGGGAGTGTTAGCGCTGTGCCTTGTCTGAACTCGGGAATGTTAGCGCTGTGCGTTGTCTGAACTCAGGAGTGTTAGCTCTGTGTGTTGTCTGACCTCGGGAGTGTTAGCACTGTGCGTTGCCTGAACTCAGAAGTGTTAGCGCTGTGTGTTGTCTGATCTCGGGAGTGTTAGCGCTGTGCATTGTCTGAATTCGGGAGTGTTAGTGCTGTGCATTGTCTGAATTCGGGAGTGTTAGTGCTGTGCGTTGTCTGAACTCGGGAGTGTCAGTGCTGTGTGTTGTCTGAACTCGGGAGTGTCAGTGCTGTATGCTGTCTGAACTCGGGAGTGTCAGTGCTGTGTGTTGTCTGAACGCGGGAGTGTCAGTGCTGTGTGTTGTCTGAACGCGGGAGTGTCAGTGCTGTGTGTTGTCTGAACTCGGGAGTGTTAGCGCTGTGCGTTGTCTGAACTCGGGAGTGTTAGCGCTGTGCATTGTCTGAACTCGGGAGTGTTAGCGCTGTGCATTGTCTGAACTAGGGAGTGTTAGCACTGTGTGTTGTCTGAATTCGGGAGTGTTAGCGAAGCGCCTTGTCTGAACTCGGGAGTGTTAGCGCTGTGCCTTGTCTGAATTCTGGAGTGTTAGCGCTGTGCATTGTCTGAACTCAGGAGTGTTAGCGCTGTGCGTTGTCTGAATTCTGGAGTGTTAGCGCTGTGCATTGTCTGAACTCAGGAGTGTTAGCGCTGTGCATTGTCTGAACTCAGGAGTGTTAGCGCTGTGCATTGTCTGAACTCAGGAGTGTTAACGCTGTGCATTGTCTGAACTCAGGAGTGTTAGCGCTGTGCCTTGTCTGAATTCTGGAGTGTTAGCGCTGTGCATTGTCTGAACTCAGGAGTGTTAGCGCTGTGCATTGTCTGAACTCAGGAGTGTTAGCGCTGTGCCTTGTCTGAATTCTGGAGTGTTAGCGCTGTGCATTGTCTGAACTCAGGAGTGTTAGCGCTGTGCGTTGTCTGAACTCGGCAGTGTTAGCGCTGTGCATTGTCTGAACTCGGGAGTGTTAGCGCTGTGTGTTGTCTGAACTCGGGAGTGTTAGCGCTGTGTGTTGCCTGAACTCGGGAGTGTCAGTGCTGTGTGTTGTCTGAACTCGGGAGTGTTAGCGCTGTGCCTTGTCTGAACTCGGGAGCGTTAGCGCTGTGCGTTGTCTGAACTCGGGAGCGTTAGCGCTGTGCGTTGTCTGAACTCGGGAGTGTTAGCGCTGTGTGTTGTCTGAACTCAGGAGTGTTATCACTGTGCCTTGTCTGAATTCGGGAGTGTTAGCGCAGTGCCTTGTCTGAACTCGGGAGTGTTAGCGCTGTGCCTTGTCTGAATTCGGGAGTGTTAGCGCTGTGCCTTGTCTGAATTCGGGAGTGTTAGCGCTGTGCCTTGTCTGAACTCGGGAATGTTAGCGCTGTGCGTTGTCTGAACTCGGGAGTGTTAGCGCTGTGTGTTCTCTGAACTCGGGAGTGATAGCGTTGTGTGTTGTCTGAACTCGGGAGTGTTAGCGCTGTGCGTTGTCTGAACTCAGGAGTGTTAACGCTGTGTGTTGTCTGAATTCGGGAGTGTTAGCGCTGTGCATTGTCTGAACTCAGGAGTGTTAGCGCTGTGTGTTGTCTGAACTCGGCAGTGTTAGCGCTGTGCCTTGTCGGAACTCGGGAGTGTTAGCGCTGTGTGTTGTCTGAACTCGGCAGTGTTAGCGCTGTGCCTTGTCGGAACTCGGGAGTGTTAGCGCTGTGTGTTGTCTGAACTCGGGAGTGTTAGCGCTGTGCGTTGTCTGTACTCTGGAGTGTTAGCGCTGTGTGTTGTCTGAACTCGGGAGTGTCAGCGCTGTGCGTTGTCTGAACGAGGGAGTGTTAGCGCTGTGCATTGTCTGAACTCGGGAGTGTTAGCGCTGTGTGTTGTCTGAACTCGGGAGTGTTAGCGCTGTATGTTGTCTGAATTCGGGAGTGTTAGCGCTGTATGTTGTCTGAACTTGGGAGTGTTAGCGCAGTGCCTTGTCTGAACTCGGGAGTGTTAGCGCTGTGCCTTGTCTGAATTCGGGAGTGTTAGCGCTGTGTGTTGTCTGAATTCAGGAGTGTTAGCGCTGTGCATTGTCTGAACTCGGGAGTGTTAGCGCTGTGTGTTGTCTGAACTCGGGAGTGTTAGCGCTGTGCGTTGTCTGAACTCGGGAGTGTTAGCGCTGTGCGTTGTCTGAACTCGGGAGTGTTAGCGCTGTGCCTTGTCTGAATTCGGGAGTGTTAGCGCTGTGTGTTGTCTGAACTCGGGAGTGTTAGCGCTGTGCCTTCTTTGAATTCGGGAGTGTTAGCGCAGTGCCTTGTCTGAATTCGGGAGTGTCAGTGCTGTGCGTTGTCTGAACTTGGGAGTGTTAGCGCTGTGCGTTGTCTGTACTCTGGAGTGTTAGCGCTGTGTGTTGTCTGAACTCGGGAGTGTCAGCGCTGTGCGTTGTCTGAACTAGGGAGTGTTAGCGCTGTGCATTGTCTGAACTCGGGAGTGTTAGCGCTGTGTGTTGTCTGAACTCGGGAGTGTTAGCGCTGTATGTTGTCTGAATTCGGGAGTGTTAGCGCTGTATGTTGTCTGAACTTGGGAGTGTTAGCGCAGTGCCTTGTCTGAACTCGGGAGTGTTAGCGCTGTGCCTTGTCTGAATTCGGGAGTGTTAGCGCTGTGTGTTGTCTGAATTCAGGAGTGTTAGCGCTGTGCATTGTCTGAACTCGGGAGTGTCAGCGCTGTGTGTTGTCTGAACTCGGGAGTGTTAGCGCTGTGCGTTGTCTGAACTCGGGAGTGTTAGCGCTGTGCGTTGTCTGAACTCGGGAGTGTTAGCGCTGTGCCTTGTCTGAATTCGGGAGTGTTAGCGCTGTGTGTTGTCTGAACTCGGGAGTGTTAGCGCTGTGCCTTCTTTGAATTCGGGAGTGTTAGCGCAGTGCCTTGTCTGAATTCGGGAGTGTCAGTGCTGTGCGTTGTCTGAACTTGGGAGTGTTAGCGCTGTATGTTGTCTGAATTCGGGAGTGTTAGCGCTGTGCCTTGTCTGAATTCGGGAGTGTTAGCGCTGTGCCTTGTCTGAATTCGGGAGTGTTAGCGCTGTGCCTTGTCTGAACTCGGGAATGTTAGCGCTGTGCGTTGTCTGAACTCAGGAGTGTTAGCTCTGTGTGTTGTCTGACCTCGGGAGTGTTAGCACTGTGCGTTGCCTGAACTCAGAAGTGTTAGCGCTGTGTGTTGTCTGATCTCGGGAGTGTTAGCGCTGTGCATTGTCTGAATTCGGGAGTGTTAGTGCTGTGCATTGTCTGAATTCGGGAGTGTTAGTGCTGTGCGTTGTCTGAACTCGGGAGTGTCAGTGCTGTGTGTTGTCTGAACTCGGGAGTGTCAGTGCTGTATGCTGTCTGAACTCGGGAGTGTCAGTGCTGTGTGTTGTCTGAACGCGGGAGTGTCAGTGCTGTGTGTTGTCTGAACGCGGGAGTGTCAGTGCTGTGTGTTGTCTGAACTCGGGAGTGTTAGCGCTGTGCGTTGTCTGAACTCGGGAGTGTTAGCGCTGTGCATTGTCTGAACTCGGGAGTGTTAGCGCTGTGCATTGTCTGAACTAGGGAGTGTTAGCACTGTGTGTTGTCTGAATTCGGGAGTGTTAGCGAAGCGCCTTGTCTGAACTCGGGAGTGTTAGCGCTGTGCCTTGTCTGAATTCTGGAGTGTTAGCGCTGTGCATTGTCTGAACTCAGGAGTGTTAGCGCTGTGCGTTGTCTGAATTCTGGAGTGTTAGCGCTGTGCATTGTCTGAACTCAGGAGTGTTAGCGCTGTGCATTGTCTGAACTCAGGAGTGTTAGCGCTGTGCATTGTCTGAACTCAGGAGTGTTAACGCTGTGCATTGTCTGAACTCAGGAGTGTTAGCGCTGTGCCTTGTCTGAATTCTGGAGTGTTAGCGCTGTGCATTGTCTGAACTCAGGAGTGTTAGCGCTGTGCATTGTCTGAACTCAGGAGTGTTAGCGCTGTGCCTTGTCTGAATTCTGGAGTGTTAGCGCTGTGCATTGTCTGAACTCAGGAGTGTTAGCGCTGTGCGTTGTCTGAACTCGGCAGTGTTAGCGCTGTGCATTGTCTGAACTCGGGAGTGTTAGCGCTGTGTGTTGTCTGAACTCGGGAGTGTTAGCGCTGTGTGTTGCCTGAACTCGGGAGTGTCAGTGCTGTGTGTTGTCTGAACTCGGGAGTGTTAGCGCTGTGCCTTGTCTGAACTCGGGAGCGTTAGCGCTGTGCGTTGTCTGAACTCGGGAGCGTTAGCGCTGTGCGTTGTCTGAACTCGGGAGTGTTAGCGCTGTGTGTTGTCTGAACTCAGGAGTGTTATCACTGTGCCTTGTCTGAATTCGGGAGTGTTAGCGCAGTGCCTTGTCTGAACTCGGGAGTGTTAGCGCTGTGCCTTGTCTGAATTCGGGAGTGTTAGCGCTGTGCCTTGTCTGAATTCGGGAGTGTTAGCGCTGTGCCTTGTCTGAACTCGGGAATGTTAGCGCTGTGCGTTGTCTGAACTCGGGAGTGTTAGCGCTGTGTGTTCTCTGAACTCGGGAGTGATAGCGTTGTGTGTTGTCTGAACTCGGGAGTGTTAGCGCTGTGCGTTGTCTGAACTCAGGAGTGTTAACGCTGTGTGTTGTCTGAATTGGGGAGTGTTAGCGCTGTGCATTGTCTGAACTCAGGAGTGTTAGCGCTGTGTGTTGTCTGAACTCGGGAGTGTTAGCACTGTGCATTGTCTGAACTCTGTAGTGTTAGCGCTGTGTGTTGTCTGAACTCGGGAGTGTCAGCGCTGTGCGTTGTCTGAACTCGGGAGTGTTAGCGCTGTGCCTTGTCTGAACTCGGGAATGTTAGCGCTGTGCGTTGTCTGAACTCGGGGGTGTTAGCGCTGTGTGTTGTCTGAACTCGGGAGTGTTAGCACTGTGCGTTGTCTGAAGTCGGGAGTGTTAGCGCTGTGCGTTGCCTGAACTCAGGAGTGTTAGCGCCTTGTGTTGTCTGATCTCGGGAGTGTTAGCGCTGTGCATTGTCTGAATTCGGGAGTGTTAGTGCTGTGTGTTGTCTGAACTCAGGAGTGTTAGTGCTGTGTGCTGTCTGAACTCGGGAGTTTTAGCGCTGTGTGTTGTCTGAACTCGGGAGTGTTAGGGCTGTGCGTTGTCTGAACTCGGGAGTGTTAGCACTGTGCGTTGTCTGAACTCAGGAGTGTCAGCGCTGTGCCTTGTCTGAACTCGGGAGTGTTAGCGCTGTGCGTTGTCTGAACTCGGGAGTGTTAGCGCTGTGCGTTGTCTGAATTCGGGAGTGTTAGCGCTGTGCATTGTCTGAACTCGGGAGTGTTAGCGCTGTGTGTTGTCTGAACTCGGGAGTGTTAGCGCTGTGCGTTGTCTGAACTCGGGAGTGTGAGCACTGTGCGTTTCCTGAACTCAGGAGGGTCAGCGCTTTGTGCCTTGTCTGAACTCGGGAGTGTTAGCGCTGTGCGTTGTCTGAACTCAGGAGTGTTAGCGCTGTGTGCTGTCTGAATTCGGGAGTGTTAGCGCTGTGCCTTGTCTGAACTCGGGAGTGTTAGCGCTGTGCGTTGTCTGAACTCGGCAGTGTCAGTGTTGTGTGTTGCCTGAACTCGGGAGTGTCAGTGCCGAGTGTTGTCTGAACTCGGGAGTGTTAGCGCTGTGTGTTGCCTGAACTCGGGAGTGTCAGTCCTGTGTGTTGTCTGAACTCGGGAGTGTTAGCGCTGTGCCTTGTCTGAACTCGGGATCGTTAGCGCTGTGCGTTGTCTGAACTCGGGAGTGTTAGCGCTGTGTGTTGTCTGAACTCAGGAGTGTTAGCGCTGTGCCTTGTATGAATTCGGGACTGTTAGCGCTGTGTGTTGTCTGAATTCAGGAGTGTTAGCGCTGTGTGTTGTCTGAACTCGGGAGTGTTAGCGCTGTGCGTTGTCTGAACTCGAGAGTGTCAGCGCTGTGTGTTGTCTGAATTCGGGAGTGTTAGCGCTGTGTGTTGTCTGAACTCGGGAGTGTCAGTGCTGTGTGTTGTCTGAACTCGGGAGTGTTAGCACTGTGCGTTGTCTGAACTCGGGGGTGTTAGCGCTGTGGATTGTCTAAATTCGGGAGTGTTAGCGCTGTGCGTTGCCTGAACTCAGGAGTGTTAGCGCTGTGTGTTGTCTGAATTTGGGAGTGTCAGTGCTGTGTGTTGTCTGAACTCGGGAGTGTTAGCGCTGTGCCTTGTCTGAACTTGGGAGCGTTAGCGCTGTGCGTTGTCTGAACTCGGGAGTGTTAGCGCTGTGTGTTGTCTGAACTCAGGAGTGTTAGCGCAGTGACTTGTCTGAACTCGGGAGTGTTAGCGCTGTGCCTTGTCTGAATTCGGGTGTGTTAGCGCTGTGTGTTGTCTGAACTCGGGAGTGTTAGCGCTGTGCCTTGTCTGAATTCGGGAGTGTTAGCGCTGTGCGTTGTCTAAACACGGGAGTGTTAGCACTGTGCGTTGTCTGAAGTCGGGAGTGTTAGCGCTGTGCGTTGCCTGAACTCACGCGTGTTAGCTCTGTGTGTTGTCTGATCTCGGGAGTGTTAGCGCTGTGTGTTGTCTGAACTCGGGAGTGTTAGCGCTGTGTGTTGTCTGAACTCCGGAGTGTCGGTGCTGTGCATTGTCTGAACTCAGGAGTGTTAAGCGCTGTGCCTTGTCTGAATTCGGGAGTGTTAGCGCAGTGCCTTGTCTGAACTCGGGAGTGTTAGCGCTGTGTGTTGTCTGAACTCAAGAGTGTTAGCGCTGTGCATTGTCTGAACTCAAGAGTGTTAGCGCTATCTGTTGTCTGAACTCGGGAGTGTTAGCGCTGTGCCTTGTCTGAACTCAGGAGTGTTAGCGCTGTGTGCTGTCTGAACTCGGGAGTGTTAGCGCTGTGCGTTGTTTGTACTCTGGAGTGTTAGCGCTGTGCGTTGTCTGAACTCGGGAGTGTTAGCGCTGTGCATTGTCTGAACTCGGGAGTGTTAGCGCTGTGTGTTGTCTGAACTCGGGAGTGTGAGCGCTGTGTGTTGTCTGACCTCGGGAGTGTTAGCGCTGTGTGTTGTCTGAACTCGGGAGTGTTAGCGCTGTGCCTTTTCTGAACTCGCGAATGTTAGCGCTGTGCGTTGTCTGAACTCGGGGGTGTTAGCGCTGTGTGTTGTCTGACCTCGGGAGTGTTAGCGCTGTGCATTGTCTGAATTCGGGAGTGTTAGTGCTGTGTGTTGTCTGAATTCGGGAGTGTTAGTGCTGTGTGCTGTCTGAACTCGGGAGTTTTAGCGCTGTGTGTTGTCTGAACTCGGGAGTGTTAGGGCTGTGCGTTGTCTGAACTCGGGAGTGTTAGCACTGTGCGTTGTCTGAACTCAGGAGTGTCAGCGCTGTGCCTTGTCTGAACTCGGCAGTGTCAGTGTTGTGTGTTGCCTGAACTCGGGAGTGTCAGTGCTGAGCCTTGTCTGAACTCGGGAGTGTTAGCGCTGTGTGTTGCCTGAACTCGGGAGTGTTAACGCTGTGCCTTGTCTGAACTCGGGAGTGTTAGCGCTGTGTGTTGTCTGAATTCGGGAGTGTTAGCGCTGTGTGTTGTCTGAATTCGGGAGTGTTAGCGCTGTGTGTTGTCTGAATTCGGGAGTGTTAGCGCTGTGTGTTGTCTGAATTCGGGAGTGTTAGCGCTGTGCGTTGTCTGAACTCGAGAGTGTCAGTGCTGTGTGTTGTCTGAATTCGGGAGTGTTAGCGCTGTGTGTTGTCTGAACTCGGGAGTGTTAGCGCTGTGTGTTGTCTGAATTCGGGAGTGTTAGCGCTGTGCCTTTTCTGAGCTCGCGAATGTTAGCGCTGTGCGTTGTCTGAACTCGGGGGTGTTAGCGCTGTGTGTTGTCTGATCTCGGGAGTGTTAGCGCTGTGCATTGTCTGAATTCGGGAGTGTTAGTGCTGTGTGTTGTCTGAATTCGGGAGTGTTAGTGCTGTGTGCTGTCTGAACTCGGGAGTTTTAGCGCTGTGTGTTGTCTGAACTCGGGAGTGTTAGGGCTGTGCGTTGTCTGAACTCGGGAGTGTTAGCACTGTGCGTTGTCTGAACTCAGGAGTGTCAGCGCTGTGCCTTGTCTGAACTCGGCAGTGTCAGTGTTGTGTGTTGCCTGAACTCGGGAGTGTCAGTGCTGAGCCTTGTCTGAACTCGGGAGTGTTAGCGCTGTGTGTTGCCTGAACTCGGGAGTGTCAGTGCTGTGTGTTGTCTGAACTCGGGAGTGTTAACGCTGTGCCTTGTCTGAACTCGGGAGCGTTAGCGCTGTGCATTGTCTGAACTCGGGAGTGTTAGCGCTGTGCCTTGTATGAATTCGGGAGTGTTAGCGCAGTGCCTTGTCTGAACTCGGGAGTGTTAGCGCTGTGCCTTGTCTGAATTCGGGAGTGTTAGCGCTGTGCATTGTCTGAACTCAGGAGTGTTAGCGCTGTGCCTTGTCTGAATTCGGGAGTGTTAGCGCTGTGCATTGTCTGAACTCAGGAGTGTTAGCACTGTGTGTTGTCTGAACTCGGGAATGTTAGCGCTGTGTGTTGTCTGAACTCAGGAGTGTTAGCGCTGTGCCTTGTATGAATTCGGGAGTGTTAGCGCAGTGCCTTGTCTGAACTCGGGAGTGTTAGCACTGTGCCTTGTCTGAATTCGGGAGTGTTAGCGCTGTGCATTGTCAGAACTCAGGAGTGTTAGCACTGTGTGTTGTCTGAACTCGGGAATGTTAGCGCTGTGCCTTGTCTGAACTCGGGAGTGTTAGCGCTGTGTGTTGTCTGAATTCGGGAGTGTTAGCGCTGTGTGTTGTCTGAACTCGGGAGTGTTAGCGCTGTGCGTTGTCTGAACTCAAAAGTGTCAGTGCTGTGTGTTGTCTGAATTCGGGAGTGTTAGCGCTGTGTGTTGTCTGAACTCGGGAGTGTCAGTGCTGTGTGTTGTCTGAACTCGGGAGTGTTAGCACTGTGCGTTGTCTGAACTCGGGGGTGTTAGCGCTGTGGATTGTCTGAATTCGGGACTGTTAGCGCTGTGCGTTGCCTGAACTCAGGAGTGTTAGCGCTGTGTGTTGTCTGATCTCGGGGGTGTTAGCGCTGTGGATTGTCTGAATTCAGGAGTGTTAGCGCTGTGTGTTGTCTGAACTCGGGAGTGTTAGTGCTGTGTGTTGTCTGAATTCGGGAGTGTCAGTGCTGTGTGTTGTCTGAACTCGGGAGTGTTAGCGCTGTGCCTTGTCTGAACTCGGGAGCGTTAGCGCTGTGCGTTGTCTGAACTCGGGAGTGTTAGCGCTGTGTGTTGTCTGAACTCAGGAGTGTTAGCGCAGTGACTTGTCTGAACTCGGGAGTGTTAGCGCTGTGTGTTGTCTGAACTCGGGAGTGTTAGCGCTGTGTGTTGTCTGAATTCGGGAGTGTTAGCGCTGTGTGTTGTCTGAACTCGGGAGTGTTAGCGCTGTGCGTTGTCTGAACTCGAGAGTGTCAGTGCTGTGTGTTGTCTGAATTCGGGAGTGTTAGCGCTGTGTGTTGTCTGAACTCGGGAGTGTCAGTGCTGTGTGTTGTCTGAACTCGGGAGTGTTAGCACTGTGCGTTGTCTGAACTCGGGGGTGTTAGCGCTGTGGATTGTCTGAATTCGGGAGTGTTAGCGCTGTGCGTTGTCTGAACTCGGGAGTGTTAGCGCTGTGTGTTGTCTGAACTCAGGAGTGTTAGCGCAGTGACTTGTCTGAACTCGGGAGTGTTAGCGCTGTGTGTTGTCTGAACTCGGGAGTGTTACCGCTGTGCCTTTTCTGAATTCGGGAGTGTTAGCGCTGTGTGTTGTCTGAACTCGGGAGTGTTAGCGCTGTGCCTTGTCTGAATTCGGGAGTGTTAGCGCTGTGCGTTGTCTAAACTCGGGAGTGTTAGCGCTGTGTGTTGTCTGAACTCGGGAGTGTTAGCGCTGTCTGTTGTCTGAACTCGGGAGTATCAGTGCTGTGCATTGTCTGAACTCAGGAGTGTTAGCGCTGTGCCTTGTCTGAATTCGAGAATGTTAGCGCAGTGCCTTGTCTGAACTCGGGAGTGTTAGCGCTGTGCCTTGTCTGAATTCGGGAGTGTTAGCGCTGTGCCTTGTCTGAACTCGGGAATGTTAGCGCTGTGCGTTGTCTGAACTCGGGAGTGTTAGCGCTGTGTGTTCTCTGAACTCGGGAATGTTAGCGCTGTGCGTTGTCTGAACTCGGGAGTGTTAGCACTGTGCGTTGTCTCAACTCAGGAGTGTCAGCGCTGTGCCTTGTCTGAACTTGGCAGTGTCAGTGTTGTGTGTTGCCTGAACTCGGGAGTGTCAGTGCTGAGCCTTGTCTGAACTCGGGAGTGTTAGTGCTGTGTGTTGCCTGAACTCGGGAGTGTCAGTGCTGTGTGTTGTCTGAACTCGGGAGTGTTAACGCTGTGCCTTGTCTGAACTCGGGAGCGTTAGCGCTGTGCATTGTCTGAACTCGGGAGTGTTAGCGCTGTGTGTTGTCTGAACTCAGGAGTGTTAGCGCTGTGCCTTGTATGAATTCGGGAGTGTTAGCGCTGTGCATTGTCTGAACTCAGGAGTGTTAGCGCTGTGTGTTGTCTGAACTCGGGAATGTTAGCGCTGTGCCTTGTCTGAACTCGGGAGTGTTAGCGCTGTGCATTGTCTGAACTCGGGAGTGTTAGCGCTGTGTGTTGTCTGAACTCGGGAGTGTTAGCGCTGTGTGTTGTCTGAACTCGGGAGTGTTAGCGCTGTGTGTTGTCTGACCTCGGGAGTGTTAGCGCTGTGTGTTGTCTGAACTCGGGAGTGTTAGCGCTGTGCCTTTTCTGAACTCGGGAATGTTAGCGCTATGCGTTGTCTGAACTCGGGGGTGTTAGCGCTGTGTGTTGTCTGAACTTGGGAGTGTTAGCACTGTGCATTGTCTGAACTCGGGAGTGTTAGCGCTGTGCGTTGCCTGAACTCAGGAGTGTTAGCGCTGTGTGTTGTCTGAACTCGGGAGTGTTAGGGCTGTGCATTGTCTGAACTCGGGAGTGTTAGCACTGTGCGTTGTCTGAACTCAGGAGTGCCAGCGCTGTGCCTTGTCTGAACTCGGCAGTGTCAGTGTTGTGTGTTGTCTGAACTCGGGAGTGTTAGCGCTGTGCGTTGTCTGAACTCGAGATTGTCAGTGCTGTGTGTTGTCTGAATTCGGGAGTGTTAGCGCTGTGTGTTGTCTGAACTCGGGAGTGTCAGTGCTGTGTGTTGTCTGAACTCGGGAGTGTTAGCACTGTGCGTTGTCTGAACTCGGGGGTGTTAGCGCTGTGGATTGTCTGAATTCGGGAGTGTTAGCGCTGTGCATTGCCTGAACTCAGGAGTGTTAGCGCTGTGTGTTGTCTGATCTCGGGGGTGTTAGCGCTGTGGATTGTCTGAATTCAGGAGTGTTAGCGCTGTGTGTTGTCTGTACTCGGGAGTGTTAGTGCTGTGTGTTGTCTGAATTCGGGAGTGTCAGTGCTGTGTGTTGTCTGAACTCGGGAGTGTTAGCGCTGTGCCTTGTCTGAACTCGGGAGCGTTAGCGCTGTGCGTTGTCTGAACTCGGGAGTGTTAGCGCTGTGTGTTGTCTGAACTCAGGAGTGTTAGCGCAGTGACTTGTCTGAACTCGGGAGTGTTAGCGCTGTGTGTTGTCTGAACTCGGGAGTGTTAGCGCTGTGCGTTGTCTGAACTCAGGAGTGTTAACGCTGTGTGTCGTCTGGATTCGGGAGTGTTAGCGCTGTGCATTGTCTGAACTCAAGAGTGTTAGCGCTATCTGTTGTCTGAACTCGGGAGTGTTAGCGCTGTGCCTTGTCTGAACTCGGGAGTGTTAGCGCTGTGTGCTGTCTGAACTCGGGAGTGTTAGCGCTGTGCGTTGTTTGTACTCTGGAGTGTTAGCGCTGTGTGTTGTCTGAACTCGGGAGTGTCAGCGCTGTGCGTTGTCTGAACTCGGGAGTGTTAGCGCTGTGCATTGTCTGAACTCGGGAGTGTTAGCGCTGTGTATTGTCTGAACTCGGGAGTGTTAGCGCTGTGTGTTGTCTGACCTCGGGAGTGTTAGCGCTGTGTGTTGTCTGAACTCGGGAGTGTTAGCGCTGTGCCTTTTCTGAACTCGGGAATGTTAGCGCTATGCGTTGTCTGAACTCGGGGGTGTTAGCGCTGTGTGTTGTCTGAACTTGGGAGTGTTAGCACTGTGCATTGTCTGAACTCGGGAGTGTTAGCGCTGTGCGTTGCCTGAACTCAGGAGTGTTAGCGCTGTGTGTTGTCTGAACTCGGGAGTGTTAGGGCTGTGCATTGTCTGAACTCGGGAGTGTTAGCACTGTGCGTTGTCTGAACTCAGGAGTGCCAGCGCTGTGCCTTGTCTGAACTCGGCAGTGTCAGTGTTGTGTGTTGCCTGAACGCGGGAGTGTCAGTGCTGAGCCTTGTCTGAACTCGGGAGTGTTAGCGCTGTGCGTTGTCTGAACTCGAGATTGTCAGTGCTGTGTGTTGTCTGAATTCGGGAGTGTTAGCGCTGTGTGTTGTCTGAACTCGGGAGTGTCAGTGCTGTGTGTTGTCTGAACTCGGGAGTGTTAGCACTGTGCGTTGTCTGAACTTGGGGGTGTTAGCGCTGTGGATTGTCTGAATTCGGGAGTGTTAGCGCTGTGCGTTGCCTGAACTCAGGAGTGTTAGCGCTGTGTGTTGTCTGATCTCGGGGGTGTTAGCGCTGTGGATTGTCTGAATTCAGGAGTGTTAGCGCTGTGTGTTGTCTGAACTCGGGAGTGTTAGTGCTGTGTGTTGTCTGAATTCGGGAGTGTCAGTGCTGTGTGTTGTCTGAACTCGGGAGTGTTAGCGCTGTGCCTTGTCTGAACTCGGGAGCGTTAGCGCTGTGCGTTGTCTGAACTCAGGAGTGTTAGCGCAGTGACTTGTCTGAACTCGGGAGTGTTAGCGCTGTGTGTTGTCTGAACTCGGCAGTGTTAGCG
Organism: Somniosus microcephalus; assembly: GCF_052327205.1. Lineage (NCBI taxonomy): Eukaryota > Metazoa > Chordata > Chondrichthyes > Squaliformes > Somniosidae > Somniosus > Somniosus microcephalus. Next base: position 235,050,674 of record NC_140995.1, on the reverse strand, counting down.
CTGTGTGTTGTCTGAACTCAGGAGTGTTAGCGCAGTGACTTGTCTGAACTCGGGAGTGTTAGCGCTGTGTGTTGTCTGAACTCGGGAGTGTTAGCGCTGTGCGTTGTCTGAACTCAGGAGTGTTAACGCTGTGTGTCGTCTGGATTCGGGAGTGTTGGCGCTGTGCATTGTCTGAACTCAAGAGTGTTAGCGCTATCTGTTGTCTGAACTCGGGAGTGTTAGCGCTGTGCCTTGTCTGAACTCGGGAGTGTTAGCGCTGTGTGCTGTCTGAACTCGGGAGTGTTAGCGCTGTGCGTTGTTTGTACTCTGGAGTGTTAGCGCTGTGTGTTGTCTGAACTCGGGAGTGTCAGCGCTGTGCGTTGTCTGAACTCGGGAGTGTTAGCGCTGTGCATTGTCTGAACTCGGGAGTGTTAGCGCTGTGTGTTGTCTGAACTCGGGAGTGTTAGCGCTGTGTGTTGTCTGACCTCGGGAGTGTTAGCGCTGTGTGTTGTCTGAACTCGGGAGTGTTAGCGCTGTGCCTTTTCTGAACTCGGGAATGTTAGCGCTATGCGTTGTCTGAACTCGGGTGTGTTAGCGCTGTGCGTTGTCTGAACTTGGGAGTGTTAGCACTGTGCATTGTCTGAACTCGGGAGTGTTAGCGCTGTGCGTTGCCTGAACTCAGGAGTGTTAGCGCTGTGTGTTGTCTGAACTCGGGAGTGTGAGGGCTGTGCATTGTCTGAACTCGGGAGTGTTAGCACTGTGCGTTGTCTGAACTCAGGAGTGCCAGCGCTGTGCCTTGTCTGAACTCGGCAGTGTCAGTGTTGTGTGTTGCCTGAACTCGGGAGTGTCAGTGCTGAGCCTTGTCTGAACTCGGGAGTGTTAGCGCTGTGCGTTGTCTGAACTCGAGATTGTCAGTGCTGTGTTTTGTCTGAATTCGGGAGTGTTAGCGCTGTGTGTTGTCTGAACTCGGGAGTGTTAGCACTGTGCGTTGTCTGAACTCGGGGGTGTTAGCGCTGTGGATTGTCTGAATTCGGGAGTGTTAGCGCTGTGCGTTGCCTGAACTCAGGAGTGTTAGCGCTGTGTGTTGTCTGATCTCGGGGGTGTTAGCGCTGTGGATTGTCTGAATTCAGGAGTGTTAGCGCTGTGTGTTTGAACTCGGGAGTGTTAGTGCTGTGTGTTGTCTGAATTCGGGAGTGTCAGTGCTGTGTGTTGTCTGAACTCGGGAGTGTTAGCGCTGTGCCTTGTCTGAACTCGGGAGCGTTAGCGCTGTGCATTGTCTGAACTCGGGAGTGTTAGCGCTGTGTGTTGTCTGAACTCAGGAGTGTTAGCGCAGTGACTTGTCTGAACTCGGGAGTGTTAGCGCTGTGCCTTGTCTGAACTCGGGAGTGTTAGCGCTGTGTGCTGTCTGAACTCGGGAGTGTTAGCGCTGTGCGTTGTTTGTACTCTGGAGTGTTAGCGCTGTGTGTTGTCTGAACTCGGGAGTGTCAGCGCTGTGCGTTGTCTGAACTCGGGAGTGTTAGCGCTGTGCGTTGTCTGAACTCGGAGTGTTAGCGCTGTGTGTTGTCTGAACTCGGGAGTGTTAGCGCTGTGTGTTGTCTGACCTTGGGAGTGTTAGCGCTGTGTGTTGTCTGAACTCGGGAGTGTTAGCGCTGTGCCTTTTCTGAACTCGGGAATGTTAGCGCTGTGCGTTGTCTGAACTCGGGGGTGTTAGCGCTGTGTGTTGTCTGAACTTGGGAGTGTTAGCACTGTGCATTGTCTGAAGTCGGGAGTGTTAGCGCTGTGCGTTGCCTGAACTCAGGAGTGTTAGCGCTGTGTATTGTCTGATCTCGGGAGTGTTAGCGCTGTGCATTGTCTGAATTCGGGAGTGTTAGTGCTGTGTGTTGTCTGAACTCGGGAGTGTTAGTGCTGTGTGCTGTCTGTACTCAGGAGTTTTAGCGCTGTGTGTTGTCTGAACTCGGGAGTGTTAGGGCTGTGCGTTGTCTGAACTCAGGAGTGTCAGCGCTGTGCCTTGTCTGAACTCGGGACTGTTAGCGCTGTGCGTTGTCTGAACTCGGGAGTGTTAGCGCTGTGCGTTGTCTGAATTCGGGAGTGTTAGTGCTGTGTGTTGTCTGAACTCGGTAGTGTTAGCGCTGTGCGTTGTCTGAACTCGAGAGTGTCAGTGCTGTCTGTTGTCTCAACTCGGGAGTGTTAGCGCTGTGCATTGTGTGAACTCAGGAGTGTTAGCGCTGTGTGTTGTCTGAACTCGGGAATGTTAGCGCTGTGCCTTGTCTGAACTCGGGAGTGTTAGCGCTGTGTGTTGTCTAAATTCGTGAGTGTTAGCGCTGTGTGTTGTCTGAACTCGGGAGTGTTAGCACTGTGCGTTGTCTGAACTCGGGGGTGTTAGCGCTGTGGATTGTCTGAATTCGGGAGTGTTAGCGCTGTGCGTTGCCTGAACTCAGGAGTGTTAGCGCTGTGTGTTGTCTGATCTCGGGGGTGTTAGCGCTGTGGATTGTCTGAATTCAGGAGTGTTAGCGCTGTGTGTTGTCTGAACTCGGGAGTGTTAGTGCTGTGTGTTGTCTGAATTCGGGAGTGTCAGTGCTGTGTGTTGTCTGAACTCGGGAGTGTTAGCGCTGTGCCTTGTCTGAACTCGGGAGCGTTAGCGCTGTGCATTGTCTGAACTCGGGAGTGTTAGCGCTGTGTGTTGTCTGAACTCAGGAGTGTTAGCGCAGTGACTTGTCTGAACTCGGGAGTGTTAGCGCTGTGCCTTGTCTGAACTCGGGAGTGTTAGCGCTGTGTGCTGTCTGAACTCGGGAGTGTTAGCGCTGTGCGTTGTTTGTACTCTGGAGTGTTAGCGCTGTGTGTTGTCTGAACTCGGGAGTGTCAGCGCTGTGCGTTGTCTGAACTCGGGAGTGTTAGCGCTGTGCGTTGTCTGAACTCGGGAGTGTTAGCGCTGTGTGTTGTCTGAACTCGGGAGTGTTAGCGCTGTGTGTTGTCTGACCTTGGGAGTGTTAGCGCTGTGTGTTGTCTGAACTCGGGAGTGTTAGCGCTGTGCCTTTTCTGAACTCGGGAATGTTAGCGCTGTGCGTTGTCTGAACTCGGGGGTGTTAGCGCTGTGTGTTGTCTGAACTTGGGAGTGTTAGCACTGTGCATTGTCTGAAGTCGGGAGTGTTAGCGCTGTGCGTTGCCTGAACTCAGGAGTGTTAGCGCTGTGTATTGTGTGATCTCGGGAGTGTTAGCGCTGTGCATTGTCTGAATTCGGGAGTGTTAGTGCTGTGTGTTGTCTGAACTCGGGAGTGTTAGTGCTGTGTGCTGTCTGTACTCAGGAGTTTTAGCGCTGTGTGTTGTCTGAACTCGGGAGTGTTAGGGCTGTGCGTTGTCTGAACTCAGGAGTGTCAGCGCTGTGCCTTGTCTGAACTCGGGAGTGTTAGCGCTGTGCGTTGTCTGAACTCGGGAGTGTTAGCGCTGTGCGTTGTCTGAATTCGGGAGTGTTAGTGCTGTGCATTGTCTGAACTCAGGAGTGTTAGCGCTGTGTGTTGTCTGAACTCGGGAATGGTAGCGCTGTGCCTTGTCTGAACTCGGGAGTGTTAGCGCTGTGTGTTGTCTGAATTCGTGAGTGTTAGCGCTGTGTGTTGTCTGAACTCGGTAGTGTTAGCGCTGTGCGTTGTCTGAACTCGAGAGTGTCAGTGCTGTCTGTTGTCTCAACTCGGGAGTGTTAGCGCTGTGCATTGTGTGAACTCAGGAGTGTTAGCGCTGTGTGTTGTCTGAACTCGGGAATGTTAGCGCTGTGCCTTGTCTGAACTCGGGAGTGTTAGCGCTGTGTGTTGTCTAAATTCGTGAGTGTTAGCGCTGTGTGTTGTCTGAACTCGGGAGTGTTAGCGCTGTGTGTTGTCTGAACTCGGGAGTGTCAGTGCTGTGTGTTGTCTGATCTCGGGAGTGTTAGCGCTGTGTGTTGTCTGAACTCGGGAGTGTTAGCGCTGTGTGTTGTCTGAATTCGTGAGTGTTAGCGCTGTGTGTTGTCTGAACTCGGGAATGTTAGCGCTGTGCCTTGTCTGAACTCGGGAATGTTAGCGCTGTGCCTTGTCTGAACTCGGGAGTGTTAGCTCTGTGTGTTTTCTGAATTCGTGAGTGTTAGCGCTGTGTGTTGTCTGAACTCGGGAGTGATAGTGCTGTGTGTTGTCTGAACTCGGGAGTGTCAGTGCTGTGTGTTGTCTCAAATCGGGAGTGTTAGCACTGTGCGTTGTCTGAACTCGGGGGTGTTAGCGCTGTGGATTGTCTGAATTCGGGTGTGCTAGCGCTGTGCGTTGCCTGAACTCAGGAGTGCTAGCGCTGTGTGTTGTCTGATCTCGGGAGTGTTAGCGCTGTGGATTGTCTGAATTTGGGAGTGTTAGCGCTGTGTGTTGTCTGAACTCTGGAGTGTTAGCGCTGTGTGTTGTCTGAACTCGGGAGTGTCAGCGCTGTGTGTTGTCTGAACTCGGGAGTGTTAGCGCTGTGCCTTGTCTGAACTCGGGAGCGTTAGCGCTGTGCGTTGTCTGAACTCGGGAGTGTTAGCGCTGTGTGTTGTCTGAACTCAGGAGTGTTAGCACAGTGACTTGTCTGAACTCGGCAGTGTTAGCGCTGTGCCTTGTCTGAATTCGGGAGTGTTAGCGCTGTGTGTTGTCTAAACTCGGGAGTGTTAGCACTGTGCGTTGTCTGAAGTCGGGAGTGTTAGCGCTGTGCGTTGCCTGAACTCAGGAGTGTTAGCAGTGTGTGTTGTCTGATCTCGGGAGTGTTAGCGCTGTGTGTTCTCTGAACTCGGGAGTGTTAGCGCTGTGTGTTGTCTGAACTCGGGAGTGTCAGTGCTGTGCATTGTCTGAACTCAGGAGTGTTAGCGCTTTGCCTTGTCTGAATTCGGGAGTGTTAGCGCAGTGCCTTGTCTGAATTCGGGAGTGTTAGCGCTGTGCCTTGTCTGAACTCGGGAGTGTTAGCACTGTGCCTTGTCTGAATTCGGGAGTGTTAGCGCTGTGCCTTGTCTGAACTCGGGAATGTTAGCGCTGTGCGTTGTCTGAACTCGGGAGTGTTAGCGCTGTGCGTTGTCTGAACTCGGGAGTGTCAGCGCTGTGCGTTGTCTGAACTCGGGAGTGTTAGCGCTGTGCCTTGTCTGAACTCGGGAGTGTTAGCGCTGTGCGTTGTCTGAACTCGGGAGTGTTGGCGCTGTGCGTTGTCGGAGCTCGGGAGTGTTAGCGCTGTGCGTTGTCAGAACTCGGGAGTGTTGGCGCTGTGCGTTGTCTGAACTCGGGAGTGTTGGCCCTGTGCGTTGTCAGAACTCGGGAGTGTTAGCGCTGTGCGTTGTCTGAACTCGGGAGTGTTAGCGCTGTGTGTTTGAACTCAGGATTGTTAGCGCTGTGCCTTGTCTGAATTCGGTAGTGTTAGAGCTGTGCCTTATCTGAACTCGGGAGTGTTAGCGCTGTGTGTTGTCTGATCTCGGGAGTGTTAGCGCTGTGTGTTGTCTGAACTCGGGAGTGTTAGCGCTGTGCATTGCCTGAACTCAGGAGTGTTAGCGCTGTGTGTTGTCTGATCTCGGGGGTGTTAGCGCTGTGGATTGTCTGAATTCAGGAGTGTTAGCGCTGTGTGTTGTCTGTACTCGGGAGTGTTAGTGCTGTGTGTTGTCTGAATTCGGGAGTGTCAGTGCTGTGTGTTGTCTGAACTCGGGAGTGTTAGCGCTGTGCCTTGTCTGAACTCGGGAGCGTTAGCGCTGTGCGTTGTCTGAACTCGGGAGTGTTAGCGCTGTGTGTTGTCTGAACTCAGGAGTGTTAGCGCAGTGACTTGTCTGAACTCGGGAGTGTTAGCGCTGTGTGTTGTCTGAACTCGGGAGTGTTAGCGCTGTGCGTTGTCTGAACTCAGGAGTGTTAACGCTGTGTGTCGTCTGGATTCGGGAGTGTTAGCGCTGTGCATTGTCTGAACTCAAGAGTGTTAGCGCTATCTGTTGTCTGAACTCGGGAGTGTTAGCGCTGTGCCTTGTCTGAACTCGGGAGTGTTAGCGCTGTGTGCTGTCTGAACTCGGGAGTGTTAGCGCTGTGCGTTGTTTGTACTCTGGAGTGTTAGCGCTGTGTGTTGTCTGAACTCGGGAGTGTCAGCGCTGTGCGTTGTCTGAACTCGGGAGTGTTAGCGCTGTGCATTGTCTGAACTCGGGAGTGTTAGCGCTGTGTATTGTCTGAACTCGGGAGTGTTAGCGCTGTGTGTTGTCTGACCTCGGGAGTGTTAGCGCTGTGTGTTGTCTGAACTCGGGAGTGTTAGCGCTGTGCCTTTTCTGAACTCGGGAATGTTAGCGCTATGCGTTGTCTGAACTCGGGGGTGTTAGCGCTGTGTGTTGTCTGAACTTGGGAGTGTTAGCACTGTGCATTGTCTGAACTCGGGAGTGTTAGCGCTGTGCGTTGCCTGAACTCAGGAGTGTTAGCGCTGTGTGTTGTCTGAACTCGGGAGTGTTAGGGCTGTGCATTGTCTGAACTCGGGAGTGTTAGCACTGTGCGTTGTCTGAACTCAGGAGTGCCAGCGCTGTGCCTTGTCTGAACTCGGCAGTGTCAGTGTTGTGTGTTGCCTGAACGCGGGAGTGTCAGTGCTGAGCCTTGTCTGAACTCGGGAGTGTTAGCGCTGTGCGTTGTCTGAACTCGAGATTGTCAGTGCTGTGTGTTGTCTGAATTCGGGAGTGTTAGCGCTGTGTGTTGTCTGAACTCGGGAGTGTCAGTGCTGTGTGTTGTCTGAACTCGGGAGTGTTAGCACTGTGCGTTGTCTGAACTTGGGGGTGTTAGCGCTGTGGATTGTCTGAATTCGGGAGTGTTAGCGCTGTGCGTTGCCTGAACTCAGGAGTGTTAGCGCTGTGTGTTGTCTGATCTCGGGGGTGTTAGCGCTGTGGATTGTCTGAATTCAGGAGTGTTAGCGCTGTGTGTTGTCTGAACTCGGGAGTGTTAGTGCTGTGTGTTGTCTGAATTCGGGAGTGTCAGTGCTGTGTGTTGTCTGAACTCGGGAGTGTTAGCGCTGTGCCTTGTCTGAACTCGGGAGCGTTAGCGCTGTGCGTTGTCTGAACTCAGGAGTGTTAGCGCAGTGACTTGTCTGAACTCGGGAGTGTTAGCGCTGTGTGTTGTCTGAACTCGGCAGTGTTAGCGCTGTGTGTTGTCTGAACTCAGGAGTGTTAGCGCAGTGACTTGTCTGAACTCGGGAGTGTTAGCGCTGTGTGTTGTCTGAACTCGGGAGTGTTAGCGCTGTGCGTTGTCTGAACTCAGGAGTGTTAACGCTGTGTGTCGTCTGGATTCGGGAGTGTTGGCGCTGTGCATTGTCTGAACTCAAGAGTGTTAGCGCTATCTGTTGTCTGAACTCGGGAGTGTTAGCGCTGTGCCTTGTCTGAACTCGGGAGTGTTAGCGCTGTGTGCTGTCTGAACTCGGGAGTGTTAGCGCTGTGCGTTGTTTGTACTCTGGAGTGTTAGCGCTGTGTGTTGTCTGAAATCGGGAGTGTCAGCGCTGTGCGTTGTCTGAACTCGGGAGTGTTAGCGCTGTGCATTGTCTGAACTCGGGAGTGTTAGCGCTGTGTGTTGTCTGAACTCGGGAGTGTTAGCGCTGTGTGTTGTCTGACCTCGGGAGTGTTAGCGCTGTGTGTTGTCTGAACTCGGGAGTGTTAGCGCTGTGCCTTTTCTGAACTCGGGAATGTTAGCGCTATGCGTTGTCTGAACTCGGGTGTGTTAGCGCTGTGCGTTGTCTGAACTTGGGAGTGTTAGCACTGTGCATTGTCTGAACTCGGGAGTGTTAGCGCTGTGCGTTGCCTGAACTCAGGAGTGTTAGCGCTGTGTGTTGTCTGAACTCGGGAGTGTGAGGGCTGTGCATTGTCTGAACTCGGGAGTGTTAGCACTGTGCGTTGTCTGAACTCAGGAGTGCCAGCGCTGTGCCTTGTCTGAACTCGGCAGTGTCAGTGTTGTGTGTTGCCTGAACTCGGGAGTGTCAGTGCTGAGCCTTGTCTGAACTCGGGAGTGTTAGCGCTGTGCGTTGTCTGAACTCGAGATTGTCAGTGCTGTGTTTTGTCTGAATTCGGGAGTGTTAGCGCTGTGTGTTGTCTGAACTCGGGAGTGTTAGCACTGTGCGTTGTCTGAACTCGGGGGTGTTAGCGCTGTGGATTGTCTGAATTCGGGAGTGTTAGCGCTGTGCGTTGCCTGAACTCAGGAGTGTTAGCGCTGTGTGTTGTCTGATCTCGGGGGTGTTAGCGCTGTGGATTGTCTGAATTCAGGAGTGTTAGCGCTGTGTGTTTGAACTCGGGAGTGTTAGTGCTGTGTGTTGTCTGAATTCGGGAGTGTCAGTGCTGTGTGTTGTCTGAACTCGGGAGTGTTAGCGCTGTGCCTTGTCTGAACTCGGGAGCGTTAGCGCTGTGCATTGTCTGAACTCGGGAGTGTTAGCGCTGTGTGTTGTCTGAACTCAGGAGTGTTAGCGCAGTGACTTGTCTGAACTCGGGAGTGTTAGCGCTGTGCCTTGTCTGAACTCGGGAGTGTTAGCGCTGTGTGCTGTCTGAACTCGGGAGTGTTAGCGCTGTGCGTTGTTTGTACTCTGGAGTGTTAGCGCTGTGTGTTGTCTGAACTCGGGAGTGTCAGCGCTGTGCGTTGTCTGAACTCGGGAGTGTTAGCGCTGTGCGTTGTCTGAACTCGGAGTGTTAGCGCTGTGTGTTGTCTGAACTCGGGAGTGTTAGCGCTGTGTGTTGTCTGACCTTGGGAGTGTTAGCGCTGTGTGTTGTCTGAACTCGGGAGTGTTAGCGCTGTGCCTTTTCTGAACTCGGGAATGTTAGCGCTGTGCGTTGTCTGAACTCGGGAGTGTTAGCGCTGTGTGTTGTCTGACCTTGGGAGTGTTAGCGCTGTGTGTTGTCTGAACTCGGGAGTGTTAGCGCTGTGCCTTTTCTGAACTCGGGAATGTTAGCGCTGTGCGTTGTCTGAACTCGGGGGTGTTAGCGCTGTGTGTTGTCTGAACTTGGGAGTGTTAGCACTGTGCATTGTCTGAAGTCGGGAGTGTTAGCGCTGTGCGTTGCCTGAACTCAGGAGTGTTAGCGCTGTGTATTGTCTGATCTCGGGAGTGTTAGCGCTGTGCATTGTCTGAATTCGGGAGTGTTAGTGCTGTGTGTTGTCTGAACTCGGGAGTGTTAGTGCTGTGTGCTGTCTGTACTCAGGAGTTTTAGCGCTGTGTGTTGTCTGAACTCGGGAGTGTTAGGGCTGTGCGTTGTCTGAACTCAGGAGTGTCAGCGCTGTGCCTTGTCTGAACTCGGGACTGTTAGCGCTGTGCGTTGTCTGAACTCGGGAGTGTTAGCGCTGTGCGTTGTCTGAATTCGGGAGTGTTAGTGCTGTGTGTTGTCTGAACTCGGTAGTGTTAGCGCTGTGCGTTGTCTGAACTCGAGAGTGTCAGTGCTGTCTGTTGTCTCAACTCGGGAGTGTTAGCGCTGTGCATTGTGTGAACTCAGGAGTGTTAGCGCTGTGTGTTGTCTGAACTCGGGAATGTTAGCGCTGTGCCTTGTCTGAACTCGGGAGTGTTAGCGCTGTGTGTTGTCTAAATTCGTGAGTGTTAGCGCTGTGTGTTGTCTGAACTCGGGAGTGTTAGCACTGTGCGTTGTCTGAACTCGGGGGTGTTAGCGCTGTGGATTGTCTGAATTCGGGAGTGTTAGCGCTGTGCGTTGCCTGAACTCAGGAGTGTTAGCGCTGTGTGTTGTCTGATCTCGGGGGTGTTAGCGCTGTGGATTGTCTGAATTCAGGAGTGTTAGCGCTGTGTGTTGTCTGAACTCGGGAGTGTTAGTGCTGTGTGTTGTCTGAATTCGGGAGTGTCAGTGCTGTGTGTTGTCTGAACTCGGGAGTGTTAGCGCTGTGCCTTGTCTGAACTCGGGAGCGTTAGCGCTGTGCATTGTCTGAACTCGGGAGTGTTAGCGCTGTGTGTTGTCTGAACTCAGGAGTGTTAGCGCAGTGACTTGTCTGAACTCGGGAGTGTTAGCGCTGTGCCTTGTCTGAACTCGGGAGTGTTAGCGCTGTGTGCTGTCTGAACTCGGGAGTGTTAGCGCTGTGCGTTGTTTGTACTCTGGAGTGTTAGCGCTGTGTGTTGTCTGAACTCGGGAGTGTCAGCGCTGTGCGTTGTCTGAACTCGGGAGTGTTAGCGCTGTGCGTTGTCTGAACTCGGGAGTGTTAGCGCTGTGTGTTGTCTGAACTCGGGAGTGTTAGCGCTGTGTGTTGTCTGACCTTGGGAGTGTTAGCGCTGTGTGTTGTCTGAACTCGGGAGTGTTAGCGCTGTGCCTTTTCTGAACTCGGGAATGTTAGCGCTGTGCGTTGTCTGAACTCGGGGGTGTTAGCGCTGTGTGTTGTCTGAACTTGGGAGTGTTAGCACTGTGCATTGTCTGAAGTCGGGAGTGTTAGCGCTGTGCGTTGCCTGAACTCAGGAGTGTTAGCGCTGTGTATTGTGTGATCTCGGGAGTGTTAGCGCTGTGCATTGTCTGAATTCGGGAGTGTTAGTGCTGTGTGTTGTCTGAACTCGGGAGTGTTAGTGCTGTGTGCTGTCTGTACTCAGGAGTTTTAGCGCTGTGTGTTGTCTGAACTCGGGAGTGTTAGGGCTGTGCGTTGTCTGAACTCAGGAGTGTCAGCGCTGTGCCTTGTCTGAACTCGGGAGTGTTAGCGCTGTGCGTTGTCTGAACTCGGGAGTGTTAGCGCTGTGCGTTGTCTGAATTCGGGAGTGTTAGTGCTGTGCATTGTCTGAACTCAGGAGTGTTAGCGCTGTGTGTTGTCTGAACTCGGGAATGGTAGCGCTGTGCCTTGTCTGAACTCGGGAGTGTTAGCGCTGTGTGTTGTCTGAATTCGTGAGTGTTAGCGCTGTGTGTTGTCTGAACTCGGTAGTGTTAGCGCTGTGCGTTGTCTGAACTCGAGAGTGTCAGTGCTGTCTGTTGTCTCAACTCGGGAGTGTTAGCGCTGTGCATTGTGTGAACTCAGGAGTGTTAGCGCTGTGTGTTGTCTGAACTCGGGAATGTTAGCGCTGTGCCTTGTCTGAACTCGGGAGTGTTAGCGCTGTGTGTTGTCTAAATTCGTGAGTGTTAGCGCTGTGTGTTGTCTGAACTCGGGAGTGTTAGCGCTGTGTGTTGTCTGAACTCGGGAGTGTCAGTGCTGTGTGTTGTCTGATCTCGGGAGTGTTAGCGCTGTGTGTTGTCTGAACTCGGGAGTGTTAGCGCTGTGTGTTGTCTGAATTCGTGAGTGTTAGCGCTGTGTGTTGTCTGAACTCGGGAATGTTAGCGCTGTGCCTTGTCTGAACTCGGGAATGTTAGCGCTGTGCCTTGTCTGAACTCGGGAGTGTTAGCTCTGTGTGTTTTCTGAATTCGTGAGTGTTAGCGCTGTGTGTTGTCTGAACTCGGGAGTGATAGTGCTGTGTGTTGTCTGAACTCGGGAGTGTCAGTGCTGTGTGTTGTCTCAACTCGGGAGTGTTAGCACTGTGCGTTGTCTGAACTCGGGGGTGTTAGCGCTGTGGATTGTCTGAATTCGGGTGTGCTAGCGCTGTGCGTTGCCTGAACTCAGGAGTGCTAGCGCTGTGTGTTGTCTGATCTCGGGAGTGTTAGCGCTGTGGATTGTCTGAATTTGGGAGTGTTAGCGCTGTGTGTTGTCTGAACTCTGGAGTGTTAGCGCTGTGTGTTGTCTGAACTCGGGAGTGTCAGCGCTGTGTGTTGTCTGAACTCGGGAGTGTTAGCGCTGTGCCTTGTCTGAACTCGGGAGCGTTAGCGCTGTGCGTTGTCTGAACTCGGGAGTGTTAGCGCTGTGTGTTGTCTGAACTCAGGAGTGTTAGCACAGTGACTTGTCTGAACTCGGCAGTGTTAGCGCTGTGCCTTGTCTGAATTCGGGAGTGTTAGCGCTGTGTGTTGTCTAAACTCGGGAGTGTTAGCACTGTGCGTTGTCTGAAGTCGGGAGTGTTAGCGCTGTGCGTTGCCTGAACTCAGGAGTGTTAGCAGTGTGTGTTGTCTGATCTCGGGAGTGTTAGCGCTGTGTGTTCTCTGAACTCGGGAGTGTTAGCGCTGTGTGTTGTCTGAACTCGGGAGTGTCAGTGCTGTGCATTGTCTGAACTCAGGAGTGTTAGCGCTTTGCCTTGTCTGAATTCGGGAGTGTTAGCGCAGTGCCTTGTCTGAATTCGGGAGTGTTAGCGCTGTGCCTTGTCTGAACTCGGGAGTGTTAGCACTGTGCCTTGTCTGAATTCGGGAGTGTTAGCGCTGTGCCTTGTCTGAACTCGGGAATGTTAGCGCTGTGCGTTGTCTGAACTCGGGAGTGTTAGCGCTGTGCGTTGTCTGAACTCGGGAGTGTCAGCGCTGTGCGTTGTCTGAACTCGGGAGTGTTAGCGCTGTGCCTTGTCTGAACTCGGGAGTGTTAGCGCTGTGCGTTGTCTGAACTCGGGAGTGTTGGCGCTGTGCGTTGTCGGAGCTCGGGAGTGTTAGCGCTGTGCGTTGTCAGAACTCGGGAGTGTTGGCGCTGTGCGTTGTCTGAACTCGGGAGTGTTGGCCCTGTGCGTTGTCAGAACTCGGGAGTGTTAGCGCTGTGCGTTGTCTGAACTCGGGAGTGTTAGCGCTGTGTGTTTGAACTCAGGATTGTTAGCGCTGTGCCTTGTCTGAATTCGGTAGTGTTAGAGCTGTGCCTTATCTGAACTCGGGAGTGTTAGCGCTGTGTGTTGTCTGATCTCGGGAGTGTTAGCGCTGTGTGTTGTCTGAACTCGGGAGTATCAGTGCTGTGCATTGTCTGAACTCAGGAGTGTTAGCGCTGTGCATTGTCTAAACTCGGGAGTGTTAGCGCTGTGCATTGTCTGAACTCGGGAGTGTTAGCGCTGTGCATTGTCTGAACTCGGGAGTGTTAGCGCTGTGTGTTGTCTGAACTCGGGAGTGTCAGCGCTGTGCGTTGTCTGAACTCGGGTGTGTCAGTGCTGTGCGTTGTCTCAACTCGGGAGTGTTAGCGCTGTGTGTTGTCTGAACTCGGGAGTGTTAGCGCTGTGCATTGTCTGAACTCGGGAGTGTTAGCACTGTGCGTTGTCTGAACTCGGGAGTGTCAGTGCTGTGTGTTGTCTGAACTCGGGAGTGTCAGTGCTGTGTGTTGTCTGAACTCAGGAGTGTCAGTGCTGTGTGTTGTCTGAACTCGGGAGTGTCAGTGCTGTGTGTTGTCTGAACTCAGGAGTGCTATCGCTGTGTGTTGTCTGAACTCGGGAGTGTTGGCGCTGTGCGTTGTCTGAACTCAGGAGTGTTAGCGCTGTGCGTTGTCTGAACTCAGGAGTGTTAGCACTGTGTATTGTCTGAATGCGGGAGTGTCAGTGCTGTGCGTTGTCAGAATTTGACAGTTTCAGTGCTGTGCATTGTCTGATCCCCGGAGATTTAGCGCTGTACATTGTCTGAATTCGGGAGAGTAAGCACTGTGCATTGTCGGAACTCGGGAGTGTTAGCATCGTGAGTTAACTGAACTCGGCAGTGTTAGCGCGTGTTAAATCTGTACGTTTACGAAAATCGGGTTTGTTAGTGTTGTGCGCTTTCTGAACTTAGGAGTGTAAAAATGTTCGTTGCCTGAACTCGGGAATGTCAGTGCTGTGTGTTGTCTGAACTCGGGAGTGTTAGCGCAGTGCCTTGTCTGAACTCGGGAGTGTAAGCGCTGTGCCTTGTATGAATTCGGGAGCGTTAGCGCTGTACGTTGTCTGAACTTGGGAGTGTTAGCGCTGTGCCTTGTCTGAACTCGGGAGCGTTAGCGCTGTGCGTTGTCTGAACTTGGGAGTGTTAGCGCTGTGCGTTGTCTGCCCTCTGGAGTTATAGCGCGGTGTGTTGTCTGAATTCGGGATTGTTAGCGCTGTGTGTTGTCTGAACTCGGGAGCGTTAGCGCTGTGCATTGTCTGAACTCGGGAGTGTTAGCGCTGTGCGTTGTCTGAACTTGGGGGTATTAGCGCTGTGCGTTGTCTGTACTCTGGAGTTATAGCGCTGTGTGTTGTCTGAACTCGGGAGTGTTAGCGCGGTATGTTGTCTGAATTCGGGACTGTTAGCGCTGTGTGTTGTCTGAACTCGGGAGTGTTAGCGCTGTGTGTTGTCTGAACTTGGGAGTGTTAGCGCTGTGCGTTGTCTGAACTCGGGAGTGTTAGCGCTGTGTGTTGTCTGAACTTGGGAATGTTAGCGCTGTGCATTGTCTGAACTCGGGAGTGTTAGCGCTGTGTGTGTCCCTATTGGAGTGGAGCTAATTTACAGAACAAACGGGAAACTGTTCAACCTCCGTCGCCTCCAGTCCAGATCCAAGGTTGTCCCATCCTCTGTCGTCGAATTACAGTATGCAGACGATGCTTGCATCTGCGCTCACTCGGAGGTCGAACTCCAAACCATCGTAAACACCTTCACCGAAGCATACGAGAGCATGGGCCTTACACTAAACATCCGTAATACAAAGGTCCTCTACCAACCTGCCCCCGCCACACAGTACTGCCCCCCGATTATCAAAATGCACGACAAGACCTTGGACAACGTGGACCACTTTCCATACCTCGGGAGCCTACTGTCAACAAGGGCAGACGTCGACGACGAAGTCTAGCACCGCCTTCAGTGTGCCAGTGCAGCCTTCGGTCGCCTGAGGAAGAGAGTGTTTGAAGACCAGGACCTCAAACCCGGCACTAAGCTCATGGTCTACAGGGCAACAGTGATACCTGCCCTGCCGTATGCCTCAGAGACATGGACCATGTACAGCAGGCACCTCAAAGCACTGGAGAGGTACCACCAACGCTGCCTCCACAAGATCCTGCAAATCCATTGGCAGGATAGGCGCACCAACGTCAGTGTTCTTGCTCAGGCCAACACCCCCAGCATCGAAACTCTGACCACGCTCAATCAGCTCCGATGGACGGGTCACATTGTCCGCATGCCCGATACGAGACTCCCAAAACAAGCGCTCTACTCGGAGTTCCGGCACGGCAAGAGAGCCCCAGGTGGACAGAGGAAACGCTTCAAGGACACCCTCAAAGCCTCCTTGAAAAAGTGTAACATCCCCACCGACACCTGGGAATCCCTGGCTCAAGACCGCACAAAGTGGAGGAGAAGCATCCGGGAAGGCGCCGAACTCCTCGAGTCACTTCGCCGGGAGCAAGCGAAAGCCAAGCGCAAGCAGCACAAGGAGCGCACGTCACCCCAAGCACCCCACCCACCCGCACCTTCAATCACCGTCTGCCCCACCTGTGACAGAGACTGTAGGTCCCGCATTGGACTCATCAGTCACATGCGAGCTCATTTTTAATGTGGAAGCAAGTCATCCTTGGTTCCAAGGGACTGCCTAAGAAGAATGTCTGAACTCGGGAGTGTTAGCGCTGTGTGTTGTCTGAACTCGGGAGTGTTAGCGCTGTGTGTTGTCTGAACTCGGGAGTGTTAGCGCTGTGTGTTGTCTGAACTCGGGAGTGTTAGCGCTGTGTGTTGTCTGAACTCAGGAGTGTTAGCGCTGTGCATTGTCTGAACTCGGGAGTGTTAGCGCTGTGTGTTGTCTGAACTCGGGAGTGTTAGCGCTGTGCATTGTCTGAACTCAGGAGTGTTAGCGCTGTGTGTTGTCTGAACTCGGGATTGTTAGCGCTCTGTGTTGTCTGAACTCTAAGGTGTTATGCTTTCAGTGCCACTATACAATATTTGTCAAGCACAGCTTGAAGACAGAAATAACAACAGAAAATGCTGGAAAAACTCAGCAGGCCAGGCAACATCCGTGGAGAGAAATTAGGATCGACGTTTCGGGTCTAACCCTTTTTCAAAACTGGAAAGGAAATGAAATAGATCAAAAGGCAGGGCTGGGGAGGGAACAAAAGAAGTGAATAGACATTAAGAGGCATTCAAAACGAGACGAGATGGTGATAGGACTAGTCAAGAGACAAAAGACGGCTCAGATTAGGTGTGAATTGTACTGGCAGAATGAGAGACAGCTGCCATGTAAAAAAAAGAGGGCGGGGAGGGAAAACCCAAAATAAAGGGGTGGAGAAAAAAAAATTTAAGTAAAAATGTGATAGGGGCCGAGGTTATGATCTGAAATTGTTGAACTCGATATTGAGTCCGGAAGGCTGCAAAGTGCCTAATCGGAAGATGAGGTGCTGTTCCTCGAGTTTACGTTGAGCTTCCGTGGAACAATGCAAGAGGCCAATGACGGTGAGGTCCGAGTGGGAATGGAGCGGTGAATTAAAATGACAGGCGACCGGAAGCTCGGGGTCACCCTTACGGGCTGAACGGAGGTGTTCCGCAAAGCGGTCGCCCAATCTGCGTTTGGTCTCCCCAATGTAGAGGAGACCGCATTGTGAGCAGTAAATACAGTATACTAGATTGCAAGAAGTACAAGTAAATCGCTGTTTTACCTGGAAGGGGTGTTTGGGGCCCTGGACAGTGGGAAGGGAGGAGGTATAGGGGCAGGTGTTACATCTCCTGCGCTTGCACGGGAAGGTGCCAGGCGAAGGGGAAGGGGTGCTGGGGTGATAGAGGAGTGGACTAGGGTGTTTCGGAGGGAGCGGTCCCTACGGAATGCTGAAAGGGGAGGGGAGGGGAAGATGCGTTTGGTGGTGGGATCACTTTGGAGGTAGTGGAAATGGCGGAGGATGATCCGTTGAATGTGGAGGCTGGTGGGGTGAAAGGTGAGGACAAGGGGAACCCTATCGTGGTTACGGGAGGGAGGGGCAGGGGTGAGGGCAGAAGTGCGGGAGATAGAACGGACACGGTCGAGGGCCGTGTCAACCACGGTAGAGGGGAATCCTCGGTTGAGGGAAAAGGAAGACATGTCGGAAGCACTGGTGTGGAAGGTGGCATCGTCGGAGCAGATGCGGCAGAGACGGAGAAACTGGGAGAATGGAATAGAGTCCTTACAGGAGGTGGGGTGGGAGGAAGTGTAGTCCAGGTAGCTGTGGGAATCAGTGGGCTTGTAGTGAATATTGGTCAATAACCTATCCCCAGAGATGGAGACGGAGAAGTCGAGGAAGGGAAGGGAAGAGTCAGAGATGGACCATGTGAAGGTGAGGGAAGGGTGGAAATTGGAGGCAAAGTGAATGAAATTGTCTAGTTCGGGGCGAGAGCAGGAAACGGCACCGATATAGTCATCAATGTATCGGAAAAGGAGGTGAGGGAGGGGACCTGAGTAGGACTGGAACAAAGAGTGTTCCACATATCCCACGAAAAGGCAGGCATAGCTAGGACCCATGTGGGTACCCATTGCAACACCTTTGATTTGGAGGAAATGAGTGGAGTTAAAGGAGAAGTTGTTCAATGTGAGAACAAGTTCAGCCAGGCAGAGGAGGGTAGTGGTGGATGGGGACTGGTCGGGCCTCTGTTCAAGGAAGAAGCGGAGCGCCCTCAGGCCATCCTGGTGGGGGATGGAGGTGTAGAGGGATTGTACGTCCATGGTGAAAAGGAAGCGGTTGGGGCCAGGAAACTGGAAACTGTTAAAGTGGCAGAGGGCGTCCGAAGAGTCGCGGATGTAGGTGGGAAGACACTGGACAAGGGGAGAAAAGATAGAGTCGAGATAGGAAGAGATAAGTTCCGTGGGGCAGGAACAGGCTGAAACGATGGGTCTACCAGGGCAGTCCTGTTTGTGGATCTTGGGAAGGAGGTAGAAGCGGGCTGTGCGGGGTTGGGAAACTAAGAGGTTGGTGGCCGCGGGGGGAAGATCTCCAGAGGAGATGAGGTCAGTGACAGTCTTGGAAACAGTGGTTTGATGTTCGGTAGTGGGGTCATGGTCCAGGTGGAGGTAGGAGGTGGTGTCGGAGAGTTGGCGTTCAGCTTCCGCTAGGTAGAAGTCAGTTCGCCAAACAACAACAGCACCACCCTTGTCAGCAGGTTTAATGACAATGTCAGGGTTGGATCTAAGAGAATGGAGTGCTGCAAGTTCAGAGGGAGGTAGGTTGGAGTGAGGGGAGCAGAGAAATGGAGATGGCCGATGTCACGGCGGCAGTTAGCAATGAAAAGATCTAGAGAGGGTAAGAGGCCAGGGGGAGGGGTCCAGGTAGAACGGGAATTCTGAAAGCAGCAGAAAGGGTCAGTCGTGCGGGGGGAAAACTCCTGGCCAGAGAAGTGGGCACGGAGACGAAGGCGGCGGAAAAAAAGCTCAACATCGTTGAGAGCTCGAAATTCATTGAGGTGGGGGCGTAAGGGGATGAAGCTCAGGCCTTTGCTGAGGACTGATTGTTCGGGGTCAGAGAGGGGAAGGTCAGAGGGGATAGTGAAAATGCGGCAGGGGGTGAGATTGTGAGAAGGGGGGTCAGAGGAAAGTGAAGGGGAAGGGCGTTGGTGTCCAAGAGTTAATGAAGCTTGTGATCCTTGACATCGGAGAGGAAGAAAAAATGTTTTTTGTTGAAGCGTCGGATGAGTCGAAGGATGAAATGGAACTGTGGACCTGGACAACTTTGAGATAGAGTGCGTCGGTGCTGCTGAAGAGAGGTCGAGAGTGTTCATGTGGCGCCGCATGGCATTGAGCATGGATCTCAGGATGCGGCGAGAGCAGTAGTTCAAGGAACGATGAATATCTTGGAGATATTTGTAATCCTGGGTGGATCCGAAACACGATGGGTGGAAGTTTAGTTAGAATCCACGTGGAAGAAGTCGGAACTGGAGACAGTTGCTGAGGAAAATGATGTGGGTGTGAAACCGAGTCTTGGCAGATACCTGATCAAACACGAGAAGGGAAACTGAAAGTAATGAAGATGAACAAGGTTGAAGAGCCAAACGGAGATCCCGTCGAAGAGAAGAGCAGAACTTCTTCAAGGTAGGCATTCCTAGAAGAGGTGTGGCAGTGAACCAAACACTAGTACGATAGCAAAATACTGCGGATGCTGGAAATCCGAAATAACAGCAGAAAATGCTGGAAAAACTCAGCAGGCCAGGCAACATCCGTGGAGAGAAATTAGAGTCGACGTTTCGGGTCTAACCCTTTTTCAAAACTGGAAAGGAAATGAAATAGATCAAAAGGCAGGGCTGGGGAGGGAACAAAAGAAGTGAATAGACATTAAGAGGTATTCAAAACGAGGCGAGATGGTGATAGGACTAGTCAAGAGACAAAAGACGGCTCAGATTAGGTGTGAAATGTACTGGCAGAATGAGAGACAGCTGCCATGTAAAAAAAAAGAGGAGGGGGGGGAAGGGAAAATCCAAAACAAAGGGGTGGAAAAAAAATTTTAAGTAAAAATGTGATAGGGGCCGAGGTTATGATCTGAAATTGTTGAACTCGATATTGAGTCCAGAAGGCTGTAAAGTGCCTAATCGGAAGATGAGGTGCTGTTCCTCGAGTTTACGTTGAGCTTCCGTGGAACAATGCAAGAGGCCAAGGACGGTGAGGTCCAAGTGGGAATGGAGCGGTGAATTAAAATGACAGGCGACCGGAAGCTCGGGGTCACCCTTACGGACTGAACGGAGGTGTTCCGCAAAGCGGTCACTCAATCTGCGTTTGGTCTCCCCAATGTAGAGGAGACCGCATTGTGAGCAGTAAATACAGTATACTAGATTGCAAGAAGTACAAGTAAATCGCTGTTTTACCTGGAAGGGGTGTTTGGGGCCCTGGACAGTGGGAAGGGAGGAGGTATAGGGGCAGGTGTTACATCTCCTGCGCTTGCACGGGAAGGTGCCAGGCGAAGGGGAAGGGGTGCTGGGGTGATAGAGGAGTGGACTAGGGTGTTTCGGAGGGAGCGGTCCCTATGGAATGCTGAAAGGGGAGGGGAGGGGAAGATGCGTTTGGTGGTGGGATCACTTTGGAGGTAGTGGAAATGGCGGAGGATGATCCGTTGAATGTGGAGGCTGGTGGGGTGAAAGGTGAGGACAAGGGGAACCCTATCGTGGTTACGGGAGGGAGGGGCAGGGGTGAGGGCAGAAGTGCGGGAGATAGAACGGACACGGTCGAGGGCCGTGTCAACCACGGTAGAGGGGAATCCTCGGTTGAGGGAAAAGGAAGACATGTCGGAAGCACTGGTGTGGAAGGTGGCATCGTCGGAGCAGATGCGGCGGAGACGGAGAAACTGGGAGAATGGAATAGAGTCCTTACAGGAGGTGGGGTGGGAGGAAGTGTAGTCCAGGTAGCTGTGGGAATCAGTGGGCTTGTAGTGAATATTGGTCAATAACCTATCCCCAGAGATGGAGACGGAGAAGTCGAGGAAGGGAAGGGAAGAGTCAGAGATGGACCATGTGAAGGTGAGGGAAGGGTGGAAATTGGAGGCAAAGTGAATGAAATTGTCTAGTTCGGGGCGAGAGCAGGAAACGGCACCGATATAGTCATCAATGTATCGGAAAAGGAGGTGAGGGAGGGGACCTGAGTAGGACTGGAACAAAGAGTGTTCCACATATCCCACGAAAAGGCAGGCATAGCTAGGACCCATGTGGGTACCCATTGCAACACCTTTGATTTGGAGGAAATGAGTGGAGTTAAAGGAGAAGTTGTTCAATGTGAGAACAAGTTCAGCCAGGCAGAGGAGGGTAGTGGTGGATGGGGACTGGTCGGGCCTCTGTTCAAGGAAGAAGCGGAGCGCCCTCAGGCCATCCTGGTGGGGGATGGAGGTGTAGAGGGATTGTACGTCCATGGTGAAAAGGAAGCGGTTGGGGCCAGGAAACTGGAAACTGTTAAAGTGGCAGAGGGCGTCCGAAGAGTCGCGGATGTAGGTGGGAAGACACTGGACAAGGGGAGAAAAGATAGAGTCGAGATAGGAAGAGATAAGTTCCGTGGGGCAGGAACAGGCTGAAACGATGGGTCTACCAGGGCAGTCCTGTTTGTGGATCTTGGGAAGGAGGTAGAAGCGGGCTGTGCGGGGTTGGGAAACTAAGAGGTTGGTGGCCGCGGGGGGAAGATCTCCAGAGGAGATGAGGTCAGTGACAGTCTTGGAAACAGTGGTTTGATGTTCGGTAGTGGGGTCATGGTCCAGGTGGAGGTAGGAGGTGGTGTCGGAGAGTTGGCGTTCAGCTTCCGCTAGGTAGAAGTCAGTTCGCCAAACAACAACAGCACCACCCTTGTCAGCAGGTTTAATGACAATGTCAGGGTTGGATCTAAGAGAATGGAGTGCTGCAAGTTCAGAGGGAGGTAGGTTGGAGTGAGGGGAGCAGAGAAATGGAGATGGCCGATGTCACGGCGGCAGTTAGCAATGAAAAGATCTAGAGAGGGTAAGAGGCCAGGGGGAGGGGTCCAGGTAGAACGGGAATTCTGAAAGCAGCAGAAAGGGTCAGTCGTGCGGGGGGAAAACTCCTGGCCAGAGAAGTGGGCACGGAGACGAAGGCGGCGGAAAAAAAGCTCAACATCGTTGAGAGCTCGAAATTCATTGAGGTGGGGGCGTAAGGGGATGAAGCTCAGGCCTTTGCTGAGGACTGATTGTTCGGGGTCAGAGAGGGGAAGGTCAGAGGGGATAGTGAAAATGCGGCAGGGGGTGAGATTGTGAGAAGGGGGGTCAGAGGAAAGTGAAGGGGAAGGGCGTTGGTGTCCAAGAGTTAATGAAGCTTGTGATCCTTGACATCGGAGAGGAAGAAAAAATGTTTTTTGTTGAAGCGTCGGATGAGTCGAAGGATGAAATGGAACTGTGGACCTGGACAACTTTGAGATAGAGTGCGTCGGTGCTGCTGAAGAGAGGTCGAGAGTGTTCATGTGGCGCCGCATGGCATTGAGCATGGATCTCAGGATGCGGCGAGAGCAGTAGTTCAAGGAACGATGAATATCTTGGAGATATTTGTAATCCTGGGTGGATCCGAAACACGATGGGTGGAAGTTTAGTTAGAATCCACGTGGAAGAAGTCGGAACTGGAGACAGTTGCTGAGGAAAATGATGTGGGTGTGAAACCGAGTCTTGGCAGATACCTGATCAAACACGAGAAGGGAAACTGAAAGTAATGAAGATGAACAAGGTTGAAGAGCCAAACGGAGATCCCGTCGAAGAGAAGAGCAGAACTTCTTCAAGGTAGGCATTCCTAGAAGAGGTGTGGCAGTGAACCAAACACTAGTACGATAGCAAAATACTGCGGATGCTGGAAATCCGAAATAACAGCAGAAAATGCTGGAAAAACTCAGCAGGCCAGGCAACATCCGTGGAGAGAAATTAGAGTCGACGTTTCGGGTCTAACCCTTTTTCAAAACTGGAAAGGAAATGAAATAGATCAAAAGGCAGGGCTGGGGAGGGAACAAAAGAAGTGAATAGACATTAAGAGGTATTCAAAACGAGGCGAGATGGTGATAGGACTAGTCAAGAGACAAAAGACGGCTCAGATTAGGTGTGAAATGCACTGGCAGAATGAGAGACAGCTGCCATGTAAAAAAAAAGAGGAGGGGGGGGAAGGGAAAATCCAAAACAAAGGGGTGGAAAAAAATTTTTAAGTAAAAATGTGATAGGGGCCGAGGTTATGATCTGAAATTGTTGAACTCGATATTGAGTCCGGAAGGCTGTAAAGTGCCTAATCGGAAGATGAGGTGCTGTTCCTCGAGTTTACGTTGAGCTTCCGTGGAACAATGCAAGAGGCCAAGGACGGTGAGGTCCAAGTGGGAATGGAGCGGTGAATTAAAATGACAGGCGACCGGAAGCTCGGGGTCACCCTTACGGACTGAACGGAGGTGTTCCGCAAAGCGGTCACTCAATCTGCGTTTGGTCTCCCCAATGTAGAGGAGACCGCATTGTGAGCAGTAAATACAGTATACTAGATTGCAAGAAGTACAAGTAAATCGCTGTTTTACCTGGAAGGGGTGTTTGGGGCCCTGGACAGTGGGAAGGGAGGAGGTATAGGGGCAGGTGTTACATCTCCTGCGCTTGCACGGGAAGGTGCCAGGCGAAGGGGAAGGGGTGCTGGGGTGATAGAGGAGTGGACTAGGGTGTTTCGGAGGGAGCGGTCCCTATGGAATGCTGAAAGGGGAGGGGAGGGGAAGATGCGTTTGGTGGTGGGATCACTTTGGAGGTAGTGGAAATGGCGGAGGATGATCCGTTGAATGTGGAGGCTGGTGGGGTGAAAGGCGAGGACAAGGGGAACCCTATCGTGGTTACGGGAGGGAGGGGCAGGGGTGAGGGCAGAAGTGCGGGAGATAGAACGGACACGGTCGAGGGCCGTGTCAACCACGGTAGAGGGGAATCCTCGGTTGAGGGAAAAGGAAGACATGTCGGAAGCACTGGTGTGGAAGGTGGCATCGTCGGAGCAGATGCGGCGGAGACGGAGAAACTGGGAGAATGGAATAGAGTCCTTACAGGAGGTGGGGTGGGAGGAAGTGTAGTCCAGGTAGCTGTGGGAATCAGTGGGCTTGTAGTGAATATTGGTCAATAACCTATCCCCAGAGATGGAGACGGAGAAGTCGAGGAAGGGAAGGGAAGAGTCAGAGATGGACCATGTGAAGGTGAAGGATGGGTGGAAATTGGAGGCAAAGTGAACGAAATTGTCTAGTTCGGGGCGAGAAGGCAGTACCGCTTGCCACCAACTTGGCTGCCACGGACTCGATCAAATAACACATTTCAAGCAAAATGCTGTGTGAGTGGTCTCTGTAGTGTATGTACCTTGAAGAAGGAACTATATTCTGTAGCCCCTGTATACTGCAGTACCAGTAGTGACCACCCTTGTATATAAGCCTGTGAAGTAACTTTGTATAGTAGTTCCAGTTTTGTCTCCATTCAGTAAACACCTGTTATAACCAACTTCTGCAGTCCGTGTCTCAATTACACACGGACGTTACATTGGCGACGAACAGATCCGAACTTACCTACAGTTCTGCACCACCTCACGGGGATCCATCCCTGAAGCGAAGTTGTTAGAGGTCGAGGCCAGAAGGAAGAAATTCCAAAAAAAAACAAACAGAAGAAACGGGCGTCGACCGTGGGCAACTGCCCTCTGATTCATCGAATTCGAAGATTTGCAGGAGAGGCTGTCGAGAGCTGGGCTTGGTTCTTCAGTCTATGGTGTTCCAGCTAATCGGGCTGGTGGCAGGTAGTACACTGATCCTTCCTGGGCTGCGGCAGGCTAGAGCTCGATCGGGTGGCTTTTCAACGGGGCCGAGCAGCGTTGTCGGGAAGAGGAGAGAGAGAGAGAGGGTGGAGCACACAGGGCGCGGCCGGTGCTACGAAGCCGGGCAGCGTACAGACCCGAGAAGAGGGAGGAAAGTGTCCCATACGGTCTGCTCTGATGACGGGAACAGTAATTAAAATAAAATAAATTAGAAGCGCAGAAAGCCGCGAGGAGCTGCAGTTTGCCACGGAGACCGCGGAGAGCGGCGTTGGCAGCAGCGCGGGGGGAAGTGCGCGAAGACCATAGCACGTCGCCATCAAGGCATAAAAACGCCAGCAACAGCACTGGCAGCAGCGGAAAAGACAGAAAGCGCGGGTGGCGCCACCTTAATCCAGCGGGGAAGAAGGCAAAGCGCGGGAGGCGCCATTTTGTTCAATCGGGGAAGAAGGCAAAGCGCGGGAGGCGCCATCTTAGATCTCCAAGATGCCGAAGACTGGCAATATCTCTGCCTTCGATAATGCAATAGAAGACGACCACGTATGTGGAAAGAGTCGAAGTATATTGCAAGGCAAATGAAGTAGCCGATGTGAAAAAGGCATCGGTACTACTAAACTTAATGGGCGCAAGAACGTACGGCCTATTGCGGAACCTGATCACTCCAGTCAAACCGATGGAGAAGAGTTTTAACGAAATTGTTGATAGGAACACCTAAATCCTACACCGCTGCTGATAGCAGAAAGATTTAAATTCCACAAGAGAAATCAGCATAAAGATGAGAGCAATGCTGATTACCTTACAGAACTACGCAAGCTATCAAAGCACTGCCAGTTCGGAGCAGGACTGGCAGATACCCTACGGGACAAATTTGTCTGTGGACTCCTGAGTGAAGGAACCCAGAAGAGGTTACTCTCAGAGAAAGAGCTGACGCTAGATAAGGCTTTCAGCGTGGCAGTATCGTACGAAGCAGCAGCAAGGGGAGCTGCGGAAATACAGCAAAAGCCACAGGAATACGGCACCCACGAAATGACACGGGGATTTGAAAAATGTTATCGCTGTGGCAGAACAACCCATGACCAGAAGGACTGCTGGTCCAAGGACAAAACATGCAGGCAATGCGGAAAGATGGGACACATTGCACGAGTTTGCAGGTCCGGGAAGAAGACTAACGACAACAAAAAGACTACTAAGGAAAAGTACAGGAAAGTACAAAAGATGACGGACAGTAGTTCCGAAGACCAGAAGAGCGATAGTGAATCCGGGAACAAGAGACTAAGCTGTCTCAAACTACACAACGTAATCACAAAAGAGGATCACCGAACCATTTGGGTCACCCTCACGATAGCAGGGTCCCAAGTCAAAATGGAATTGGATACAGGATCAGCCCTGACCGTCATGAATCGAAGAGACTACGAGCGGCTATTCTCACACATACCCTTGAAAGACACATCCATTGTCTTGAAGACATATACGGGGCAGAAAGTATACCCCAGAGGGAAAATAAGGGTGCCTGTCGAATACAACGGCAAGGAAATACAGAAATTGTATCTGTACATACTGCAAGATGGTGGACCACCGTTATTGGGACGTGAATGGATCAGAAAGATAAGTTTAGACTGGCACTCCATTCAGGCACTGACTGTGGCTGGTAAAAAGGATGACGACGTCACACCTGGACGATTGTCAAAAATCTTGGCTAACGCTAAAGAGGTGTTTCAACAAGAACTGGGAACTCTTAAAGGCGTAACCGCCTCGATAAAAATAGAAGAGAATGCAATTCCCAAGTTTTTCAAAGCAAGACCGGTACCGTATGCAATTCGCCCAGCCGTCGAGGCAGAGCTGGAGAATGCAGGCGTGTTAACTAAGGTAGACTGGAGCGAGTGGGCGACACCCATCGTTCCTGTCATGAAGAAAATGTTAAACAATAAGTCTGAGGAGCCAAGGAAGGTTCGCATCTGTGGGGACTTCAAGGTGACTGTGAACCCAGTCCTTCACACAGTACAGGATAGAAGATATTTTCGCCTCACTATCTGGAGGGAAACGTTTTACAAAAATTGACCTAGCGCAAGCATATTTGCAGATGGAGGTTGAAGAATCCTCTAGGAAATATCTCATGATAAACACTCACAAAGGTCTTTACCAGTATAATCGACTGGTATTCGGAGTAGCATCAGCTCCGGCTATATGGCAAAGAGCGATGGAACAAGTTCTGCAAGGGATTCCGGGGACTCAGTGTTACTTGGACGACACCCTAGTGACAGGTGAAAATGACAGTGAACACCTTGCCAACCTAGAGCAGGTGCTCACTAGACTAAGAGAACATGGGCTACAAGCCAATCGCCCCAAGTGCGAGTTTTTTAAGAAACAAATATTGTATTGTGGCCATGTGATTGATGAAGAGGGGTTACATAAGTCCCCTGACAAAATTGAAGCGGTAGTTAAGGCTCCAGCGCCTGAAAATGTGTCACAACTGAGGTCATTCCTCGGATTGGTGAATTACTACCATAAGTTTTTGCCGAATTTGTCCACAATTCTGCACCCACTGAACACCCTGCTACAAACTGGAGTAGCATGGAAATGGAGCGATGAATGTAAGCGGGCCTTTCAGATGTGTAAAGGCCTGATCACTTCAAGAGAAGTATTGGCTCACTACAACCCATCACTACCGATAAGACTGGCGTGTGATGCGTCTCCCTACGGCGTTGGAGCGGTGCTGTCACATAAATCCCTTGATGGTTCAGAGAGGCCGATAGCTTTTGTGTCACGCTCGTTAACTGCAGCCGAGCGTAACTACACCCAGATTGACAGAGAGGCCCTCAGCCTGGTGTGGGGGGTGAAGAAGTTCAATCACTACCTGCACGGACAGAAATTTACTCTACTAACTGATCATCAACCTCTTGTCTCCATTTTCAACCCTAAGAAGGGCGTCCCGATAATGACAGCACAACGGCTACAGAGGTGGTCCCTTTTCCTAGGGGCACACCAATATGACATCGAGTACAAAGGAACTAAACAGCATGGGAATGCTGATGGATTGTCGCGCCTACTGTTGCCGACGGTGGAAGAAGCACCTGCAGTGGATCCTGTGGAGATATTCCACTCGACCATAGTCGAATGTCTACCTGTGACGAATGCAAACATAGAAAAGGAAACACGAAATGACCCGACACTCTCCAGGGTCTATGATTTAACGGTGAAGGGATGGCCAGCACATGGCGAACCACTGTTGCCAGCATTCTCGCCGAGAAGAGAACAGCTGTCAGTGTGCCGAGGAACCTTGATGTGTGGATCCAGAGTAGTAATTCCACCCAAATTGAAGGATAGAGTGCTCAATGAGCTTCATGAGGGTCATCTGGGAGGGGTAAAAATGAAGAACTTAGCCAGAGCGTTTGTGTGGTGGCCGGGAATCGATAGAGAAATCGAAGAGGTGACCAAGAGCTGTACAGGATGCCAGAAGGTCCAAAACGCCCCACCACAAGCCCCTCTACATCCATGGGAGTGGCCCTCATCTCCATGGCAAAGGGTACACATTGATTTTGCTGGTCCATTCATGGACTCGATGTTTTTAATTGCGGTGGATGCACATTCAAAGTGGCCAGAGGTAATAAAAATGTCCTCAACCACCACAGAAAAAACTATCACAGTCTTACGAACCATATTCGCCAGAAATGGGCTGCCTGAACAGATTTGCTCCGACAATGGACCACAGTTTGTGTCTGAAGAGTTCCGGAGGTTCTTAAAGAACAATGGTGTTAAGCATTACACATCCGCCCCATATCATCCAGCCACCAATGGATTGGCTGAGAGGTTCGTTCAAACATTCAAGAAGGCTATCAAGGCAATGTGTAATGAAGACATACCCCTACAACACAAGGTGGATAACTTCTTGTTTGCCTACCGGAATGCGACACATGCGGTTACCAACCAAACTCCAGCCATGATGTTCTTCAATCGAAGACTACGATGCCGCTTGGATTTGGTTAAGCCAAACATCAGAAGAGATGTGGAGAACAGGCAGTTTCAGAATATGAATGAAAGGCCAACCAGGAGTTTCAAGATAGGTCAACCAGTTTTGGCCCGGGACTACCGCACAGAGAAATGGCAGCCAGGAACGATCTGCACACAGCAAGGACCTCTAATGTATACCGTGGACATTGGAGAGAGCATTGTAATGCTGACCAGATTCTAGAGTCACTGGAAAACGTCAAATCTACACCACGATCCTATACACCTGGTGATGAAACCGAAGTACTAATTGCATCTACCTCAGAATCGGTGATATTGGAAGCAGACGAACCAAACAACGACGTTGATCCCGAATCAACTTTGCCAGAAGAACCTGATACCCCAAAGAGGCGTTATACGGACAGAATCAGGAAGCCTCCTCAAAGACTGAATTTATAATTGATTAACTTCAGCTAATGTATATAGCAACTGTAATTGTAAATATGTTATTTAATTATTAATCGAATGTTATGTACTGTTTAGCTAAAAGGGGAGGAATTGTAGTGTATGTACCTTGAAGAAGGAACTATATTCTGCAGCCCCTGTATACTGCAGTACCAGTAGTGACCACCCCTGTATATAAGGCTGT
This sequence comes from Somniosus microcephalus, assembly GCF_052327205.1. Lineage (NCBI taxonomy): Eukaryota > Metazoa > Chordata > Chondrichthyes > Squaliformes > Somniosidae > Somniosus > Somniosus microcephalus. Next base: position 235,022,214 of record NC_140995.1, on the reverse strand, counting down.
GCAGTAACTTTGTATAGTAGTTCCAGTTTTGTCTCCATTCAGTAAACACCTGTTATAACCAACTTCTGCAGTCCGTGTCTCAATTACACACGGACGTTACAGTCTCCACTTGCATCTCCCACTTCCCCACATTGTCTGTACACCTGTCCACTAGTGGACACAAATTTGCCCATAAACACGTCCTTAAAAATGTATTTTAAAGGACTGCCACTGTCTATTGACAAAGGGTTTGGCAGTGTTATAAGCATCAGAAATCTTGAGCATTAGCACCTGAGAATTTTAATTTAATTTTTGTTAAGTTTCCTTTTAATTTTGGTTAAGTTACAGTTTTTATTGGTTGTGCCCCTTTAAGAAGGGGGCCACATGCTTAACTTTAAATTGGCAATTGCCAGCAAGAAGAAAAGTGAGCATTAGCAGCTGATCAGGTGGCTTTACACCTATACAAAAGCACTTGTCGCATTGTTTGCCAAAATTGCTTGAGCCCTAGCATCTGATGAGGTGAAAAAGATACCAAAAAACATAATTGAATTGAAGAAGGGTCAAACCCGAAACGTCAACTCAAATTTCTCTCCACGGATGTTGCCTGACTTGCTGAGTTTTTCCAGCATTTTCTGTTGTTATAATTGAATTGCTTACTGGGTGGTTTTCACAGCTAGACAAAAACGCTTGTTAAAAGGGGCTTATTTTCAGTGATTTTAAACAGGAAGGCTGGACACCCTTTTAAAACTGCTTATTTTTGCTGATAGCCCCATTTTCAACTGTATTAATAAGTCTGCTTCAGTTTACGACTCTTAAAGACATCAAGGAAAGAAAAAAATAGCAACGATTACGTTGTTATGGTGCCAGATTGCACTGGTTCATGGAAGATTTTACATTTATGATTCTGCAAAGAAATTTTTGGTCAATTTGAACTGTAACCTAACAAGCACAATTTCAAGCACATTTTGGGCCCAGTTGTGCTCAAAATGGAGACTCTACACCATCGACTTTATCGACTACTGGCTCTGTGTAAGTTTGTAGAAGTGTTTGGTGCTTTCCAGAGCTGTTTCAAGTTGGTGAGGTGACAGGGAGTGGTGCTGCAAGTGGAGAAGGCCTCGGTTCTGACTTCAAGGGGTCTGGTCAGACCACTGGCTGCCAGTCATGGGTGCTGGCTACAGTTGCCATCCCCCTTCGCCTGCAGCATGACAGGGATATGGAGCAGAGGCAGCAAAGAAGAGGACAAGCTGCTTGCAGAGGGAAGAGGAGGAGCAGGAGGAAATGAGGAGGCAACCATCACATCCTGTCTCCGGCCGGGCTGTCCGTGATCACCTCATTCAACTACGGTTCCACTGAACACAACCCCAAATGCCCATTGTACAAAAACAACAACTTGTATTTATATAGCGCCTTTAACATAGTAAAACATCCCAAAGTGCTGCACAGGAGTATTTTAAGACAAAAAATTTGACACCGAACCACATAAGGAGAAATTAGGGCAGGTGACCAAAAGCTTGGTTAAAGAGGTAGGTTTTAAACAGCGTCTTAAAGGAGGAAAAAGAGGTAGAGAGGTGGAGAGGTTTAGGGAGGGAAATCCAGAGCTTAGGGCCTAGGCAACAGAAGGCACGGCCATCAAAGGTTCAGTGATTATAAACAGAGATTCTTAAGAGGGCAGAATTAGAGGAGCGCAGATATCTCGGGGGGTTGTGGGTCTGGAGGAGATTACAGAGATAGGGAGGGGCGAGGCCATGGAGAGATTTGAAAACGAGAATTTTGAAATCGAGGCGCTGCTTAACCGGGAGCCAATGTAGGTCAGCGAGCACAGGGGTGATGGGCGAACGGGACTTGGTGTGTGTTAGGACACGGGCAGCCGAGTTTTGGATGACCTCAAGTTTACATAGGCTGAAATGTGGGAGGCCAGCCAGGAGTGCGTTGGAATAGTCAAGTCTAGAGGTAACAAAGACATGGATGAGGGTTTCAGCAGCGGATGAGCTGAGGCAAGGGCGGAGACGGAGACGGAGCAGTCACACACCTTACCACCCCTCTGTTCCGGACCATCACAGTGTCCTCTTAGCCACAATGTTGAAATAATAACCACCACAAAAAGAAACATTCCAAACCAACTTTATACATCCATCCATCCAGTATTGCATAACAAAGTCAACTAATCACCCTTGTGCATTCCGTTAGTGCTTGTCCTAGTGCTCCTATGAAGTGCTACCCCAGTGGCTGCAGCATGGCTGGTGGAAGGCTGCTGACTTTCAGTGGGGGAGATTGCAGATGGCCTTGCAGGGTGACCTCGAGCAGCTCTGGGCCTAGAAAGCCTGGTTTTAGACTGCACCACCTCAGCATGGGCGGCAGCAGTCCGGGCTGGTTGGCTGACAAGCAACACCAAGGGCACTGGCGGGAGGATGAATGTTGTCATCCTGAGAGAGGACAGCAGGTTCATGCTCCATGGAGCCACTGCCACTCCCCTGGGGTGGCGTCTCAGCGTTCCTTGTAATCTTTTGGAAGACAGATTGCTGGACTACTTTGACACCCTGCAAGCCCCTTTGCACACTGGTAAATGCAGCCACGATAGCAACAGTCTGAGCTTGCATGGCAGCAAACTGAGCCTGCATGAGAGCAGTCTGAGCTTCCACTGCAGCACTCAGGTGTTGGGTGCCTTTTGCTTGTGCTACAATGGAAGCTGAGACATCGGCCATCAGACGCTGCATCATGGTTGGGTCCACAAGTGTGGTAATGGATCTGCCCACCCCTTCCATGCTAAAAATCATGGGCTCCAAGTTCTGCACGAAGCCCTGTTGGTGCTGGACTCCTCCATACTCCATGACATTGCACTCAGGCTTTCTAGCAGGCCTGCCAGAGCATCAAGCATTTCTTTGTGCATACCCATCAGCTTTCTTCTGTAGGTTGCTCATCGAAGTCCGCATCTGAGTCCTCTGCAGCAGAACTTGTGTGGGGAGCTGGTACCTGCGCTACCCTTTCCCCCTGCCCTGGCTGCAGGCCACCCATGCCCGGTGACTCACCACGTGCAGATCCCGCCTCTAACCTATCCTCTAAAGTATGCCAGGTGTCAGTATCTGCGCTTGTGGCTGCAAGTGTGAAATCGAGTGACGGTGCTGTGTCTTCCTCATCAGTATCTTGGTGATCTTCAATTTTGTGATCCTCCACCAAGGTGGCAGTTCTTGGCTATCTGAAAGGAGAAAGGTACAAAGGCAGAGTTGTGGTAAGGGGAGGGGAGGAAAGCAAGAGGTGCATGCTTACACCATCTGCAGCTTGTAAATCAGAAGAGATTGTGGGATGAGGGGGAAGTGGGATGTGAGAAGGATGATTAGGTATGGGGATACCAACATCTTGTATTGTTTCTGCCCCGCTGCTGGCCACGGGCTCATCGATGCCCCTCCCAACAATGCTCAGTACCGTCTCCTCCATCGGGGTGAGGTTATGCAGGCATGCCTGTCCCCCGCCGGTTAGGTCCTGCTGCATCTGGTTATGAGCCACCTTGTCCTGTAAGAGAAAGGGAAGTGTGTCAGTGAGTGTGGTGCAACATGTTTAGGTGATATGCCTGTCATGGTTGAATAGCTGACAGTGTGTGCAAGCTGTGGGATGTGGGTGTGAGGCTTGCAGCAGTGGTAAGTGTGTGAGGGTAAGGTGAACATATGAATGTGAGGTATGAGTCGTGTTTGGTAGAGATTGTTGCTAGGTGAGTGGTGGGGGTATAGTGCATTGAGCAGTGTGTGAGGGTGAGGTGAACATATGAGTGTGAAGTATGAGTTGTGTTTGGTAGAGATTGTTGCTAGGTGAGTGGTGGGGGTATAGTGCATTGAGCAGTGGCTGAGGCTAGTGGTGCAGATGGTGAGATATGGCATTTGAAGATGAATTCACTGACCTTGACCATTCGAATGAGGTCATTAAACTTCTTCCTGCACTGCATCCAGGTCCTTGGGGCTACGCTGCTGGCATTGACCACGATGGCTATCTGCTCCCATTGCCTTTTCCGCATTTGCCTGGAGGGCCTCCTGGCTCCCTGTGGAAACAGGACCTCTCTCCTCCTATTTACCTCCCGCACCAAGGCCTCCAGTGCTGCAACGGAGAACCTTGGCGCACGCTCTCTCTCCTGTTGTGACGTCAGTAGTATTTTTTTCTACTCGGACTCTTCCCCAGCTAATTGAAACACAGGCAGAATGCACCTCCCCTTTAAGAGGTGCAGATGCCTTTAAGAAGTGCAGGCTAACTTTAATTGGCGCTAGCCTCGCATGAACTTGGGCCCCCTGCTGAGCATGCAGCCAATCAGCAGCGCGTTTAGTGCTGGGCTGCACGCCACAATCATGTTAATCAGCAGGCAGCACAAAGTTAGCGTGGTGCCTGCATTACTTTGAACAGGTGTGGGTTGATCCCGTATCACGTTCCCCTCGCCCATTTTCGGGGGCAAACAAATTTCTAGCTGTATGTGTACTTATAACTTTCAAAAAGCTTTTGATAAGGTACCACACAAGAAGCTTCTCTAGAAGATTGAAGCCTCTGGTATTAGTGGTAATATATTGAACTGGATTGAGAACTGGCTGGTAGGATGTAGGCAAAAAGTAGTTGAAGATGGATTTGAATCTGTTTGGAGACCGGTCACCAGTGGTGTCCCGCAGGGATTGCAGTTGTGACTGTTGCTCTTTACTATTTTTATCAATGAACTGGATGTAGAATTTGGGGTCACGATCTGCAAATTTTCAGATGATACTAAGATCTGTGCGAGTGTTAGGACTGTAGACTATGCTAGTCTGCTTCAGGCAGATCTTAATGTGTTGGGGGATGGGCTCATGACTGGCAGATTATGTTTAACTTGGTTAACTTGATGCAGTGTTCTGCATGTGGGCAGGGCGAATGCTCAACATTCATACACCCTTCAGGGAAATGGTGGGTGATGTTGACAACAGCAACTTGTGTAACCCCTTCACGGTTCTTTAGATATATGTGAGATGTGGTCTCTGTTGTAGACAGTATTCTATAGTCCAGTAAGGAGATCACTACTACAATGGCTTAATTCTAACTATCTTACTTTATAGTTTTAACATCAGACAGTATAAGAAGATTACACGTCAATGAACTAAATTAGACATTTGCATACATTAGAATGACTCTAGACATAATAAACATACATTCTCCATTTACATGGATTCAAAGGACTGTCCCTGTGTCCAAATTCGAGTGCACTCTTTCGTTGGCACGCTTAAGTTGGAGCTCATGCTATGTATAATGTCTGCAAGACTTACGACTCCGAACCCCTTCGTTGAATTCTCTTCACGATCACTGAATCCCACTTTGAGTTCTGGATGCAGAGCACACAGCAGCCGCTGGAGTTGGTGACTCTCTCTCTCTCTCTCTGCAGCTTTTCCAAGTAGCTCCCCATCAGCACGAGGCAAGCAGCTCTCCCCAGACCTCTGCCTTGCAGATCTGGGTTCAGACGACGATCCCCCGGTACTGGTGACTTGCAGCCAGCCAGTTCAGGATGCAGTGCTACGAATACGAAGGGCGGCGGCTGAGTTTGGAAGCCCGGGACGGGATGCGGCAGCCATTTGCCTCCTGAGCCCTCTTCTCAGAGCTCCTGCCCTCCTCTCTTCCAGTCGCTCTCTCCAGCTTTTCCCGCTCGAAAAACCCGACTCCACCCCTTCCTCCTGGGGTTTCTGCCTGGAGACTGCGCAGCCTCACTGTCTGCAACAGTTGATACTGGTGCAGAATTATGGAAAGTCTGCTCTTAGTCACATTGTGTCCTTAAAAGTTCTTGCCGTATCTTCACATGGCAACTTTAACCCAGGGATTTATAACAATGATAATACAGTGTCTAAGTTAAAGATTGATAACCATACTTAGCGTACATAACATTTCCAGTGGGTATTACACTTGCATTTATATAGAACCTTTAATGTCGTAAAACGTCCCAAGGCGCTTCACAGGAGCGTTATCAAATTAAATTTGACACAAGCCACATAAGGAGATATTAGGGCAGATGACCAAAAACTTGGTCAAAAAGGTAGGCTTTAAGGAGCGTCTTAAAGGGGGAAAGAGAGGCGGAGAGGTTTAGGGAGGAAATTCCAGAGCTTAGGGCCTAGGCAGCTGAAGGCATGGCTGCCAATGGTGGAGCAATGAAAATCAGAAATGCGCAAGAGGTCAGAATTGTAGGAGTGCAGATATATCGGGGGAGATTACAGAGATAGGGAGGGGTGAGGCCATGGAGGGATTTGAAAACAAGGATGAGAATTTTAAAATCGAGGCGCTGCTTAACCGGGAGCCAATGTAGGTCAGGGAGCACGGGAGTGATGGGTGAATGGGACTTGGTGAGAGTTAGGGCACGGGCAGCAGAGTTGTGGATGGCCTCAAGTTTATGGAGGGTGGAAGATGAGAAGCCACCAGGAGTGAATTGGAATAGTCAAATCTAGAGGTAACAAAAGCATGAATGAGGATTCAACAACAGATGAGCTGAGGCAGGGGTGGAGTCTGGCTATGTTACGGAGGTGGAAATAGACGGTCTTAGTGATGGCATGGATATGTGGTCAGAAGCTCATCTCGGGGTCAGATACGACGCCAAGGTTGCGAACATTCTGGTTCAGCCTCAGGCAGTTGCCAGGGAGAGGGATGGAGTCAGTGGCTTGGGAACGGAGTTTGTGGCGGGGACTGAAGACAATGCCTTTGGTTTTCCCAATATTTAGTTGGAGGAAATTAAATGGAATTCAGTCCGGAGAAGTGTGAGGTAATGCATTTGGGGAGGGCTAACAAGGAAAGGGAATACACATTAAATGGTAGGACACTGAGTAGTGTAGAGGAACAAAGGGACCTTGGAGTGCATGTCCACAGATCCCTGAAGGTACCAGGCCAGGTAGATAAGGTGGTTAAGAAGGCATATGGAATGCTTGCCTTTATTAGCCGTGGCATAGAATACAAGAGCAGGGGGGTTATGCTTCAACTGTATAATTAGGCCTCAGCTAGAGTACTGCGTGCAGTTCTGGTCACCACATTACAGGAAAGATGTGATTGCACTCTAGAGGGTACAGAGGAGATTTACAAGGATGTTGCCGGGAGTAGAGAATCTTAGCTATAAGGAAAGACTGGATAGGCTGGGTCTGTTTTCCTTGGAACAGAGGAGGCTGAGGGAAGACCTTATTGAGGTGTATAAAATTATGAGGGGCCTATATAAAGTGGATAGAAAGGACCTATTTCCCTTAGCAGAGGGGTCAAAAACCAGGGGGCACAGATTTAAAGTAATTGGTAGAAGGTTTAGAGGGGATTTGAGGGGAAATTTCTTCACCCAGAGGGTTGTGGGGGTCTGGAACTCACTGCCTGAAAGGGTGGTAGAGGCAGAAACCCTAACCACATTTAAAAAGTACTTGGATGTGCACTTGGGATGCTCTAACCTGCAGGGCTACGGACCAAGAGCTGGGAAGTGGGATTAGGCTGGATAGCTCTTTGTTGGCCGGCGTGGACACGATGGGCCGAAATGGCCTCCTTCCGTGCTGTAACTTTCTATGATTCTATGGTTCAGTCTGACAATTCAGAGATAGTGGAGGGGTCGAGAGAAGTGGTGAGGTAGAGCTGGGTGTTGTCAGCATACATGTGGAAACTGACGCTGTGTTTTCGGATGATACCAAGGGGCAGCATGTAGATGAGAAATAGGAGGGGGCCCAAGGATAGATCCTTGGGGGACCCCAGATATAATTGTGCGTGAGCAGGAAGAGAAACCATTGCAGGTGATTCTCTGGCTACGACTGGATAGATAAGAATGGAACCAGGCGAGTGCAGTCCCATCCAGCTGGACCACGGTGGAGAGGCGTTGAGGAGGATGGAGTGGTCAACCATGTCAAAGGCTGTAGACAGGTCAAGAAGGACGAGGAGGAATAGTTTACCATAGTTACAGTCACATAGGATGTCATTTGTGACTTTGATAAGAGGTGTTTCGGTACTGTGGCAGGGGCGGAAACCTGATTGGAGGGATTCAACCATGGCGTTCCGGGAATGATGGGCACGGATTTGGGAGGCGACAGCACGTTCAAAGATTTGGGAGAGGAAAGGGAGATTGGATATAGGGCGGTAGTTTGCAAGGATGCAAGTAGAGGGCTAGGGCAGGGGGAAACCTTAGTGGAAGTTTGGCCCGGTGGGCTAGGAGAAGGGAGGGAAGCAACAGAGGCAGCTGAACAGATGGTCTCAGTGACAAAGAAGTCCATGAGGTCCTTGCACTTGTTGTTGGAGGTGAGGGTGGAGGAGGTGGGGAGAGGGGTTTAAGAAGATGGTTTGCAGTAGAAAAAAGAAGCCGGGGATTATCTTTTCATTCCAGGATGATCCTGGAATAGTGAGCAGTTTTGACAGAGGAGAGCAGGACCTGATAGTGCTTTATGTGGTCCAGCCAGATCTGGCAATGAATGGCTAAACCAGTTGTCCGCCATATACGTTCAAGTCTGCATCCCTTGGACTTAAGGGAGCGGCGATGAGGGCCGTACCAGGGGCAACGACCAGGGTGAGAGGCTTTCGAAAGATTGCAGGGGAGGGCCACTAGACTAATTCCCAGTATAAACCAACTTAGTTATCAAGATAGGCTAAAAGAGTTGGGATTCTACAATTTAGCGAAGCGTAGACTTAGAGGTGATCTGATTGAAGGTTATAAAATGATTAAGGGAATAGATTGTGTTCCAGTTAATAGTTTGTTCCAATTAAATAGGTTAGGAAGGACCAGGGGTCACAATTTTAAGTTGTACAAGACCAGATCTAGGTTATGTGTCAGGAGAGGTTTCTTTTTCCAGAGGATAGTGGACTGCTGGACGTCGAATCGCTGAATTATTTCAAGCGAGAGCTGGACCCGCTTCTGGTTGGGGCGGAGATCACCTCTTCCAAAAGGTAGGTACTTCAGGGAATTCAGGGCCAGAGTGATCTCCTAGACTAGTTTCAATCGCCTAGATGGGTCGGAGAGGAATTTCCCAGATTTTTTTCTCCAAACTGGCTTGGGTTTTGATCTGGTTTTTCACCTCTCCCAGTAGATCACATGGTTTGGGGTGGGGTGGGGAGTGTATATATATTGTGATACACAAGGTGTCACTATTGTGCGGGACAGGCTGGATGCACCAGAGGTTCTTTATCTGTCTGTCATTGTCGGTATGTTTGTATGTTCTTTTATCACTTACAATGCTACGGACCAAGAGTTGGAAAGTGGGATTAGGCTGGATAGCTTTTTTGGCTAGCACAGATGTGATGGGCCGAATGGCCTCCTTCTGTACCGTAACCTTATGATTCTATTCTATGTTTCTATCAGTTATTCATTTAAAAGGGTTGATTGTTCTAGTGTTCTGGATCTACGTTTTCTATACCATTTACTAGATTATATACCTCTTTAAGATCACCTCTCATTCTCTTTCCTTAAAGGCTGAAAATGTACTCTGGGTGGGGGACTTCAATGTCCATTACCAGGAGTGGCTCTGTAACACCACAACTGACTGAGCTGGCCAAATCCTGAAGGACAGCAGAGAATACAGTCTCCGTAGAAACCGGCAGCAACGTTGGAGGTCACTATAAGGTCAAGAAGCAGTGGAGAAATGGGTGTTGGCCCAGGTGAAAGCAGATATCAGTCCAGACTGATATGGCAGCAAAATAAAGTTGAGAAAGCAGCAGTGCACTGAAGTGCAGTCAGAATCTCAGCAGGTAACAGCAGCAGGTGACTGTAGGCTAGAACAACTTCTCTTGAACTTGAAGTGACTGAGCAGCAGAGCAGAGTCACAACAGCCAAGTCTTACAGTCTGGTCCAGTAGAACAGCATAGTCGTGATGGCAGAGGAATCCAGGAATCTGGGAAGTAAAATTTGAGCAGAGTTCTAGCCATTGAAAAGAGCACAGTGAAAACAAAGAACAAGCTGAATCGTGGGCTTGGCAATGGGTTCTGCACAGGTAGCAATAAACTTCTATTTGTAGTTTGGGCTAAAGTGCACCTACTATTAGTGCCTGGGGATTTTAAGCAGTGGAAGATAGGAAATTGGGGGAGATAGGGCAAAGGATGACAATGGATGACCAAGGATAGATTTGCAGAGGAGAGGAGCTCAACAAGGAGCTGCCACCTCAAGAGACATCTTGAAATCTCTTTTCATTAATCATTAATTAGATGATTAATATAGATCATGAAGAGTAGCAGTCCCAATACGGATCACTGCAGACTTCACTCATAACCGGTCTCCACACCGAAGCAATTCCATTAATAAGAATTCTCTGCCTCTGTGAATGGAACCAATTCGCTATCCAGTCCAGGATCTGCCCTCCTATCCCACAGGACTCTATCATATAAAGTAACCAGTTGAGCGGCACTTTGTCAAAAGCATTCTGAAAGTCCAAATATACAGTGTTGACAGGAAGTGGACTCTTGGCTCTTGAAGTTTCAAGCTGATGCAGCTCAAATCATCAGTTATGTCCAGTAGCTCTGTGCATGCAGTGTTAATATACTGGCTGCCCCATGCAATGTGTTTTGCATTGAAGTCCCCCAGGATCAGCGTGTTGTTTCAAAATTAGAGTTCTCCTGAATAGGTCCAGTGCAGAACAAGTCACTAGTGGACAGTAAAGAAAGAATTTGCATTGATATAGCACCATTCATGACCTCAGGATGTCCCAATGCAATTTGCCGCCAATTAAATACTTTAGTAGTGTAGTCACTGTTCTAATTTGGAAAGAAGTACTTTTGAGGTGTAGTCATGTTGTCAGTAGACAGACTCGTCGATTCAGGTAAACTCCTAGTCCACAGATAGCACCACAGATTTTGTTATATTCCAGGCTGCGATGCATGAGGACTGTTGCACCTCCTTTTCTGTTTAACAATATTGTATTTCAGTAGGTTGAATCAGTCTTTGCTCAAGAGGTAAGTCTCAGTTACTGAGATTATGAGGACAACGAGGACTTGCATGTATCTAGCACCTTCAATGTAGTAATACATCCCAAGGCGCTTCACAGGAGCGTTATCAGACAAAATTTGACACCGAGCCACATAAAGAGATAGTAGAAAAGCAAAATACTGCAGATGCTGAAAATCTGAAATAAAAACTGAAAATGCTGGAAATATTCAGCAGGTCAGGCAGCATCTGTGGAGAGAGAAACAGAACTAACGGCCGGAATTTTGCTGGTGCTCAGAGGGCGGGTTTGGAGGCGGGTCTGCTGTCAAAATAGCAAAGATTGACAGCGGGTAGGAAACCCGCTGTCAACACACCTCCACATGAGTCTTCCAGGTGTCAGGTCTGTCAGCGGAGAACTGACCCGACACCAAGCAGCAGGGGACACAATTCAGCTCATTAAATGGCTTGTTAAGAGCCAATTTAATGGTATTTTGAGGCTTCCTTCCAATTTTACGTGCTCCCCCACGGGTTACGCGTTACTCGGGGAACACACCAGCTCACCCTGGCGTGAGTTGAGTCTGCTCTGATGTATCTGATAAGCTGACAGCTGCAGAAGTGGTGTAACGGATGCCATGTTGCAGATAGTCAGTTTCAGAGCGCAGAAACTGTTGGTTACTGCATTTGTAAGACATATAGGGATTTCTTTAGCTTGCAAATGTTTAGAGGTAACTGTATGTCCAGTGCCACCTCATTGGAACAACCTTTCTCACCATTGACAGATCACTTCTGTCATCTCACCCGCAGCTGCCATCTATTGCAGCAACATCGGTGTCCTTGAAAAAATCAGACCTTGGTCCTCTGAATCCTTCCACGATCAGCCCCAACACCAACATCACCAGGCACACCAACATCACCAACCTTCTCTGCCTGCACACGACACAGGGCATCAGCCCTTGACAACTTTGCTGTCCAGGAGGCCAGTGATGGCATCACCATGGCCAGATTTACTTCACTCAAAGGGTTGACGGTGGATTGGCAATGGCAAACATTCAAAGACCGAATGGATGAACTACAGAATTTGTTCATCCCAGTTTGGCATAAAAATAAAACAAAAAAGGTGACCCAACCGTGGCTAACAAGGGAAACTAGGGATAGCATAAGGTCCAAGGAGAGGGCATATAAATTGGCCAGAAAAAGCAATAATCCTGAGGATTGGGAGCAGTTTAGGATTCAACAAAGGAGGACAAAGGGATTAATTAAGAAAGGGAAAATAGAATATGAGAGTAAGCTTTCAGGGAACATAAAAACTGACTGTAAAAGCTTTTATAGATATGTGAAGAGAAAAAGATTGGTGAAGTCAAGCGTAGGTCCCTTGCAGTCAGAATCGGGGGAATTTATAATGGGGAACAAAGAAATGGCAGACCAACTAAATACATATTTTGGTTCTGGCTTCACAAAGGAGGACACAAATAACCTCCCAGAGATGCCGGGGAACATAGGGTCTGATGAAAGGGTGGAACTGAAAGAAATCAGTATTTGTAGGGAAATGGTGTTAGGAAAATTGATGGGACTGAAGGCCGATAAATCCCCAGGGCCTGATAATCTACATCCCAGGGTACTTAAGGAAGTGGCCCTAGAAATAGTAGATGCATTGCTGGTCATCTTCCAGAACTCGATCGACTCTGGAACGGTACCCATGGATTGGCGGGTAGCTAATGTTACCCCACTATTTAAAAAAGGTGGTAGAGAAAAGGCGGGGAATTATAGACCGGTAAGCTTGACATCGGTAGTGGGGAAAATGCTAGAGTCCATTATAAAAGATGTAATAGCAGAGCACTTGGAAAGCAGTGACTGGATCGGACAAAGTCAACATGGATTTACAAAAGGTAAATCATGCTTGACTAATCTACTGGAATTTTTTGAGGATGTAACTGGTAAAATAGATAAGGGAGAACCAGTGGATGTGGTGTATTTGGACTTTCAGAAGGCTTTCGATAAGGTCCCGCGTAAGAGATTAACGTGCAAAATTAAGGCACATGGGATTGGGGGCAAGGTATTGACTTGGATAGAGAACTGGTTGGCGGACAGAAAGCAAAGAGTTGGAATAAACGGGTTGTTTTCCGAGTGGCAGGCAGTGACTAGTGGGGTACCGCAAGGATCGGTCCTAGGACCCCAGCTGTTCACAATATATTTTAATGATCTGGACGAGGGAATTGGATGTAATATCTCCAAATTTGCAGACGACACAAAGCTGGGTGGGAGGGCATGCTGTGAGGAGGATGTCGTGAAACTCCAGTACAATTTGGACAGGTTGGGTGATTGGGCAGAAACATGGCAAATGCACTATAATGTGGATAAATGTGAGGTTATCCACTTTGGTGGCAAAAACAGGAAGGCAGATTATTATTTGAATGGCAATAGATTGGGAGAAGGGGAAGTGCAAAGAGACCTGGGTGTTCTTGTGCACCAGTCGCTGAAGGTAAGCATGCAGGTGCAGCAGGCGGCTAAGAAGGCAAATGGTATGTTGGCCTTCGTAGCAAGAGGGTTCGAGTACAAGAACAAGGATGTCTTGCTGCAGTTGTACAGGGCCTTGGTGAGACCGCACCTTGGGTACTGTGTGCAGTTTTGGTCGCCTTACCTGAGGAAGGGCGTTCTTGCCATGGAAGGAGTGCAGCGAAGATTCACCAGGCTGATACCTGGGATGGCAGGAATGACGTATGAGGAGAGATTGTGTCGATTGGGCTTATACTCACTGGAGTTTAGAAGATTAAGAGGGGATCTCATCGAAACCTATAAAATTCTGTCAGGCCTGGACAGACTAGATGCACGAAGGATGTTTCTGATGGCCGGGGAGTCCAGAACCAGGGGTCATAGTTTAAGGATAAGGGGTAAGCCATTTAGGACTGAAATGAGGAGGAATTTCTTCACCCAGAGAGTGGTGAACCTGTGGAATTCTCTGCCACAGAGGGCGGTGGAGGCCAGTTCATTAAATATATTCAAAAAAGAGTTGGATATATTTCTTAAGGCTAAAGGGATCAAGGGATATGGGGAGAAGGCAGGGACAGGGTACTGAATTTGGATAATCAGCCATGATCTCATCGAATGGCGGAGCAGGCTCGAAGGGCCGAATGGCCTACTCCTGCTCCTATCTTCTATGTTTCTATGTTTACTTGACGCTGTAAACCCTGGCTGCCACATGATGCGCCAGGTTGACACCATCCCACACCAGCATCGTAAAGCATCCCTTTAATGTCCAAGCCATTTAATGCACACTCATCACTATAGCGGGGGCGGGGGGGGTGGTGGTGGTGGAGTTATGTCTCAACATTCACTGGAACTCAGTAAGACACTTCGCAAGGTGCACACAGATCTGTCCAATAAGGGGCAGTATTGAAAATATATAGATTTCACTGTATGACAACACATTACCAGAAACTTCACATGGACATTGGCTAAACCTCTCAAGTGTCTACCCTGTGTGTTGTTAGTTGGTATGCTTGCAGTAGGATGAGGGTGAGTGTGAGGGGTAGCGAGTGAGATGGGGAAGTGATAAAGTAGATAGAGAGGGTTGGGTGGAGGTGCAAGGTAAGTTGGTGTGAGTAAGGATGTGCAGGAGAAGGGTATGGAAGGCAGAGTGATGAGGATGTGTTGAGTGGCACAGCAGGGTGAGTTTGAGTGTGGCTTTGCAGTAACATTTCGTGATCCACTGAGATCATTGAAAGGTTTGCACCACTGCAGCCAGGGACCCCTGACGACATCCCAGTAACCAAAGGACATAGATTTAAGGTGGCAAAACAAACAGATGCGACATGAGGATTTTTTTTTTACGCAGCAAGTTGTTGTGATCTGGAATGCACTGCCTGAAAGGGCGGTGGAAGCAGATTCAATAGGAACTTTCAAAAGGGAATTGAATAAATACTTGAAGGGAAAAAAATTTCAGGGGTATCGGGAAAGAGCAGGGAGTGGGACTAATTGGATAGCTCTTTCAATGATAGGCTGAATAGCCTCCTTCTGTGCTATATCATTCTATGATTTAATATATTTTAGTCTGTTTGGGCTATCGTATTAATGATGCCTTTCTTAGGAATGGCACTTGTAGATTGTATGCTTGTAGAATGTATGTTTTTGTTGGAAGCACTGGGTTAATCCTGCTGCCACCTTACTGACCCTCCTCTTGAAGAGAGCATTTGAAGTTCACAGGCTGCATAGTACAAGGGTTTGAAGCACTGGCCTGGTAAACTGTGAGTTATGAATTCAAATCTGGGGCCTCAGCCTCTCTGTTTAGAGATGCTTCAGTTGTACAAACCCCATCTGGAGTACTACATTCAGTTTTGGGCACTGAATCTCAGGAATTATATATTGACCTTGGATTGGAGGGGGTACAGCGTAGATTCACCAGAATGAGTCTACACCACTTATAGTGGGTGCACTGATAAGGGTAGCATAGTGGTTATGTTACTAGACTAGTAATCCAAAGGCCTGGACTAATGATCCAGAGACATGAGTTCAAATCCCACCACGGCAGCTGGGGAATTTAAATTCAGTTAATTAAATAAATCTGGAATAAAAAGCTAGTATCAGTAATGGTGACCATAAAACTATTGGATTGTCGTAAAAACCTATCTGGTTCACTAATGTCCTTTAGGGAAGGAAATCTGCCATCCTTACCTGGTCTGGCCAATATGAAACTCCAGACCCACAGCAATGTGGTTGACTCTCTGAAATGGTCTCGCAAGCCATATAACAAACCGCTACAGAAAATAATAATAAGAATAAAACCAGATGGACCACCCGGCATCGACATCAGCACTGATTTCGGACACAACAATGGCACACCCAGCCCAGTCGACCCTGCAAAGTCCTCCTCACTAACATCTGGGGACTTGTGTCAAAATTGGGAGAGCTGTCCCACAGACCAGTCAAGCAACAGCTTGACATAGTAATAATCACAGAATCATACCTTTCAGCCAATGTCCCACACTCCTCCATCCCTAATTGCCCTTGAGAAGGTGGTGGTGAGCCGCCTTCTTGAACCGCTGCAGTCTGTGTGGTGAAGGTACTCCCACAGTCCATGTTTGGACCAAGGCTATAATGAGGTCTGGAGCCGAGTGGTCTTGGCGGAACCCAAACTGGGCATCAATGAGCAGGTTATTGGTGAGTAAGTGCCGCTTGATAGCACCGTCAATGACACCTTCCATCATGCTGCTGATGATTGAGAGTAGACTGATGGGGCGGTAATTGGCCGGATTGGATTTGTCCTGCTTTTTGTGGACAGGACATACCTGGGCAGTTTTCCCACATTGTCGGAATAATGCCAGTGTTGTAGCTGTACTGGAACAGCTTGGCTAGTTCTGGAGCACAAGTCTTCAGCACAATAGCCGGGATGTTGTCGGGCCCATAGCCTTTGCTGTATCCAGTGCGCTCAGCCGTTTCTTGATATCACATGGAGTGAATCGAATTGGCTAAAGACAGGCTTCTCTGATGGTGGGGACGTCAGGAGGAGACCGATATGGATCATCCACTCAGGCAGCAGGTGCATCACCTGCAAGTTCCCCTCCAAGTTACACAACATCCTGACTTGGAAATATATCGGTTCCTTCTTCGTTGCTGAATCAAAATCCTGGAACTCCCTCCCCAACAGCACTGTGGGAGTACCTTCACCATTCGGACTGCAGCAGTTGAAGAAGGCGGCTCACAACCACCTTCTCAAGGGCAATTAGGGATGGGTTATAAATGCTGGCCTTGCCAGCGACTGGCCACATCCCAGGAACGAATATTAAAAAAAATTGGTGTTAATGCATTCACACCCTATAAACGACAGACAGTAAAACTATCTTAGTCCCAGCCAATGTTCCCTTTAATTTTGGGGGGCTGCGCAGCCTCTTCAAGGGTTTTTCCGATTTAAAAGCCGATGAACCGGCAGTGCGGGTGATCCAGAGCGGCGCGCAGCTTAACAGGAACATTGGTCCCAGCCATAATAAAAACAGAAAATGCTGGAAATACTCAGCAGGTCAGACAGCATCTGTGCCACCCTGCAAGTATTGTGTCTCTCGCCATGATGCAGGCAACAATTATTAATCTGAATAATGCCCCTATTTTCTGACCATAAAGTCAGAATGCAACATGACTATCATGTTTAAAGTTGGAGTGGCAGAGGCAGTTCAGGAAAATTGGACCAGCTCACAGTCCGAAGACCGCAGCTACCGTTTGCCCTGTAGCACATGCGGCATTGACCTCTTTCAAATGACAAGGAAACCTGTCTTCAGAGTTAATTCATTCCTTATTAGAATCTATAATTTAAACAATCAGAGCCATTAAACACTAGGTACAGAAAAGTAAATAATTAAGGTAATCGCACTTTAACGAGGTGCAAAGTTTTACTGAATTGCTCGGAATAGCTGATGCGCTGTAAACGTTGTAAGCGGCACCATTGCAATAGATTTCTATGGAAAATTGTTAATTGCCCAGCATCGTGGGCTGCCTGTCATAAGTGTGGGGGTTGAAAGTGGTGAGACTGTACTACAGGTTAAAGGGTTAAATTATGAGGACAGGTTGCATAAACCTGATTATTTGTATCTAGGGGACAAACGACTTCCAATGGTGGGGAATCCAGAACAGGCATAATCTTAAAATTAGAGCTCGATCATTCAGGAGTAAAGTCAGGAAGCTCAAAGGGTAGTGGAAATCTGTAATTCTTTCCCTGAAAAGGCTGTGGTGAATTGAAATTTGCAAGACTGAGAGCAGTAACATGTAGCGTTCGGTAAGGGATGTGGAACAAAGGCTGGTAAATGGAGTTCAGGTACAGATCAGGCGTGAGCTGCTAAAATGGCGGCAGAAGCTCCAGCAGGAGAATTGGCCTACTCATGTTCCCGGCAAACCCCGGCGCCGTGCTATTGGTCCACGTCAAAAGCGTCGGCCCAGTGGCGTGGCTGGATGAAGATAAGTGGGCGGGGCGGGTGTATTTAGGGAGGCAGCAGGCGGGGCGCAGTCGGGCAGCGTGCAGTATTGGAGAGCGAACCGTTAGTCAGCAGCAGTAGCAGCAGAGTCCAGCAGGGAAAAATCACCCACCAAACCAAACAAGATGTCCGATGAAGGAAAGCTGTTCATCGGCGGCCTCAATTTCGACACAGACGAGCAGGCCCTGGAAGAAGTGTTCTCCAAGTACGGGCAGATCTCCGAGGTGCGAGTGATCAAGGACAGAGACACCCAAGCATCCCGCGGTTTCGGCTTCATCACCTTCGAGAATCCGGACGACGCCAGGGACGCGCTGCAGGCGATGAACGGAAAATCCCTCGACGGCCGGCAGATCCGGGTGGACCACGCAGAGAAAAAGTCGGGAGGCGGCGGCGGCAGCTACGGAGGGGGCCGAGGCGGCGGCTACGGACGCGGACGAAGCGGCGGCGGCGGCAGCTACAACTCTCGGCAGTACGACTCGAGGGGCGACGGCTACTACCGGGGCGATGGCTACGCCCGGGGCCGGGGAGGCAGCAACTATGGAGGACGCAGCTCGTATAACCAGTGACACGAGTCTCCATCTTGTCTCGAGGTCCAGCCTCCTCCCTTGCGGTTGCTTTTTCCATTATTTTTTTTGTTTGGAGGGGGTGGAGGCGGAGAGCCGTTAATTCCAAGTCTCGTGTTTTCCCAGTTAGATTGCAATTGTTGGCCATTTCCCCCCTCTATATAACGGATTGAGAGAGGCTGGCGGCTTCTGATCTCTGCGTGTCGCAGCTCCCGTTAAGCCCGGCGGTGGCGCCCCTCCCCCCCTTTTTTTGTTCGTCGCAGAGTCTAATGTATTGTGACTTTTTTTTATTACTAGATAATAAAAAAAGCCCAGTTTGAAACTTTAAAAGGCATTTTTTTTTTCTTTGGATCAATTTAAAGGAAATTGCGTAGGAATGTGTATTAGATGGGCGGGCGGCGGCGACCATTAACGGTTCGGTCCCACCGACCGACGCCAGTTCCAATTTACAACTGTCCAGACTTGCTTTCGTTATAGTAAAACAAAAAAAATCGTCGTTTATATAAAACACAAACAATAAAAATCCCGCCCCCCGGCGCGGAAACGGTTCATTTTTTATTTTATTTTTTGCAAACCTGTATTGATGGGAAGTTGATTAAAAACACGTTTTTTGTACGAAACTTGTCTCTTTGAAAAGTGAGAAAAATTAAAAAAAAAAAATTAATTGAAATGTTTGGTGTCTGGATAATGCTTTTGTTTAAAGGAAGGATCAGTGGCCGAATCTGATTTTTTCTTCCCCTCCCCCTCCCTCCCTCATTCTCCAAAGGGGAAAGGAACATGGCGGCAATGCGGCGTTTCTAATTCTTGCTCTTCACTCGGCTGATAGAAACAAGGTGAGTGTTTGTTAAATCTGATCTTAATCCCTCGGAGACGCAGACAAAGATCGGGCCATGCTGTTGGGGGTGGGGGAATGGCCGGCCGGCCGGTTCGGCCCACGTTGGTCGCCACGTGGAGTGGGTGCTCGGCGGGGCCAGTTAGCGCCCCCCGCGGCCAAGGCCGAGGCTCCGTGCGGCCCCGGGCCTTTGCTGCAACACGATGGGCGGGAGACACCGCGCGCACCACAGCCATCGTTTCAATTGCCTATTTAATTTTAAAAATATTTCAGTATTAACCTCGCGGCTGCAGCGGTGAACTGCTGGAATGACTTCTATCGCATTACAATGGAATTTTTTTTGTGCCAGCGTGTTAAGGCTTTATAAACACTGCATGATTCAGGATTATACTGGAGACGATAATATTCTTAGGTTGCAGCACAAGAGGCCGCGTGTCTGCCGGCTCTAATAGAACAAATAAATCTTTCCCGTAGCCATACAAATTTTTTCGTTGTATGTTGTGGATACTTTATTACTCCGCTGCTGTGACAAAGGGACTAATTTGTCTAGGTTTTGCTCCCCTCCATAGTGCAGCGCTGCTTTGTGAATGGTAAAGTAACGGTTCGCGCCACCGCCACTGCCCCTCCCCCATAAAGCGCGCTCGACGCCAGAGGTGAGACTGCCCCACAGTGGAGGAGTTGGTTTGTACTGGTAATGGCTGGCTGCATAGCCGGATCTAGTACTTGGGACAATCCTTTGGGAAGGTAAAGTGCGTGAAATAGATTCTCCTTCAGTTCCGTCTGATTAATAATGAGCAGACTATTTAATATCACACGATGTTTCTACTTTTCGAATTAATTTCCACACTTTTCAATTAAACGTTCAAAACTATTGTTAGATACTGAGCTTTCCCACGTGTTTTATCCGCTTTAATATTTTCTCGAATGACTCAGCAACATGGTTATTTTTTAAACTAATGAATAGTCTGCAGCAAGTTTAATTCTAGTTATGGCTTGCCATTTAATTAAAAAAAAAAAAAAAAAAAATTATAATATATTCCAGGGCCTGGATTGAGCACATGAGACAAGCATTTGCCCTTTAATGCTCTAAAGGTTGCATTATTGACTTTGTTGCAAGCTACATCTGGCTTAATGTAACTTACTTTGAATTTATAGTGATGCCCAAATTTCTGATGGCCTAGGGTAAATTAGGCAGACTATGCTGTGGAAGCTCCACATTAGCCTGCCTTTACAGCTAAATAGTTTACACTCGCTGTCCATGATTGGGGTGAAATCTCAAGCCATCTGTTTATGTTGTGAAATTGTTTTGCCAGGCTTAACCCAGTTAGTAATTGTTATAAATTCACATCACCCTAAAGATAATGTAGCCCTTGTCCCATTTGGGTAAATTCACAGTATGATGCTGGGTTTAAGATACAGCATTGACAGATCTTTAATCATACTAGGCACATGAAAGCAACTGCATTGGCTGTAGGTTGGAAGATGCGCGCACCAACATTTGTCTAATTCACAAAGTTAATACTAACAATTGTAGCCTTTGTGCTTTTTAATGGAAATACAAAGTTTGGGGTACACAAAGGGATAATCTGGAGCAATAAACATTTCTATTCATCCCTGCCCAATTTTCACCTTTAATTTATTTAAAAAAAAAAAAAAAAAAAAATTTGCAGGAAGTGAGTTTTAGGCAGTCTCAATCTTATTCCTAGTAGGCTAAGGCATAAGCCATCACTAATTTACAGTAAGATGCAGGCAGGCCACAGGAATGCTGAGGTATAGACTTATGTAGCTATACTTGGTATGGTTTGAAATGGAGTACTCCCATTATCCACTAATATCCTTCACCTTGAGCAGACATTTAATTTTTGAATTCACAGCCTAGCTTAGCTTACATGAAAAATGATCACTTTGGGGAGGTGCACAAGGGAGACAGGAATAAAGAGATGTTTTAATCTTGGGACCACTCCCACTCTGACCTATCTGGCACTGTTCCAATTAAGCTCCAGGAACTGCACCTCCTTTCTGTTAGGCACTTTATACAGCCTATTGAGCTCAACAATTTCAGATCATAACCTCAGCCCCAGTTTTTGGACAACCCTATTGCTGATGATTCTGATATTCCTATTTAGACCTCTAGACCCATCTTTCTTGTCCTATTATTTTAGCCTTGTCACCATCATCCCTTGTCATTTAATCTCTCCTGCCTTCCACCCCATCACATACCTTCCCTTTTTGTTCTTTCATCCATTTCCCTCTACTTGCTTAAAACCGGTTACATCCAGTTCTGACAAAAGTCATCAACCTGAAACGTTAACTTGTTTGTTTCTCTGTCCTCATGCTGACTGACCTGAGTATTTCCAGCATTTTCTGTTTATTTCTGATTTCCAACATCTCTAGTATTTTGCTTTTACAAAGATATGTTGATGGGGTTAGATGAAGGGTGGGAGGAAGCTCCTGTGGCGCATTAACATCAGCATAGACCTATTTCTGTGCTGTTAAATACTTTGTACGGTAGCAGCCTTCTGAGACGAGTAGAAAATTGATGGCCGAGCTATTTAAAAGTGGATGGGTTTAGCTGCAATTCTAGTTGGAAGTTTTACAATTGGCCTGAGCGCTCTGGGGGAGATTCATTGGCTTTCTACTCCTAACCCTCCCTTACCCCACCAGGCTTGAGCAGCCAATTGACATTGTTCAGGCTCACACGAAAAATAGCTAATGGAAGGAGCCTATGTTACTGTGCCCAAATATGAACCAGCACCTTCGTGTGAAGTACAACATGGGGATAAACTCATTACTGTTTGAATGCTTTGTGGTAATTATTACCAAGCCTGAGTAAAAGTTGAGGTTCCTGTATATGGAATTGTGCAGTACAGAAGAAACCATCTGGCCTCTTTTGAAGGAGCCATTCAGTTAGTCCCACTCCCCTGCTCTTCCCCCATTGGACCTGCAGATTTTTCCTTTAAGTATATATCCATTCCCTTCCGGAAAGTCCACCACCCTTTTAGACCGTGCATTCAAGATCATTCTTATCTGGAGTTGGTCTATTCGGAGGGGTCTACATGTTACAAACTGAGATGACCTAGCTCTAATTTTAAAGTTATGCCCCCTTGTTCTGGACTCACACCACCCCACCCCCCCCCCCCCCCCCCCCCAAACCAGAGAAAATAGTTTGATAGTGTCCAATTCTGGGCATCACACTTTGAGGGAGTGCAGAAGAGAACTTCAGTTATGTGGAGAAGCTGGGGTTCTCCTTAGAGCAGAGAAGACTAAGAGGAGATTTGATAGAGGTGTTCAAAAACATGAATTGTTTGAGTAAATAGGCTGAGGGTTGAAAACCAGAGGGAACAGGCTTAAGATGACTGGCAAAAGAACCAGAGGTGACATGAGGAAAATGGTTAGGATTTGGAATGCACTGCTTGTTTGGTGGTTGATACAGACTCAACAGTAGCCTGCAAAAGGGAATTGGGAAATGCAGGAGAAAAAATTGCAGGGATATGGGGAAAAGAGCAGGGGAGTGGGACTAACTGGATTGCTCGTCAAAAGATCTGGTGCAGACTTGATGGACTGAATGGTGGCCTCCTGTGCTGTAGTATTCTATGATTTGCTAATTTTAATATATTTGTGGAGCATTCATTTTGCAATCTGTTGGGTTTATCCACATTTTGCAACTACCCACACACCAATAGATCCGACACCCTGCAAGATTTTAAAAAGGACATAATGGAATATAAATTAAAATTCAGATACTTAGTTAAAATATAGTCTTTAGTAATTGTTAGTGCATTATTGAATCATAGAGTAAAAGATGCTGTGTTCAATGATCTGAGTTATTGTGTCCATTAGTAAAACAGTTGGGATGCTATTTTTTTTTCCAGCTGATATGTGGGTGTCGCTGGCAAGGCCAGCATTTATTGCCCATTCCTAATTGCCCTCAAGAAGGTGGTGGTGAGCTGCTGCCTTAAACTGCTGCAGTCCATGTGGCAAAGGTACTCCCACAGTGCTCTTAGGGAGTTCCAGGATTTTGACTCAGTGATATACTTCTAAGTCAGGATGGTGTGTGACTTGGAGGTGGTGGTATGCCTATGCGCCTGCCACCCTTGGAAGAGGTCGTAGGTTTGGGAGGTGCTGTCGAAGAAGCCTTGGCAAGTTGCTGCAGTGCATCTTGTAGATGGTACATACTGCAGCCACGGTACGCTGGTGGTGGAGGGAGTGAATGTTTAAAGTGGTGGATGGGGTGGCAATCAAGTGGGCTGCTTTGTCCTCGATGCTGTCGAGCTCCTTGTGTTGGAGCTACACTCATCCAAGCAGGCGCAGAGTATTCCATCACACTCCTTACTTGTGCCTTGTAGATGGTGGAAAGGCTTTGGGGAGTTGGGAGGGGAGACACTTGCTGTAGAATACGTAGCCTCTGACCTGCTTTTGTTGCCACAGTATTTGTGGCTGGTCCAGTTAAGTTTCTGGTCAATGATGACCCCCAGGATGTTATGTTGGGGGAATCGGCAATGGTAATGCCATTGAATGTCATGGGGAGGTAGTTAGACTCTCGCTTGTTGGAGTAGTCATTGCCTGGCACTTGTGTGATGCAAATATTACCTGCCACTTATCAGCCCAATCCTGAACATCACCCAGGTCTCGTTGCATGCAGGCATGGACTGCTTCATTAACTGAGGAGTTGTGAATGGCACTGAACACTGCAGTCATCAGCGAACATCCCCATTTCTGACCTTATACCCATGGATTGGAGGGTAGCTAATGTTACCCCACTATTTAAAAAAGGTGGTAGAGAGAAAACAGGGAATTAGAGATCGGTAAGCCTGACATCGGTAGTGGGGGAAAGTGCTAGAGTCCATTATAAAAGATGTAATAGCAGAGCACTTGGAAAACAGTGACGGGATCGGACAAAGTCAACATGGATTTACAAAAGGTAAATCGTGCATGACTACTGGAATTTTTTGAGCATGTAACTGGTAAAATAGATAAGGGAGAACCAGTGGCTGTGGTGTATTTGGACTTTCAGAAGGCTTTTGATAAGGTCCCGCAAAAGAGATTAGCATGTAAAGTTAAAGCACATGGGATTGGGGGCAAGGTATTGACGACTGGGATAGAGAACTGGTTGGCAGACAGAAAGCAAAGAGTTGGAACAAACGGGTCTTTTTCCAAGTGGCAGGCAGTGACCAGTGGGGTACCGCAGGGATCGGTCCTTGGACAATATATATTAATGATCTAGACAAAGGAACTAGATGTAAGATCTCCAAATTTGCAGACGACACAAAGCTGGGTGGGAGTGTGCGCTGTGAGGAGGATGCTGAGAAACTCCAGGGTGATTGGGTAAAAATCATGGCAGATGCAATATAATGTGGATAAATGTGAGGTTATCCACTTTGGTGGCAAAAACAGGAAGGTAGATTATTATCTGAATAGCAATAGATTGGGAGAAGGGGAAGTGCAACGCGACCTGGGTGTCCTTATGCACCAGTCGCTGAAGGTAAGCATGCAGGTGCAGCAGGTGGTTAAGAAGGCAAATGGTATGTTGGCCTTCGTAGCGAGAGGGCTTGAGTACAGGAGCAAGGATGTCTTGCTGCAGTTGTACAGGGCCTTGGTGAGACCACACCTTGAGTATTGTGTGCAGTTTTGGTCGCCTTATTTGAGGAAGGATGTTCTTGCCATGGAAGGAGTTCAGCGAAGATTCACCAGGCTGATACCTGGGATGGCAGGAATGACGTATGAGGAGAGATTGGACGATTGGGCTTGTACTCGCTGGAGTTGAGAAGAATGATAGGGGTTCTTATTGAAACTTACAAAATTCTAACAGGACTGGACAGACTAGATGCAGGATGTTCCTGATGGCCGGGAAGTCCAGAACCAGGGGTAAGGATAAGGGGTAAGCCATTTATGACAGAAATGAGGAGGAATTTCTTCACCCAGAGAGTGGTGAACCTGTGGAATTCTCTACCACAGAAGGCAGTTGAGGCCAATTCATTAAATATATTCAAGAAGGAGTTGGATATATTTCTTAAGGCTAAAGGGATCAAGGGGTATGGGGAGAAAGCAGGGACCGGGTACTGAAATTGGATGATCAGCCATGATCGCATTGAATGGCGGAGCAGGCTCGAGGGGCCGAATGGCCTACTCTAGCTCCTAACTTCTATATTGGAGGGAAGGTCATTGATGAAGATGGTTGGGCCTAGGACACTGCGCTGAGGAACTCCTGCAGCAATGTCCTGGGCCTGTGATGATTGACCTTCAACCACCACAACCATCATTTGCTTTAGTATAAAATAACAGAACATGCTGGCAATACTCAGGTCAGGCAGCATCTGTAGAGAGAAACAGTTAACGTTTCAGGTCGATGACCCTTTGTCAGAACTGGAAAAAGCTGGAGATGTAACAGGTTTTTAAGCAAGTGTAGGGGCAGGGAGGGAAGAACAAAAGGGAAGGTCTGTGATTGATAGGATGGAAGGCAGGAGAGATTAAGAGACAAAGGGATGATGGTGCAAGTCAAAAGGAGATGGTAATGGGACAAGTTAAGAAACAAAAGATGACTAGATGAAGTGTAAATGGCAGTGGCAGAATGATTGACAGCTGCCATGTGAGAAGAAAAAAAAGATAGGGGCAGAAGTTATGGTCTGAAATTGTTGAACTCTATGTTGAGTCCAGAAGGCTGTAAAGTGCCTAATCGAAAGATGAGGTGCTGTTCCTCGAGCTTACGTTGAGCTTCATTGGAACAGTGTAAGAGGCCGAGGAGGGAGAGGTTGGAGTGGAAGTGGAGCGGAGAATTAAAGTGACCGGTGACCAGAAGCTCGGGGTCACCCTTACGGACTGAATGGTGGTGTTCTGCAAAGTGGTCACCCAATCTGCGTTTGGTCTTGCCAATGTAGAGGAGACCGCATCGTGAGCAGTGAATACAGGTATACTAAATTGCAAGAAGTACAAGTAAATCGCTGTTTCACCTGGAAGGAGTGTTTGGGGCCCGGGACGGGAGAAGGTAAAAGGGCAGGTGTTGCATCGGGAAGGTACCGGGTGAAGGGGAGGGGGTGATGCGGAGGGAGCGGTCCCTTCGGAATGCTGAAAGGGGAGGTGAGGGGAAGATGTGTTTAGAAGAGCAGTAGACGACCATACAGCCCCTTGAGCCTGCTCCGCCATTCAGTAAGATCATGGCTGATCATTGACTTCAACTCCACTTTCCTGCCCAATTCTTCATATCCCTTGATTTTCCTAGAGTCCAAAAATCTATCTATCTCAGCCTTGAATATACTCAAAGACTCAGCTTCCACAGCCCTCTGGGGCAGAGAATTCCAAAGATTCACAACCCTGAGTGAAGAAATTCTTCATCTCAGTCTTAAATGGCCTACCCCTTATCCTGAGACTATGCTCCCTAGTTCTAGACACCCCAGCCAGGGGAAACAACCTCTCAGCATCTACCCTGTCAATCCTCTTCAGAATCTTGTATGTTTCAATGAGATCACCTCTCATTCTTCTAAAATACAGAGAGTATCGGCCCATTCTCCACAATCTCTCAGGACAGCCCTCTCATCCCAGGAATCAATCCAGTGAACCTTCATTGCACCGCCTCCAAGGCAAGTATATCCTTCCTTAGATAAGGAGACCAGAACTGTGCACAGTACTCCAGGTGTGGTCTCACCAAGGCCCTGTACAAACATAGCAAGACTTCCTTACTCTTATACTCCAACCCCCTTGCAATAAAGGCCAACATGCCATTTGCCTTCCTTATTGCTTGCTGTACCTGCATGCTAACTTTGTGTTTCTTGCATGAGGACACCCAAATCTCTGAACACCAACATTTGAAAGTTTCTCACCACTTAAAAAATATTGTTTTTCTATTCTTCCTACCAAAGTGAATAACCTCACATTTCCTTACATTATACTCCATCTGCCACCTTACTGCCCACTCACTTAGTCTATCTATATCCCTTTGCAGACTCTGTGTTCTCCTCTCAGCTTACTGTCCCACCTAGCTTTGTATCATCAGCAAACCTGGATACATTACACTCGGCCCCTTCATCTAGGTCATTAATAGATTGTAAATAGCTGAGGCCCCAACACTGATCCTTGCGGCACCCCACTATAGTTACAGCCTGCCAACCTGAAAAAGACCCATTTATCCCTAATCTGTTTTCTGTCCGTTAACCAATCCTCTACCTATGCTACTATATTACCCCCAACCCCATGAGCTGTAGTCTTGTGTAATAATCTTTTATGTGGCACCTTATCGAATGCCTTTTGGAAATCCAAATATACAACATCCACTGGTTCACCTTTATCTAACCTGCTAGTTACATCCTCAAAAAACTCTAATAAATGTGTCAAACACAATTTCCCTTTCATAAAACCATGTTGACTCTGCCTAGTCATGTTATGATTTTCTAAGTGACTTGACACCACTTACTTAACAATAGATTCCAGCATTTTCCCGACAACTGATGTCAGGCTAACTGGCCTGTAATTCCCTGTTTTTTCTCTCCCTCCTTTCTTGAATAGTGGTGTTACATTTGCGACCTTCCAATCCGCTGGGACCATTCCAGAATCTAGGGAATTTTGGAAGATCAAAACCAATGCATCCACTATCTCTTCAGCCACCTCTTAGAACCCTAGGATGCAGGCCCATCAGGTCCAGGGGATTTGTCGGCTTTTAGTCCCATTAGTTTCTCTAGTACTTTTTCTCTACTTATATTAATTACGTTAAATTCCTCACCCTCATTAGACCCTTGGTTCCCCACCATTTTTGGTATGCTTTTTGTGTCTTCTGTGAAGACAGATACAAAATATTTGTTTAATGTTTCGGCCATTTCCTTATTCCCCATAATAATTTCTCCTGTCTCAGCCTCTAAGGGATCAACGTTTACTTTTGCTACTCTTTTCCTTTTTACCACCTAGTTTGGTGGTGGGATCACGCTGGAGGTAGCAGAGGATAATCCACTGAATGTGAAGGCTGGTGGGGTGAAAGGTGAGGACAAGGGGAACCCTATCATGGTTCCAGGATGGAGGGGAAGAGCAGAAGTGCGGGAAATAGAACAGACACGGTCAAGGACTGTGTCAACCACAGTAGAGGGGAATCCTCCGTTGAGGAAAAAGGAAGGCGTCAGAAGCACTAGTATGGAAGGTGGCATTATCAGAGCAGATGTAGCGGAGACAGAAACTGGGCGAATGGAATAGAGTCCTTACTGGAAGCAGGGTGGGAGGAAGTGTAGTCCAGGTAGCTGTGGGAGTCTGTGGGCTTATAGTGAATGTTTGTCAATAGCCTATCCCCAGAGATGAGACAGAGAAGTCAAGGAAGGGAAGAGAAGAGGCAGCAATGGACCATGTGAAGGTGAGGGATGGGTGGAAACTGGAAGCAAAGTGAATGAAATTTTCTAGTTCAGGGCGAGAGCAGGAAACGGCACCGATACAGTCATCAATGTACCGGAAAAAAAGGTGAGGGAGGGGACCTGAGTAGTACTGGAACAAAGAATGTTCCACATATCCCATGACAAGGCAGGCACAGCTAGGCTCCCTACACTTGCTTAAAAACCTGTTACATCTCCAACTTTTTCCAGTTCTGACAAAGGGTCATGGACCTGAAATGTTAACTCTGTTTCTCTCTCTACAGATGCTGCCTGACCTGAGTATTTCCAGCATTTTTTGTTTTTATTTCAGATTTCCACAGCATCTGCAGTATTTTGCTTTTTTATTTGCTTGGTCTGGGGTTAATAGGGTTCTGATTGCTATCCCTTCCATTGAGTGACTCCTGCTGAAATGTGAATAGGTGAGAACCAGCTCAGCAGTGATTGCTTCCAAGGTCAAATAGTCTCCTGTCACTTCCTTAATGTATGGTGTGGAGATGCTGGAGTTGGACTGGGGTGGACAAATCACAGAAATCACAGAAACCCCACAGTGCAGATAGAGGCCATTTCGGCCCATCGAGCCTGCACCGACACATATCCCACCCGATCCCCGTAACCCCTACACCAACACATATCCCACCCTATCCCCATAACCCCACGTATTTAATCCCCCTAACACTAAGGGTCAATTTATCATAGCCAATCAACCTAACCTGCACATCTTTGGACTGTGGGAGGAAACCGATGCACTGTCTTTGACTCTCACTTTAAGTCTGCATACACCTAAGCTATCTATTTTCTGTCCATTATAGTCCTTCAATGTACTGACTTTTTCTGTATTTTGGGCTTTTCTTTCATATTGTTAATGTCACTCATACTGATTAAGTTTGCTTTTGCCCCAGTGTCTAGTTTCAATGTAACTAATGTTCCATTTACCTGCAGTGGGATCATCCATTTGTCCTCTTTTACTGCATTAACTACATGTTCAGCATTGTTAATTCCTGAAGGCTGCACATTTTCTGTATCCTTTTTGATATTGTCACATGACACCATTCCTACAAAACATGTCTCACTTAAATCAGTGTCCTCAATTACATTAACTCGTTGCCCTTTCTTAGTTTTTACTTTTGAAAAGCATTGTTTGGCAAAGTGATTCTTTCCATGACATTTTGTGCACATTTTTCCAAACGCTGGACATTGTTTTAACTGGTGTTTGTAACCACAGCGTTTACAATTACAGTAAGAAGTCACACAACACCAGGTTATAGTCCAACAGCTTTATTTGAAATCACAAGCTTTCGGAGCACTGCTCCTTCTTCAGGTGAAGTGGAGAAATGCATAAAGACACAGCTTATATAGTCAGAGAATCATGTCAGATGTTTACAGGTAATCTTTCCAACTGCCATTTATCACACCTCGGCAGAGAGATAATCACAGCAATCAAAGGTGTGAATGGTGTCCAAACAGGTCAGTCAGGGAAACATTACATCAAAGAACAATGAGGTGGGGTCACAAGGGGTCAAATATTGCAGATGCTGGGGTCTGTATGCTAGCACCTTAATTTTAAAATTCTAATCCTTGTTGCCAAATCGCCTCTTATCTGAGACCTCCTCCAGCCTGACCACTCTCAAGATCTATGCGCTCCTCCAATTCTGCCTTCTTGCACATCCCTGATTTTAATCGCTCCTTCAACTGCCAAGGCCCTAAGCTCTGGCATTCCCTCCCTAATCTTCTCCACGTCTCTACTGCTCTTTCTTCCTTTAAGACACTCCTTAAAACCTACCTCTGTCCTCATATTTCTTTGTGACTCAGTCTCAAATTTTGTTTGATAACATGCCTTGGGACATTAAAGACGCTATATAAATGCAAGTTGTAAAATAACTTCCACTCCTTTGTCCCAAAGGTACACAACCAACATTCCATTGCCGTTTTAATTATTTTTTTGTACCTGTCCTCTAGCTTTTAGTAATTGCTGTACTTGGGACCCCTAAATCTCTGCTCCACAATTCGTAGTTTCTCGCAAGAAGACATTAATAAGCTTGCAGAATGGGTGTGTAATTGGCAATTGAATTTCAATATAGATAAATGTGATATAGTGCATTTTGGTAGAAAGAATGAAGAGGCCACATACTCCTTGGAAAATAAGACACTAAATGGGGTCGAGGAGAACAAAGATCTAACAGTACAGATACATGGTCACTAAAAGTAGCGATACAGGTTAATAAGAGGATAAAAAGTGGTGCGGTTCATTTCTAGACAGATAGATTTGAAAAGCAGAGAAGTTATGTTAAACTTGTATACAAACTTGGTTAGACCACAGTGCAAAAAAGATTTACAAGGATGATAACCAGAACTGAGAGGTTATACCTATTGGGAAAAATTGAACAAGCTCAGGCTCTTTTTTCTCAAAAAGAGAAATCTGAGGGGTGTCCAGATCTTTAAGATTATGAAAGGGTTTGATAGGGTAGACATAGAGAAGATGTTTCCACTTGTGGGGAGACCAAAACTAATGCCATAAATATAAGATAGTCACTAATAAATCCAATAGGGAATTCAGGAGAAACTTCTTTACCCAGAGAGTAATTAGAATGTGGAACTCGCTACCACAGAGTGGTTGAAGCAAATAGAATAGATGCATTTAAGGGGAAGCTAGATAAATACATGAGGGAGAAAGGAATAGAAGATTATGCTAATAGGGTTAGATGAAGAGGGGTGGGAGGAGGCTTGTGTAGAGCATAAAGCATCAGCATGCACCAGTTGGGTTGAATGGCCTGTTTCTATGCTGTACATTCTATGTAATTTAGAAAATACTCTGATCTAAGTGGATGATCTCACACTTCTCCACATTGAACTCCATCTGCCACAGTTTTCCCCACTCACTTAATCGAATAGGGTGGGGAGAACAAAATAATCCAGTTCTCTTAATGGCTTAGTGGGTGTAGTACTTAGCAATGCCAACCAGAATGTCCTAGGTTTGATCCCCATTCTGTGCTGAGTTAGCGTAGTTTGGGCATTAGTTGGTTGTTTAGACATTAGGTTTAACTTTCAGTTCGTCCCCAGCCTACTCAAATAATGTGCCAATTCTGAGGTTCACAAGTGAACACTGGCCAATCGATCTAAGTCTCCGAAGGTTGCTGGAGGAGAAAGAAAATTCACAGATTTGCATAAGAATCCAGTGTCATTTTCGTACACCCAGCAAAATTTGAATGCTAGTTTTGACAGACATGTATTGTTCGGCTTTCTTCAGAGAACAAAGATTTTCCATTCTGGCACGGTCTTTTTGTAAAGAGTCAAAATTTGTCTAATTGGACCTTGTTTTGGGTGACTGTGATTACAACAACTTGCACTTATAGCACCTTTAACTAAGTGAAATGTCCCAACGTGCTTTTGTGTAGTCGGTGATGGACAATCCATCCCTTTAGCCAAAGCGAGAACCTGTTGGTTCCCCATGGAGAGTTATATTTCAACCTACTTTTAACAAGGTGCATGCCATTTACACTGCGATATGTTACCCATTATATATATATTCACTTTGTATAGGTTTATTATATACAGGAAACTTGTTTAAACAGCACCTAAATATCTGGAAATCTCTTAACCGGCAAAATTCAGGAGTAGGTTCAGGTAAGTTTTACTGTATATTAGTGGCCATGTAACCGGGGTTCCTGCACCTGTAGCTGTGTAAGAGGGACTCCTGCACCTGTAGCCGTGTAAGAGGGACTCCTGCACCTGTGGGCGTGTAACTGGTGTGCTGTGTAATGGCGCTCTCATACCTTGGTAGGTATACCTCTCTTATCTGGAATTTTTAATCAACCGGCACCAACCCGGTCCCGTAGGTGCCGGATACCAAAGTTTCCTGTATGTAACTCCATGGGTAACTAATGTTAAGGCATACACCATTTCCAAAGACTGATTTTGAAGCGTTCATTCCATTCACTCTGCCAGTTAAATCTTAAAAATAACCAAGTCATAGATACAGCAGGCTGACGCTTGGTCAGTTCGAGATCTCAGAGTGCAAATGAGTATTGGAAAATAGGAACAGGAGTAGGGCATTCAACAGGCCCTCAAGCCTGTTCCACCATTTAGTTAGATCATGGCTGATCTGTACCTTAACTCCAGTTACTTGCTGTTGAGCCATATCCCTTGACTAATAAAAAAAAGTCAATTCCAGGTCCTCATCACTCGCCGCGTAAAAAAGTTTTTCCTCACGTTCCCCCCCTGTATCTCTTGCCCAAAACCTTAAATCGGTGTCCCCTAGTCCTTGTACCATCAACTAGTGGAAACAGCCTATCCAAACCAGTCATAATCTTGTACACCTCTATCAAATCACCCCTCAACCTCCTTTGCTCTAATGAAAACAAATCCAGCTTCTCCAACCTGTCCTTGACTAAGATCCCCCATACCATTCTGGTAAATCTCCTCTGCACCCTCTCAAGGGCCTTCACATCCTTCCTAAAGTGTGGTGACCAGAACTGGACGCAATACTCCAGTTGTGGCCTAACCGGCGCTTTATAAAGGTTCAGCATAACTTCTCTACCTCTATTTATGAAGCCCAAGATCCCATATGCTTTTCTAACCACTCTCTCAATATGTCCCACCACCTTCAGGGACTTATGCACATTAACTCCCAGGTCCCTCTGTCCCTGTACATTCTTCAATACTGTGCCATTAAGTGTATAT
This sequence comes from Somniosus microcephalus, assembly GCF_052327205.1. Taxonomy (NCBI): domain Eukaryota; kingdom Metazoa; phylum Chordata; class Chondrichthyes; order Squaliformes; family Somniosidae; genus Somniosus; species Somniosus microcephalus. The sequence continues at coordinate 234,989,026 of NC_140995.1, read as the reverse complement.
TGCCTCTCCCTGTTCCTTCTGCTAAAATGCATCACCTCACACTTCTCTATTAAATTCCATCTGCCACTTGTCTGGCCATTCTGCTAGCCTTTCTATGTCCTACTGCAGTCGATTGGTATCCTCCTCAGTTTGCCACACCCCCAAATTTGGGGTCATCGGAAAATTTAGAAATTCTACTCTATTCCAATATCCAGGTCATTTATATACATCAAAAAAAAGCAGTGGCCCCAGCACTGACCCTTGGGGAACACCACTATCTACCATCCTTCAGTCTGAAAAACAGTTATTTACCACAACTCGCTGTTTTCTATCCTTAAGCCAATTCCTTATCCAAGCTGCCACTGATCCACCTATTCCATGAGCCTCAATTTTGTTAACCAGCCTTCTATGTGGTATTTTGTCAAACACCTTCTGAAAATTCATGTAAACAACATCCATTGCATTCCCTTCATCAATCCTCCCTATTACTTCATCAAAAAATTCAATTAGATTAGTCAAACACGATCTGCCTTTTACAAATTAGCTTAAACCTCTCCAGGTGCCCGTTAATTTTATCCTTGATTATTGTTTCTAAAACTTTACCCACCACTGATGTTAAACTGAACAGCCTGTAGTTACTAGGATTGTCCTTGCACCCTTTCTTGAACAATGGTGTCACATTTGCCACTTTCCAATCCAGGCACCTCCCCCGCATCTAGGGATGATTGGAAAATTATGGCAAGCCCTTCCGCTATCTCCTCCCCCAATTCCCATAGCAACCTGGGATGCAAGCCATCTGGACCAGGCAACTTGTCCACTCTAAGCATACCCAGTCTTTTGAGTACATCCTGTATCAATTTTCACCCCTTCCATTGCTTCTACACCTTTTCCACTTCTACTGATATTTTGTCAGCATCCACCTCCTCAGTAAACACCAATATAAAAGTACTGAGTATTCTAGCCTTGCCCTGCGCCTCTAAGCATATACCACCTTCATTGTCCCTAATAGACCCCACCGCCTCTTACTACCCGCTTACTGTTTACACGTCGGTAGAAGATTTTTGGGTTCCCTTTTATGTTAACCACCATTCCACTCATATTCTCTCTTTGCCAATCTTATTTTCATCTTCACTTCCCCTCTCAACTTATTGTATTTGGTCTGGTTCTCCCTTGAAGAATTCACCTGACATTCATCATACACCCTCTTTTTTTGTTTCATCATCTTCTCAATCTCCCTCGTCATCCAAGGAGCCCTCACTTTGGTTCCCTTACCCTTCCCTCTTGTTGGAATGTACCTAGCCTGTACTTGGAACATCTCCTTCTTAAAGATCACCCATTGTTCCATTACAGTTTTTCCTGTCAGTCTTTGGTTCCATTTTACCCTGGCTAGATCCTTTCGCATCCTATTGAAGTTAGCCCTATTCCAGTTTAGAAGTTCCACGCTCCTCTCCATTACTAATCTAAACCTTATGATACGATGATCACTCGTACCCAAGTGTTCTCCCACAGAAACTTGGTCGACCTGGCCCATCTCATTCCCCAGCACCAGATCCAGCAAAGCCTCCTTCCTATTTGGGCCAAGAACATACTGGTCAAGGAAATTCTCCTGAACACTTCAGAAATTCCTCCCCCTCCTTTCCCTTTACCCTAGCATTATCCCAGTTGATATTTGGGTAATTAAAGTCCCCCAAAATCACCACTCTATAGCTCTTGCATATCAGAGTCAGAGCGATTTCCCTGCAGATTTGCTCCTCTATCTCCCTATCACTATTTGGAGGCCTGTAGAATACCCCCAATAGCGTGATCATTCCCTTTTTGCTCCTCAGCTCGAACCAAATAGATTCTGTCCTCCGTTTCCAACACGACAATGTCTTCCTTAATCAGCACTGTCACCCCACCTCCCTTTTTTCCTTCCCTATCTTTTCTGAACACCTTGTACCCTTGAATATTAAGTGCCTAGTACTCACCATTTTTAAGCCACATTTCCGTTATTGCCACAATGATAATTGAGCTTGTAGCTCACCAACCTTATTCACCACATTGTGCGTTTACCGACATGCATTCTAAACCCATTTTTGAATTTTTCTTAGTCTGCTCCTATCTAATATGGTACTACTTCTGCCTCCAGCACTACCTTCCCCTCCAGTACCATCCAACACTCACTCTTCCATGCACTCCATTCCTCCCCTCCACTCCTACATGCTGGTGTCCATCCCCCTGCCAAGCTAGTTTAAACCTTCACCAACAGCATAGAAATATAGAAAAATAGGAGTAGACCATTCGGACCTTCGAGCCTGCTCCACCATTCAATGTGATCATGGCTGATCCTCAATACCATATTCCCGCTCTCCCCCCCATGCCCCTTGATGCCTTTTGTGCCTAGAAATCTATCTATCTCCTCAAATATATTCAGTGACTTGGCCTCCACAACCTTCTGTGGTTCACCACCCTGAGTGAAGAAGTTTCTCCTCCTCTCAGTCCTAAATGCCCTACCCCGTATCCCGAGACTGACACCTCGTTCTGGACCCCCCAGCCAGGGGAAACATCCTCCCTGCATCCAGTCTGTCTAGCCCTGTCAGAATTTTATACGTTTCAATGAGATCCCCTCTCATTCTTCTAAACGCTAGTGTATACAGGCCTAGTCGACCCAATCTCTCCTCATACTACAGTCCTGCCATCCCAGGAATCAGTCTGGTGAACCTTCACTGCACCCTCTATGGCAAGTTATCTTTTCTTAGGTAAGGAGACCAAAACTGCACACAGTACTCCAGTGGTGGTCTCACCAAGGCCCTGTATAACTGTAGTAAGACATCCTTGCTCCTGTACTCAAATCCTCTTGCAATGAAGGTCACCATACCATTTGCCTTCCTAACTGCTTGCTGAACCTGCATGTTTGCTTTCAGTGACTGGTGTACAAGGACACCCAGGTCCCTTTGTACATCACCATTTCCCAATCTATCACCATTTAAATACTCTGCCTTTCTGTTTTTCCTACCGAAGTGGATAACTTCACACTTATCCACGTTATACTGCATCTGCCATGTATTTGCCCACTCACTCAACTTGTCTAAATCACCTTGAAGCCTCTCTGCATCCTCCTCACAACTCACAATCCCACCTAGTTTCGTGTCATCAGCAAACTTGGAAATATTACATTTGGTTTCCTCATCCAAATCATTGATATATATTGTGAATAGCTGGGGCCCAAGCACTGATCCCTGCGGTACCCCACTAGTCACCGCCTGCCACCCCGAAGACGACCTGTTTATTCCTACTCTGTTTCCTGTCTGTTAACCAATTTTCAATCCATGCCAGTGTATTACCCCCAATCCCATGTGCTTTAATTTTGCACACTAACTGCTTGTGGGACTTTATCAAAGACCTTCTGAAAATCCAAATACACCCCATCCACTGGTTCTCCCTTCTCTATTCTACCAGTTACAGCCTCAAAAAAACTCCAGTAGGTTTGTCAAACACGATTTCCTTTTCATAAATCCATGTTGATTTTGTCTAATCCCGTTGATATTTTCTAAGTGTCCTGTTATCACATCCTTTACAATACTCTAGCATTTTCCCTACTACTGTTTTCTCTCTCTCCCTTTTTTAAAAAAGTGGGGTGACATTTGCCACCCTCCAATCTGCAGGAACTATTCCACAATCTATAGAATTTTGGAAGATGACAACCAATGCATCCACTATTTCCATGGCTACCTTTTTTTAGTACTCTGGGATGCAGATCATCAGGCCCTGGGGATTTATCAGCTTTCAGTCCCATTAATTTTCCAGCACTATTTTTTTTACTAATACTAATTTCTTTTAATTCCTCCTTCTCACTAGACTGTTGGTTCCCTAGCATTTCTGGGAAGTTATTTGTGTCCTCTTCCATGAAGACAGAACCAAAGTATTTGTTTAATTGCTCTGCCATTTCCTTGTTCCCCATTATAAATGATCCCATTTGACTAAGGGACCTACATTTGTCTTCACTAATCTTTTTCTAGTAAACCTCCCTGCGAGAATATTTGTCCCGGCTCTGTTGAGGTGTAACCCGTCTGGCTTGTACAGGTCCCACCTTCCCCAGAAATGGTCTCAATGCCTCAGGAATCTAAAGCCCTCCCTCCGGCACCATCTCTCCAGCCACGCATTCATCTGTTCTATCTTCCTATTCCTGTACTCACTAGCACGTGGCACCGGGTGTAATCCAGAGATTGCTACCTTTGAGGTCCTGCTTTTTAATCTCTTTCCTAGCTCGCTATCGTCTACCTGCAGGGCCTCATCCCTCTTTCTGCCTATGTCATTGATACAGATATGGACAACAATCTCTGGCTGTTCACCCTCCCCCTCAGTGTCCTGCAGCCACTCAGTGACATCCTTGACTCTGGCAACATCCCATCCTGGAGTTACGTCTGTGTCCACAAAAACACCTATCTGTTCCCCTAACCAATGAATCCCCTACCACTATTGCTCTTCCGCTCTTCTTTCTCTGCCCCCCCCCCCCCTCCCCGTGCAGCTGAGCCACCCGTGATGCCATGGCCTTGGCTCTGGCTGCTCTCCCCAGAGGAGCCATCACCCCCACCACTTTACAGAACTATGAACTGGTTAGCAAGCGAGATTCCTCCCCTACCTGCCTGGTCCTCCTTCTCTGTCCTTTGCTGTCCCTTCTCTGTCTCTCGGTCCCTTGCATTCAGAATCAGGGGAATTTATAATGGGGAACAAAAATGGCTGACCAATTAAATATATACTTTGGTTCAGTCTTCACAAAGGAGGACACAAATAACCTCCCAGATGTGTCAGGGAACATAGGGTCTAATGAGAGGGAGGAATTGAATGAAATCAGTATTTGTAGGGAAATTGACGGGATTGAAGGCCGATAAATCCCCAGGGCCCGATAATATACATCCTAGGGTACTTAAGGAATTGGCCCTAGAAATAGTAGATGCATTGCTGGTCATCTTCCAAAATTCTATAAACTCTGGCACAGTTCCCATAGATTGGAGGGTAGCTAATGTAACCCCACTATTTAAAAAAGATGGTAGAGAGAAAACAGGGAATTATAGTTAAGCCTGACATCAGTAGTGGGGAAAATGCTAGAGTCCATTATAAAAGGTGTAATAGCAGAGCACTTGGAAAACAGCGACAGGATCGGACAAAGTCAACATGAATTTACAAAAGGTAAATCATGCTTGACTAATCTACTGGAATTTTTTGAGGATGTAACTGGTAGAATAGATAAGGGAGAACCAGTGGCTGTGGTGTATTTGGACTTTCAGAAGGCTTTCGATAAAGTCCTGCATAAGAGATTAGCGTGCAAAGTTAAAGCACACGGGATTGGGGGTAAGGTACTGACTTGGATAGAGAACTGGTTGGCAGACAGGAAGCAAAGAGTTGGAATAAACGGGTCTTTTTCCGAGTGGCAGGCAGTGACTAGTGGGGTACCGCAGGGATCGGTGCTAGGACCCCAGCTGTTCACAAGATATATTAATGATCTAGACGCAGGAACTAGATGTAATATCTCCAAGTTTGCAGACGACACAAAGCTGGGTGGGCGTGTGCTGTGAGGATGCCGAGAAACTCCAGTATGATTTGGACAGGTTGGGTGATTGGGCAGATGCAGTAAAATGTGGATAAATGAGGTTATCCACTTTGGTGGCAAAAACAGGAAGGCAGATTATCTTCTGAACGGCAATAGATTGGGAGAAGGGGAAGTGCAACGAGACCTGGGTGTCCTTGTGCACCAGTCGCTGAAGGTAAGCATGCAGGTGCAGCAGGCGGTTAAGGCGGCAAATGGTATGTTGGCAATGGTAGCGAGAGGGTTCGAGTACAGGAGCAAAGATGTCTTGCTGCAGTTGTTCAGGGCCGTGGTGAGACCACACCTTGAGTATTGTGTGCATTTTTGGTCACCTTATCTGAGGAAGGATGTTCTTGCCATGGAGGGAGTGCAGTGAAGATTCACCAGACTGATACCGGAGATGGCAGGAATGACGTATGAGGAGAGATTGGGTCGATTGGGCTTATACTCACTGGAGTTTATTAGAATTTTATAAGTTTCAATGAGATCCCCTCATTCTAACAGGACTAGACAGACTAGATGCAGGAAGGATGTTCCCGATGGCAGGGGAGTCCAGAACCAGGGGTCACAGTCTAAGGATAAAGGGTAGGCCATTTAGGACAGAGATGAGGAGGAATTTCTTCACCCAGAGAGTGGTGAACCTGTGAAATGGTCTACCACAGAAGGCAGTTGAGGCCAATTCATTAAATATATTCAAGAAGGAGTTAGATATATTTCTTAAGGCTAAAGGGATCAAGGGATATGAGGAGAAAGCAGGGACCGGGTACTGAATTTGGATTATCAGCCATGATCTCATTAAATAGCGGAGCAAGCTCGAGGGGCCAAATGGCCTACTCCTGCTCCTATCTTCCAAGTTTCTCTGTCTGGTGGTCACCCATTCCCTCTCTGCCTGCACAGTCTGAGGCTGCAGGGTGACCACTTCTAGAAACGTGCTTTCCAAGTATTTCTCAGCCTCGAGGATGCACTGTAGTGATTCCAGCTGCCGCTCAAGCTCCGAAACCCGGAGCTCGAGTTGCTGCAGTTGGCGACACTTCCTGTACATGTGGCCGTCCAGGCCACAAGAAGCATCCAGGATTTCCCACATGGCACAGGATGTGCAAATCACGGGACTGAGCTGCCCTACCATGCCTCTATTTACCAGACTATGGAGGTAATTTAGCAGAAATAAACTTAAGAAACACTCAACAGCTACCCACCAATCAGCACCTCCCTCTATTAGATAGGCTAGGAACTACTTAGCAGAAATATACTGAACACAGAACAAAATAAAACTTATCACAAATACCTCTCGGCTCCCTTGTGCCAGCGACACCTTTGAATTCTGACATCACTCCTTCGTTGTGTCACTTGCTACCACATGGTGTCATTAAGGCAAAGAACATAAATAGGGGCAGGAGTCATCTCACCAGGGCCCGATATAATTGCAGTAAGACGTCTTTATTGTAAAACTCAAAGCCTCTTTTAATAAAGGCCAACATACCATTTGCTTTCCTAATTGCTTGCTGTACCTGCATGTTAACTTTCAGTGATGTGTACAAGGACACACAGGTCCCTCTGAACACCAACATTTCCCAATCTCACCATTTAAAAATACTCTGCTTTTCTATTTTTCCTACCAAAGTGGATAATTTCACATTTCTCCACATTATATTCCATTTACCATGTTCTTGTCCACTCACTTAGCCTGTCTATATCCCCTCGAAGCCTCCTTGCATCCTCCTCAACTTACATTCCCACCCAGCTTTGTATCATCAGCAAACTTGGATATATGACATTTGGTCCCCTCATCCAAATCATTGATGTAGATTGTGAATAGCTGAGGCCCAAGCACTGATCCTTGCGGTACCCCACTAGTTACAGCCTACCAACCCAAAAATAACCCGTTTATTCCTACTGTTTTCTGTCCATTAACCAATCCATGCTAGTATATTACCCCCAATCCCATGAGCCCCAGTTTTGTTTAATAACCTCTTGTGTGGCACCTTATCAAATACCTTCTGAAAATCCAAATACACCACATCCACTGGTTCTCCCCTTATCTATTCTGCTGGTTACAACCTCAAAACAGATTTGTCAAACATGATTTCCTTTTCATAAATCCATGTTGACTTTGCCCAATCCCATTATTATTTTCTAAGTGCCATGTTACGTTCTTAATAATAGATTCTAGTATTTTCCCTACTACCAATGTTAGGCTAACTGGGCTGTAGTTCCTGTTTTCTCTCCCTCCTTTCTTGAATAGTGGGGTTACATTTGGTACCTTCCAATCCATGGGAACCGTTCTAGAATCTATGGAATTTTGGAAGATGACAACCAATGCAAAAGATGAGAGCATAGATGCATTTAAGAGGAAGCTAGATAAGTACATGAGGGAGAATGGAACAGAAGGATGTGTTGGTAGGGTTAGGAGGAGGCTCGTGTAGAGGATAAACACCTGCACAGTCCAGTTGGGCCGAATGGCCTGTTTCTGTGCTGTAAATTCTGTGATAGGAAGTAAGGTTTGTGAACAGGACGTGCACATCCTATGGAAGATTTTTAATAGTGTGTGTAGATAGTTTATCTTTGTTAAGTTTTCAAAATATCCCAAATATTCAAAATGTTAAGTCACTGCTCCACATGGTAAAAATTAATTTGACTCTGGCACCTTGAATAGAGCTAGTAAATACTGTGATTTCTGTGGAAAGTAAATGCTTCATGGGGTTTTTCATAAACTCAAAAAGTGAAGGGAGTTAAAAGGCCCCCAATTATCAGTTCCTGCACCAATCATTGGATATAGATAACCCCAGCACTCAAGTCTATTTTATCCCCCTTCCCCCCAACCTTAGCATCCATGGACCTTGTGCTACATGGCCATATAACTAGAGCAAGAGAAGGTGGCAGAATTTATAAGGATCTGGAAAAATTAAACAGGGTATGATGTAATGGCAGATTATTTTAACAAAAATCATTCCATCCAGCCCTAAATTCCTTCATAACCACTAGCACGCGTGTCTGTGTCAAAAGGTTGTGGGTTCAAGTCGTACTCCAGAGACTGGAGCACATATCTAGGCTGACACTCCAGCGCAGTACTGAGGGAGTGCTGCACTGTCAGAGGTGCCGTCTTTCGGATGAGACATTAAAACCGAGGCTGTGTCGGCCCCCTCAGGTGGCACCATTTTGAAGAGCAGAGGCGTTCTCCCTGGTGTCCTGGCCAATAGTTACCTCTCAAATCACAAAAAAACAGATCACATTGCTGTTTGTGGGACCTTGCTGTGCGCAAATTGGCTGCCGCTTTTCCTACATTACATCCAACAGTGACTACACTTCAAAAGTACTTAATTGGCTGTAAACACTTTGGGACGCCCTGAGGTCATGAAAGGCACTATATAAATGCAAGGCTTTCTTTATTATAACTTGCAAGAAGCTAAAGGAGATATTTATCACTGACTCTCAGAACTGGGGATAGTGCAGGGCATCAGCATCTGATATTACAACCTAATTATTCAACCATCAGTTCCACTTTATATACGGGATCCGTTTCTTCATATATAGAGGCACATATATTCATTCCCTTCACTATTCAATCAGCTTCCTCCATCCTTTTAGGCACGGCATTCTAGATCAGTTGCATCTGGAGTTAGTCTATTCTGACAAAGGTCTACATATTATATGGTGAGATGGCCTAGTACAGATACTTTAAAAAAAAAGGGAATAAGATGGGCAGAGTGAGTATGAATAGATTAGCAGCTAAAATAAAAGGGAACCCAAAAGACTTTTTATAAAGACATAAATAGTAAAAGAGTAGTCAAAGGAAGGATGGGGGCGATTAGGATCCAAAAAAAATAATCATAGAATAGTACAGCACAGGAGGCCGCCATTTGGCCGATGGAGTCTGCACTGACTCTTTCGAAGAGCAATAGTTAGTCCCGTCCCCCCACCCTTTCCCCATATCCCTGCAGTTTTTTCTCCTTCAAGTATTTATCCAATTCCCTTTTGAATCTGTATCCACCACCCTACCTGGAAGTGCATTCCAAATCCTAACCAAAAATGATTTTCCTCTTGTCGCCAATCACCTTAAATCTGTGCCCTCTGGTCACGATCCTTCAGCCATTGGAAACAGTTTCTCTTTAGTTACTCTATCTAAACCCTTCATGACTTTAAACACCTCAAGCAAATCTCCCTTAAACCTCTGCTCCAAGGAGAACAATCCCAGCTCCTCCAGTCTATCCATGTAACTGTAATCCTTCATCCCTGGGACCATTCCAGCAAATCTCTTCTGTACCCTCGCCAAAGCCTTCATGTCCTTCCTAACGCGTGGCTCTCAGAATTCGACACAATACTCCAGCTGGTGCCAAACTACTGTTCTATAAAGGTTTAGCATAACTACCTGGTGTTTGAGACACCTCCTATTTTTGAACTATTCTGTACTCTCGTACTATTTGTCTCTCCCAGTCCTCTGTACACCTTATTTCTCTTATGTTTCATCCTGGTGCCCATCTTCCTGCCAAATTAGTTTAAACCCTCCCTCTCAGCACCAGTTAACCTTCCCACGAGGACATTGGTCCCAGCTTGAGGTGCAACCTGTCCACCTTGAACAGGCATCTCCTCCCCCAGAACTGGTCCCAATGCCCCAGAAATCTGATTCCTCCCTTATGCGCCATTTCTCTAGCTACGCATTAACTTGTCTTATCCTACTATTCCTATACTCCCTAGCTCCTGAAACTCTGACTAGAGGACCTCAACCCTTTTCCTTCATAGGTCATTGGTTCCCACATGCACCACAACTTCTGGCTGTTCCCCTTCCCCCCAAAAAAATGTTCTGCACCCTCAGATGTCCTTTTCCTTGGCACCAGGGAGGCAACACACCATGCAGGACTCACTTCAGTGGTTTGAGAACAACCCCAGCTTCTCTAGTCTCTCCACACAACAAGTCCTGCATCGTTAGTACTATTCTGGTAAATCTCCTCTGCACCCTCTCTAAGGCCTTGACATCCTTCCTAAAATGTGGTGCCCAGAATTGGACCAAGTACTCCAGCTGGGGCCTAACCAGTGTTTTATAAAAGTTTAGCATAACTTCCTTGCTTTTGTACTCTATGCCTGTTTGTAAAGCCAAGGATCCCTCTGCTTATTTTAAAACAGCGTTGTCAACTTCTCCCGTCCTGCCACCTTAAAAGATTTGTGTACATGCACACAATGTCTCTGTTCCTGCACCCCCTTTAAAATGGTACCATTTAGTTTATATTGCCTCACTTCACTCATCCTACCAAAATGTATCACTTCACACTTCTCTGCGTTAAATTGCATCTACCAGTCTGTCTGTCTTCCTGAAGTCTGTTCCTATCCTCCTCACTGTATACTACATTTCCACATTTCGTGTCAGCTGCAAACTTTGAAATTATGCCATGTATACCCAAATCCATGTCATTAATATATATCAAAGAGCATAGTCTTTCAACAAATCACAGTATGCAAATTATACAGAGCTCCTCCCTCAAGCTTTTGTGACAACTGCTACAAAGCTAAGACTAGACAAAAAGGGCTTAATTTTTTCCACCATCATTCTGATGATAGAAAACCAGTCTTGCCGCATCCCATCTGCAAACTTCTTTTAATCACCTACAAAGCTATGGACCAAGAGCTGGAAAGTGGGATTCGGCTGGATAGCTCTTTTTCAGCCGGCACAGACACGATGAGCCGAATGGCCTCCTTCTGTGCCGTAAACTTCTATGATTCTATGATTAAGCTGCTCCAGCCTTACCTCCCCTCCCACACAATTGAATCCAGTCTGGCCTTCTGTACATCCGTATCAGCCCTGACTCAGTTGCTAGCACTCTTGCCTCAGTCAGAAGATTGTGGGTTCATAGTCCCACTCCAGAGACTTGAGCACAAAAGAATCTATGCTTACACTCCAGTGCAGTACTGAGGGAGCGCTGCACTGTCAGAGGTGCTGTCTTTTGGCTGAGATGTTAAACCAAGACTGCTCTCAGGTGGACATAAGAGAGCCTATGCCACTACTTCCCCAGTTTCCTAGCCAATATTTATCCCTCAATCAACATCACTAAAAAATGATCTAGTCAATATCACACTGCAGTTTGTGGGAGCTTTCTGTGCTGCGTTGCCAACATTACAACAATGACAACACTTCAAAAAAGTACTTAATTGGCTGTAAAGCGCTTTGGGACTACCGATGGTCATGAAAGGCGCTATATAAATTCAGTCTTCCTTTTTTCCTTTATCCCTCAATCCCTTTCCCCCCTCAATGGTGGTAGATCTTCTGCCGCCTTTTCATAGAAACATAGAAGATAGGAGTAGGCCATTTGGCCCCTCGAGCCTGCCCCGTCATTCAATGCGATCATGGCCGATCATCCAAACTCAGTACCCTGTCCCTGCCTTCTCCCCATATCCCTTGATCCCCTTAGCCTGAAGCAATATATCTAACTCCTTCTTGAATATATTTAATGAATTGGCCTCAACTGCCTTCTGAGATAGAGAATTCCACAGGTTCACCACTGGGTGAAGAAATTCCTCATCTCTGTCCTAAATGGCTTACCCCTTATCCTTAGACTGTGACCCCTGGTTCTGGACTCCCCGACCATCGGGAACATCCTTCCTGCATCTAGTCTGTCTAGTCCTGTTAGAATGTTAAGTGTTTCAATGAGATCCCCTCTCATTCTTCTAAACTCCAGCGAGTATAAGCCCAATCGACCCAATCTCTCCTCATACGTCATTCCTGCCATCCCAGGTATCAGTCTGGTGAATCTTCGCTGCACTCCCTCCATGGCAAGAACATCCTTCCTCAGATAAGGCGACCAAAACTGCACACAATACTCGAGGTGTGGTCTCACCAAGGCCTGTACAACTGCAGCAAGACATCCTTCTTCCTGTACTTGAACCCTCTCGCTATGAAGGCCAACATACCATTTGCCTTCTTAACCGCCTGCTGCACCTGCATGCTTACCTTCAGCGGCTGGTGCACAAGGACACCCAGGTTTTGTTGCACTTCCACTTCTCCTAATCTATTGCCATTCAGATAATAATCTGCCTTCCTGTTTTTGCCACCAAAGTGGATAACTTCGCATTTATCCACATTATACTGCATCTGCCCAATCACCCAACCTGTCCAAATCATACTGGAGTTTCTCTGCATCCTCCTCACAGCACACACACCCACCCAGCTTTGTGTCGTCTGCAAACTTGGAGATATTACATCTAGTTCCCGCGTCTAGATCATTAATATATCTTGTGAATAGCTGGAGTCCAAGGACCGATCCCTGCGGTACTCCACTAGTCACTGCCTGCCAGTCGGAAGAAGATCAGTTTATTCCAACTCTTTGCTTCCTGTCTGCCAACCAGTTCTCTATCCAAGTCAGTACCTTGCCCCCAATCCCACGTGCTTTAACTTTACACGCCAATCTCTTATGCGGGACCTTATCGAAAGCCTTCTGAAAGTCCAAATACACCACATCCGCTGGTTCTCCCTTATCTATTTTACCAGTTACATCCTCAAAAAATTCCAGTAGATTAGTCAAGCACGATTCACCTTTTGTAAATCCATGTTGACTTTGTCCGATCCTGTCACTGCTTCCCAAGTGCTCTGCTATTACATCTTTTATAATGGACTCTAGCATTTTCCCCACTACCGATGTCAGGCTTAACAGTCTAATTCAGTTTTCTCTCTACCACCTTTTTTTGAACAGTGGGGTAACATTAGCTACCCTCCAATCCATGGGAACTGTTCAAGAGTCTATAGAATTTTGGAAGATGACCAGCAATGCATCTACTATTTCTAGGGCCACTTCCTTAAGTACCCTAGGATGTAGATTATCAGGCCCTGGGGATTTATCAGCCCACTGGAATATACACTCATTTTATACAGAAAGAGGTAACTTCATAAACATATGTACAAGCTCACCGAGCAGATCAGGTCTTTACTTCCATCCCAAACTGCTCCATTATGTTGCGAATAGGGAGTCGTGTATGCATCCGGGAGCATACTCTGTAGAATCCTTCTTCCGAGGAAGAAATTATTCCATTGTGAAACACTCAGATGGCCTGAGGATGTGATCAAGCACCAAGAGTTTGTTCTAAATTCTTCTTAGGTTTGGACTGCAAACCCAACTCAAAAGATCCAAGTGAAGCAATTGTGGTAATGAGCATACTGAAGTCTGCTGAACATGCACAACAGAATGTACAAAACATTTAAAAAAGAAAAACTTCATTGTGATTACTTGTATCAAGGAAATAATGCTGAAAATGCAAGCTGCACTACACACCTGAGCAACACCAATTCTGATAAAAAGGGTCACTACTGCTACATATACATTCGTATAGGAACCAGTCACTCGAATTATAGGGCTCAGGTCAAGTTTCAAATTACTCTCTGCTCACGTTGAGCTTGAACCCATCTCCATGGCCCACTTCTTTCAAGGGAAGGGAAAGTTTAGCTGGAGTACTTGGCAACTGTTAGCATTTGCAACCAATAGTGAATTTTCCAGAGATAAGACACATCTAGATTGGCTAAAGCCAGTCTTTAAGTCACAGTCCCCTATAGATTTCAATGAAATGCTCCCGGATGCGTGCACGACTTCCCTATTAGCAACATCATGGAGCAGTTTGGGATGGAAGTAAAGACCTGATCTGCTCAGTAAACTTGTACACATGTTTATGAAGTTACCTCTTTCTGTATAAAATGAGTATATTCCAGTGGGCATCCATGAGGCACTGTGGGCCATCAGCAGCAGCATTGTACTTCACCACAATCTGGAACCTCATGGCCCGGCATACCCCTCACTCTACCATTACCATCAAGCCAGGGGACCAACCCTGGTTTAATGAGGAGTGCAGAAGAGTATGCCAAGAGCAGCACCAGGTGTACCTAAAAATGAGGTGCCAACCTGGGGAAGCTGCAGCACAGGACTACATACTACAGTGGAAGCAGCATGCTACAGACAGCTAAGCTCTGCAGTTCTGCCACATCCAGTCGTGAATGGTGGTGGACAGTTAAACAGCTAACGGGAGAAGGAGGCTCCATGAATATCCCCATCCGCAATGATGGCGGAGCCCAGCACACAAGTGCGAAAGACAAGGCTGAAGCGTTTGCAACCATCTTCAGCCAGAAGTGCTGAGTGGATGATGTATATCGGCCTCCTCCTAAGGTCCCCACCATCACAGAAGCCAGACTTCAGCCAATTCGATTCATTCCACTGATAACAAGAAACGGCTGATCGCACTGGATACAACAAAGGCTATGGGCCCCAACAACATCCCGGCTATGGTGCTGAAGACTTGTGCTCCAGAACTAGCCACGACTCTAGCCAAGCTGTTGCAGTACAGCTGTAACACTGGCATCTACCTAACAATGTGGAAAACTGCCCAGGTATGTCCTGTCCACAAAAAGCAGGACAAATACAATCCGGCCAATTACCACCCCATAAGTCTACTCTCAATCATCAGTAAAGTGATGGACAGTGTCGTTGACAGTGCTATCAAGCAGCACTTACTCACTAATAACCTGCTTACTGATGCCCAGTTTGGATTCTGTCAGGACCACTCAGCTCCAGACCTCATTACAGCCTTGGTCCAAACATGGACACGAGCTAAATTCCAGAGGTGAGAGTGACTGCCCTTGACATCAAGGAGCCCTAGTAAAATTGAAGTCAATGGGAATCAGGGGGAAAACTCTCCACTGGCTGGAGTCATACCTTGCACAAAGGAAGATGGTTGTAGTTGTTGGCGGTCAATCATCACAGCCCCAGGACATTGCTGCAGGAGTTCCTCAGGGCAGTGTCCTAGGCCCAACCATCTTCAGGTGCTTCATCAATGACCTTGCCTTCATTATAAGGTCAGAAGTGGGGATGTTCGCTGATGATTGCAGTGTTCAGTTCCATTCGCAACTCCTTAGATAATGAAGCAGTCCATGCCCGAATGCAGCAAGTCCTGGATGACATTCAGGCCTGGTCTGATAAGTGGCAAGTAACATTCGTGCCACACAAGTGCCAGGCAATGACTATCTCCACAAGCGAGTGTCTAACCACCGCCCCTTGACATTCAACAGCATTACCATCACCAAATCCCTCACCATCAACATCCTGGGGGCTATCATTGACCAGAAACTTAACTGGACCACCCACATAAATACTGCGTCTACAAGGGCAGATCAGAGGCTGGGTATTCTGCAGTGTTTCACCTTCTGACTCCCCAAAGCCTTTCCACCATCTACAAGGCACAAGTAAGGAGTGTGATGGAATACACTCTACTTGCCTGGATGAGTGCAGCTCCAACAACACTCAAGAAGCTCGACACCATCCAGGACAAAGCAGCCCGCTTGATTGGCACCCCATCCACCACCTTAAACATTCACTCCCTCCACCACCAGCATACTGTGGCTGCAGTGTGTACCATCTACAAGATGCACTGCAGCAACTCACCAAGGCTTCTTCAGCAGCACCTCCCAAACCAGTAACCTCTTCCACCTAGAAGGACAAGGGCAGCAGGCGCATGGTAACACCATCACCTCCAAATTACACACCATCCTGACTTGGAAATATATCACTGATCCTTCATCGTCGCTGGGTCAAAATCCTGGAACCCCCTCCCTAACAGCACTGTGGTAGTACCTTCACCACTCGGACTGCAGCGGTTCAAGAAGGTGGCACACCACCACCTTCTGAAGGGAAATTAGGGATGGGCAATAAACGCTGGCCTTGCCAGTGACATCCACATCCCATAAATGAAAAAAAATGTTAACCCAGCCTTTCTAGTACATCCTGTATCAATTTTCACATCTTCCATTGCTTCTACCTTTTCCACGTCTACCTATATTTTGTCAGCATCCAACCTCCTTAGTAAACACCGATAAAGTACTCTGAGTATTCTAGCCTTGCCCTGCACCTCTAAGCATATATCACCTTCTTTGTCCCTAATAGGGCCCCATAGAAACATAGAAGATAGCAGGAGTAGGCCATTCGGCCCCGCGAGCCTGCTCTGCCATTTAATGAGATCATGGCTGATCATCCAAATTCAGTACCCTGTCCATGCTTTCTCCCCATATCCCTTGAGCCTTAATATATATATTTAATGAATTGACCTCAACTGCCTTCTGTGGTAGAGAATGCCACAGGTTCACCACTCTCTGGGTGAAGAAATTCCTCCTCATCTCTGTCCTAAATGGCTTACCCCTTATCTTTAGACTGTGACCCCTGGTTCTGGACTCCCCTGCCATCGGGAACATCCTTCCTGCATCTAGTCCTGTTAGAATTTTATAAGTTTCAATGAGATCCCCTCATTCTTCTAAACTCCAGCGAATATAAGCCCAATCGACCCAATCTCTCCTCATACGTCATTCCTGCCATCCCAGGTATCAGTCTGGTGAATCTTCGCTGCACTCTCTCCATGGCAAGAACATCCTTCCTCAGATAAGGCGACCAAAACTGCACACAATACTCAAGGTGCGGTCTCACCAAGGCCCTGTACAACTGCAACAAGACATCCTTGCTCCTGTACTCTAATCCTCTCGCTAGGAAGGCCAACATACCATTTGCCTTCTTAACCGCCTGCTGCAGCTGCATGCTTACCTTCAGCGACTGGTGTACAAGGACACCCAGGTCTCGTTGCACTTCCCCTTCTCCCAATCGATTGCCATTCAGATAATTATTCCTGTTTTTGCCATCAAAGTGGATAACCTCGCATTTATCCACATTATACAGCATCTGCCATATCACCCAACCTGTCCAAATCATACTGGAGTTTCTCTGCATCCTCCTCACTGCACACACGCTCACCCAGCTTTGTGTCGTCTGCAAACGTGGATATATTACATCTAGTTTCCTTGTCTAGATCATTAATATATATTGTGATATCCCACCTCTTACTACCCACTTACTGTTTACATGCCAGATGATGATTTTTGGGTTCCTTTTATGTTAACCGCCATTCTACGCTCATGCTCTCTTTGCCAATCTTATTTTCATCTTCACTTCCCCTCTCAACTTATTGTATTTGGTCTGGTTCTCCCTTGAAGAATTCACCCGACATGCATCATACATCCTCTTTTTGTTTCATCATCTTCTCAAACTCCCTCATTATCCAAGGAGCCCTTGCTTTGGTTCCCTTACCCTTCCCTCTTGTTGGAATGTACCTAGCCTGTACTTGGAACATCTCCTTAAAGATCACCCATTGTTCCATTACAGTTTTTCCTGTCAGTCTTTGGTTCCATTTTACCCTGGCGAGATCCTTTCGCATCCCATTGAAGTTAGCCCTATTCCAGTTTAGAAGTTCCACTCAATTGTTCCTTGCTCCTCTCCATTGCTAATCTGAACCTTATACTACCATAACCACTCGTACCCAAGTGTTCTCCCACAGACACTTGGTCGACCTGGCCCACCTCATTCCCCAGCACCAGATCCAGCAATGCCTCCTTCCTAGTTGGGCCAAGAACTTACTGATCAAGGAAATTCTCCTGAACACATTTCAGAAATTCCTCTCCATCCTTTCTCTTTACCCTAGCATTATCCCAATCGATATTTGGCTAATTAAAGTCCCCCAATATCACCACTCTGTCTTCACAAAGGAGAACACAAATAACCTCCCAGAGATGTCGGGGAACATAGGGTCTGATGAAAGGGTGGAACTGAAAGAAATCAGTATTTGTAGGGAAATGGTTAGGAAAATTGATGGGACTGAAGGCCGATAAATCCCCAGGGCCTGATAATCTACATCCCAGGGTACTTAAGGAAGTGGCCCTAGAAATAGTAGATACATTGCTGGTCATCTTCCAGAACTCGATAGACTCTGGAACAGTACCCATGGATTGGAGGGTAGCTAATGTTACCCCACTATTCAAAAAAGGTGGCAGAGAAAAAGCGGGGAATTATAGACCGGTAAGCCTGACATCGGTAGTGGGGAAAATGCTAGAGTCCATTATAAAAGATGTAATACCAGAGCACTTGGAAAGCAGTGACAGGATCGGACAAAGTCAACATGGATTTACAAAAGGTAAACCGTACTTGACTAACCTACTGGAATTTTTTGAGGTTGTAACTGGTAAAATAGATAAGGGAGAACCAGTGGATGTGGTGTATTTGGACTTTCAGAAGGCTTTCGATAAGGTCCCACATAACAGATTAGCGTGCAAAATTAAGGCACATGGGATTGGGGGCAAGGTATTGACTTCGATAGAGAACTGGTTGGCAGAAAGAAAGCAAAGAGTTGGAATAAACGGGTTGTTTTCCGAGTGGCAGGCAGTGACTAGTGAGGTACCGCAAGGATCGGTCCTAGGACCCCAGCTGTTCACAATATATATTAATGATCTGGACGAAGGAATTGGATGTAATATCTCCAAATTTGCAGATGACACCCTGCTGGGTGGGAGGGTATGCTGTGAGGAGGATGTCGTGAAACTCCAATACGATTTGGACAGGTTGGGTGATTGGGCAGAAACATGGCAAATGCACTATAATGTGGATAAATGTGAGGTTATCCACTTTGGTGGCAAAAACAGGAAGGCAGATTATTATTTGAATGGCAATAGATTGGGAGAAGGGGAAGTGCAAAGAGACCTGGGTGTTCTTGTGCACCAGTCGCTGAAGGTAAGCATGCAGGTGCAGCAGGCGGTTAAGAAGGCAAATGGTATGTTGGCCTTCGTAGCAAGAGGGTTCGAGTACAGGAACAAGGATGTCTTGCTACAATTGTACAGGGCCTTGGTGAGACCACACCTTGAGTATTGTGTGCAGTTTTGGTCGCCTTACCCGAGGAAGGACGTTCTTGCCATGGAAGAAGTGCAACGAAGATTCACCAGGCTGATACCTGGGATGGCAGGAATGACGTATGAGGAGAGATTGTGTCAATTGGGCTTATACTCACTGGAGTTTAGAAGATTGAGAGGGGATCTCATCGAAACCTATAAAATTCTGTCAGGCCTGAACAGACTAGATGCAGGAAGGATGTTTCTGATGGCCGGGGAGTCCAGAACCAGGGGTCATAGTTTAAGGATAAGGGGTAAGCCATTTAGGACTGAAATGAGGAGGAATTTCTTCACCCAGAGAGTGGTGAACCTGTGGAATTCTCTGCCACAGAGGGCAGTGGAGGCCAGTTCATTAAATATATTCAAGAGTTGGATATATTTCTTAAGGCTAAAGGATCAAGGGATATGGGGAGAAGGCAGGGACAGGGTACGGAATTTGGATGATCAGCCATGATCGCATTGAATGGCGGAGCAGGCTCGAGGGGCCGAATGGCCTACTCCTGCTCCTATCTTTTATGTTTCGAAAGCTTTTGCATATCTCTGCAATTTCCCTACAGATTTGCTCCTCTACCTCCCTCTCACTATTTGGAGGCCTGTAGAATACCCCCAATAGCGTGATCATACCCTTTTTGCTCCTCAACTCTAACCAAATGGATTCTGTCCTTGACCCCTCAAGAACATCCTCCCTTTCCAATACTACAATATTTCCCTAAATCAGCACTGCCACCCACCTCCCTTTTTTCCCTTCCCTATCTTTTCTGAACACCTTGTACCCTTGAATATTAAGTGCCCAGTCTTCGCCGTTTTTAAGCCACGTTTCCATTATTGCCACATCATATTGCCACACGGCTAATTGTGCTTGTAGCTCACCAACTTTTGTGCGTTTACGTACATGCATTCTAAACTCATTTTTGAATTTTTTGTAGTCTTTTAGTTTGCTTCCATCTAATATGGTACAACTTCCACCTCTAATACTACTTTCTTCTCTCGTACTATCCAACACACTCACCCTTTTATGCACCTTATTCCTCCTTTCTACTCCTATATGCTGGTGCCCATTCCCCTGCCAAGCTAATTTAAACCCACCCCAACAGCACTAGCAAACCTCCCAGCGAGAATATTGGTCCCGGCTGCATCCGGCTTCTACAGGTTCCACCTTCCCCAGAAACAGTCCCAATGCCTCAGCAATCTAGACCTCCCTCCTGCACCATCTCCTCAGCCATGTATTCATCTGTTCTATTCTCTTATTCCTGTACTTACTAGCATGTGGCACCGGGAGTAATCCGGAGACTTAGCTTCGAGGTCCTGCTTTTTAATCTAGCTCCTTAAACTCTTCCTGCAGGACCTCATCCCGTTTTCTGCCTATGTTGATGGCACCGATATGGACCACGACCTCTGGCTGATCACCATCTCCCCCCAGAATGCTCTGCAGCTGCTCAGTGACATCCTTGACCCTGGCACCAGGGATGAAACATTCCATCCTGGAGTCACATCTACAGCCACGGAAACTCCTGTCTGCTCCCCTACCACTACTGCTCTTCCACCGCCCCCCCGTACAGCTGAGCCACCCGTGGTGCCGTGGACTTCACACTGGCTGCACTCCCCAGAGGAACCATCGCCGTCACCAGTACTCAGAACAGATACTGGTTGGAGAACGCGATGCACTCTGGGAACTCCTGCACTACCTGCCTGGTCTTCCCCTTCTATCTGGCAGTCGCCCATTTCCATCTGCCTGCACACTCAAACTGCAGGGTGGCCACCTCTAGAAATGAGCTATCCATGAAGTTCTCAGCCTCGCGAATGCACCACAGTGACTCCAGCTGCCGCTCAAGCTCCGAAACCCAGAGCTCGAGTTGCTGTAGCTGGCGACACTTCCCGCACATGTGGTCATCCAGGTCACGAGAAGCGTCCAGGACTCCCCTCATGGCACAGGATGTGCACTCCACGGGGACTGAGCTGCCCTGCTATGCCGCTAGTTATTAGATTAATTAACTAAAGTTTTTAGTATAACCCTCTGCCCTGAGTTAAAGGCTCTGCATCTGAATGCACGTAGCATTCAAAACAAAACAGATGAACTGATAGCACAAATAGAAATAAATAAGTACGATCCGATAGCCATTACAGAGACACAGCTGCAGGTTGACAGAGCGGCTGCAGGTCATTCTGGAGGGGGAGGGTGAACAGCCAGTTGTCGAGGTGCATATAGGTAAAAACCGGGATGAGGTCCTAAAAGCTGAATATAGGGAGTTAGGAGGTAAATTAAAATATAGGACCCCAAAGGTAGTAATCTCAGGATTTCTACCAGTGCCACGTGCTAGTCAGTAGAAATAGAATGATATTTCAGATGAGTACGTGGCTAGAGGAATGGTGCAAGGGGGAGGGATTCAAATTCCTGGGACATTGGAAACGGTTCTGGGGGAGGTGGGACCAATACAAACTGGACAGTTTGCACCTGGGCAGGACCAGGACCGATGTCCTAGGGGGAGTGTTTGCTAGTGCTGTTGCGGAGGGTTTAAACTAAAATGGCAGGGGGTTAGGAACCTATGCGGGGAGACAGAGGAAAGGGAAGCCAGGATAGAAGCAAAAGACAGGAAGGAGAAAAGCAAAAAAGTGTCAGAGAAATCAAGGGTTTAAATCATACATGGCCACAGTAAATAATAATTCTAAAAGGTCTAAGTGTTAAAAAAACAAGCCTGAAGGCTTTGTGTCTTAATGCGAGGAGCATTCGTAATAAAGGTGGATGAATTAGCTGCGCAAATAGATGTAAACGGATATGATATAATTGGGATTACGGAGACATGGCTCCAGGGTGACCAAAGCTGGTAATTCAACATCCAGGGGTATTCAATATTCAGGAAAGACAGGCAAAAAAGGAAAAGGAGGTGGGGTAGCATTGCTAGTTAAAGAGGAATTAACAATAGTAAGGAAGGATATTAGCTCTGATGTGGAATCTGTATGGGTAGAGCTGAGAAATACCATGGGGCAGAAAACTTTAGTGGGAGTTGTATACAGACCCCCAAACAGTAATGCTGAGGTTGGGGATGACATTAAACGGGAAATTAGAAAAGGCATGCAATAAGGGCACAGCAGTTATCATGGGTGACTTTAATCTACATATAGATTGGGCGAACCAAATTAGTAACAATACTGTGGAGGAGGAATTCCTGGACCAATATGTCAAGGAACCAACTAGAGATCAGGCCATCTTAGACTGGGTATTATGTAATGAGAAAGGATTAATTAGCAATCTTGTTGTGCGAGGCCCCTTGGGGCGGAGTGATCATAATATGATGTGGAATCTGTATGGGTAGATCTTCATTAAGATGGAGAGTGAAGTATTTGACTCAGAAACTAGGGTCCTGAATTTAAATAAAGGAAACTACGATGGTATGAGGCGCGAGTTGGCTAGGATGGATTGGGGAACGTTACTTAAAGGGTTGACGGTGGATAGGCAATGGCAAACATTTAAAGATCGCATGGATGAACTACAGAATTTGTTCATCCCTGTTTGGCATAAAAATAAAACAAAAGGTGACTCAACTGTGGCTAACAAGGGAAATTAGAGATAGCATAAGATCCAAGGAGAGGACATATAAATTGGCCAGAAAAAGCAGCAAACTTGAGGATTGGGAGCAGTTTAGGATTCAGCAAAGGAGGACAAAGGGATTAATTAAGAGGGGGAAAATAGAGTATGAGTGTAAGCTTGCAGGGAACATAAAAACTGACTGTAAAAGCTTCTATAGATATGTGAAGCGAAAAAGATTGGTGAAGTCAAGCGTAGGTCCCTTGCAGTCAGAATCAGGGGAATTTATAATGGGGAACAAAAATGGCAGGCCAATTAAATACATACTTTGGTTCTGTCTTCACAAAGGAGGACACAAATAACATCCCAGAGATGTCAGGGAACACAGGGTCTAATGAGGGAGGAACTGAAAGAATCAGTATTTGTAGGGAAATGATGTTAGGGAAATTGACGGCATTGAAGGCCGATAAATCCCCAGAGCCTGATAATATACATCCTAGGGTACTTAAGGAAGTGGCCCTAGAAATAGTAGATGCATTGCTGGTCATCTTCCAAAATTCTAGAGTCTGGAACAGTTCCCATGGATTGGAGGATAGCTAATGTAATCCCACTATTCAAAAAAGGTGGTAGAGAGAAAACGGGGAATTATAGACATCAGTGGAGTCCATTATAAAAGATGTAATAGCAGAGCACTTGGAAAACAGTGACAGGATCGGACAAAGTCAACATGGATTTACAAAAGGTAAATCGTGCTTGACTAATCTACTGGAATTTTTTGAGGATGTAACTGGTAGAATAGATAAGGGCGAACCAGTGGATGTGCTGTATTTGGACTTTCAGAAAGCTTTCGATAAGGTCCCACATAAGAGATTAGCGTGTAAAGTTGAAGCACATGGGATTGGGGGTAAGGTACTGACTTGGATAGAGAACTGGTTGGCAGACAGGAAGCAAAGAGTTGGAATAAACAGGTCTTTTTCAGACTGGCAGGCAGTGACTAGTGGGGTACCGCAGGGATCGGTGCTAGGACCCCAGCTGTTCACAATATATATTAATGATCAAGACGAGGGAACTAGATGTAATATCTCCAAGTTTGCAGACAACACAAAGCTGGGTGGGTATGTGTGCTGTGAGGAGGATGCAGAGAAACTCCAGTATGATTTGGACAGGTTGGGTGATTGGGCAGATGCAGTATAATGTGGATAAACGCGAGGTTATCCACTTTGGTGGCAAAAACAGGAAGGCAGATTATCTGAATGGCAATAAATTGGGAGAAGGGGAAGTGCAACGAGACCTGGGTGTCCTTGTGCACCAGTCGCTGAAGGTAAGCATGCAGGTGCAGCAGGCGGTTAAGAAGGCAAATGGTATGATGGCCTTCATAGCGAGAGGATAGAGTACAGGAGCAACAATGTCTTGCTGCAGTTGTACAGGCCTTGGCGAGACCACTCCTCGAGTATTGTGTGCAGTTTTGGTCACCTTATCCGAGGAAGGATGTTCTTGCCATGGAGGGAGCACAGCAAAGATTCACCAGACTGATACCTGGGATGGCAGGAATGACGTATGAGGAGAGATTGGGTCGATTGGGCTTATACTCACTGGAGTTTAGAAGAATGAGGGGGGATCTCATTGAAACTTATAAAATTCTAACAGGACTAGACAGACTAGATGCAGGATGTTCCCAATGGCAGGAACTGATAGCTGATCATCCAAATTCAGTACCTTGTCCCCACTTTCTCCCCATATCCCTTGATCCCTTTAGCCTTAAGAAATATATCTAACTCCTTAAATATATTTAATGAATTGGCCTCAACTGCCTTCTGTAGTAGAGTAGGCATAAATGGGCCATTTTCTGGTTGGCAAGATGTAACAAGTGGTGTGCCACAGGGATCAGTGCTGGGGCCTCAACGTTTTACAATTTATATAAATGACTTGGATGAAGGGACCGATGGTATGGTTGCTAAATTTGCTGATGACAGAGGTAGGAAAGTAAATTGTGAGGAGGACCTAAGGAGGCTACAAAGGGATATAGGTAGGTTAAGAGAGTGGGCAAAGATCTGACAAATGAGTATAATGTGGGAAAATGTGAAATTGTCCATTTTGGCAGAAATAAAGAAGCATATTATCTAAATGGAGAGAGATTGCAGAGGGATCTGGTGTCCTAGTGCATGAATTGCAAAAGGTTAGTATGCAGGTAGAGCAAGTAATTTGGAAAGCTAATAGAATGTTATCATTTATTGCGAGGAGAATTGAATGCAAAAGTAGGGAGGTTATGCTTCAGTTATACAGGGCATTGGTGAGACCACATCTGAAGTACTGTGTGCAGTATTGGTCTCCTTAGTTAAAGGGAGGATGTAAATGCATTGGAAGCAGTTCAGAGGTTTACTAGACTAATACCTGGAATGGGCGGGTTGTCTTATGAGGAAAGGTTGGACAGGCTAGGCTTGTAACCACTGGAGTTTAAGGTGACTTGATTGAAACATAAGATCCCGGGGGGTCTCGACAGGGTGGATGTGGAGGGGATATTTCCTCTTGTGGGAAAATCTAGAACTAGGGGTCACTGTTTAAAAAAAAAAAAAAGGGATCGCCCATTTAAGACAGATGAGGAGAAATTTTTTCCTCAGAGGGTTGAGTGTCTTTGGAACTCTGCTTCCACTGCCTTCAGAGGAAGAGAATCTTTGAATATTTTTACGGCTGAGGTAGATAGATTCTTGATAAACAAGGGGGAAAAGGCTATTGGGGGTAGGCGGGAATGTGGCGTAATCAGATCTTATTGAATGGCGGAGCAGGCTCGAGGGACCGACTCCTACTCCTGATTCATATGTTTGTAAGACAACAAAGGGAAAAAAAAGATACTCACCGGCCCCAAAACTGACTAGCAAAGAAAAACGATGTGACCCTTACCAACCAGCTATCCTGTGGTGTCACTCAGTGGGTTTCTTTCCCCCTCGCTGCTACCGCTGCCGGAGAGTCTGGGCCTCGCTCTCTCCTGCTCCTTATACTCCTCGCTGAGGCTCCACCCAGTACTGCACTCGCCGCTGCCTCCCACAGGGTTCCATTCTGAGGCAACTTCTTGGAGGGACTGGGTGTCAAATTTTTCAGCAAATACCAAAACAGGAGAAATAATTCATTAATTAGGAGGCTACCAAAGGAAGCTGCAAAAGGATATTGATAAGATGGAGGAGTGAACCAATAAAGTGGCAGATGGATTAAATGTCAATAAGGGTGCAGCAGTAATTGTACTATGAATTGAAGTACAATTAGTGCTGTGAAAGAACGGAGGGATTTTAGGGGTACAAGTTAACAGGATATTAAAGGCAGTTTTTAAAACTCAGATTGATAAATTAACATTTATGGAAATCTAGGTTTTAATCACAAGATATCACATACACAAAGTTGGCAGAACAAGTTGTTAAAAGCTGTAAAAAAAAGCATATGGGACTCATGGCTTTATAAACAGAGGCATAGAGTACAAAAGCAAGGAAGTTATGGTAAACCTTAATAATTCACTGGTTGGACCTAATAGTGTCAGATTCTGGGCACAATTTAGGAAGAATGTCAAGGCAGCCAATGGTGGAGCAAACAAAATCAAGACTGTGACCCCTCATTCTATATTCCCCCCAGCCAGGGAAAACGTTCTCCCTGCATCCAGTCTGTCTAGCCCTGTCAGAATTGTATACGTTTCAATGAGATCCCCTCTCATTCTTCTAAACGCTAGTGAATATAGGCCTAGTCGACCCAATCTCATAAGAGTCCTGCCATCCCAGGAATCAGTCTGGTGAACCTTCGCTGCACTCCCTCTATGGCAAGTATATCCTTTCTTAGGTAAGGAGACCAAAACTGCACACAGTACTCCAGGTGTGGTCTCACCAAAGCCCTGTATAACTGTAGTAACATCCTTGCTCCTGTACTCCAATCCTCTTGCAATGAAGGCCAACATACCATTTGCCTTCCTGTTTGTTGCACTGGCATGTTTGCTTTCAGTGACTGGTGTACAAGGACAACCTGGTCCCTTTGTACATCAACATTTCCCAATCTATCACTATTTAAATAATACTCTGCCTTTTTATTTTTCCTACCGAAGTGGATAACTTCACATTTATCCCCGTTATACTGCATCTGCCATGTATTTGCCCACTCACTCAACTTGTCTAAATCGCCTTGAAGCCTCTTTGCATCCTCCTCTCAACTCAAACCCACCTAGTTTTGTGTTGTCAGCAAAGTTGGAAATATTACATTTGGTTCTCATTCAAATCATTGATATATACTGTGAATAGCTGGGGCCCAAGCACCGATCCCTGCAGTACCCCACTAGTCACTGCCTGCCACCCTGAAAAAGACCCATTTATTCCTACTGTTTCCAGTCTAATCCATGCCAGTATATTACCCCAATCCCATGTGCTTTAATTTTGCACACTAACCTCTTGTGGGACTTTATCAAAGGCCTTCTGAAAAGCCAAATACACTGGTTCTCCTTTATCTATTCTACCAGTTACATCCTCAAAAAACTCCAGTAGGTTTGTCAAACACAATTTCCCTTTCATAAATCCATGTTAACTTTGTCTAATTCCATTGATATTTTCCAAGTGTCCTGTTATCACATCCTTTATAATAGGACTAGCATTTTCTCTACTACGGTTAGGCTAACCAGTCTGTAGTTCCCAGTTTTCTCTCCCTCCTTTTTAAAATAAATAGTGGGGTTATATTTGCTGTAGGAACTGTTCCATAATCTATAGAATTTGGGAAGATGACAACCAATGCTTCCACTATTTCCATGGCTACCTCTTAGTACTCTGGGATGCAGATTATCAGGCCCTGGGGATTTATCGGCTTTCAGTCCCATTAATTTTCCAGCATTATTGTTTTACTAATACTAATTTCCTTCAATTCCTCCTTCTTATTAGACCCTTGGTTCCCTGGCATTTCTGGGAAGTTATTTGCATCCTCTTCCGTGAAGACCGAACATTTGTTTTAATTGCTCTGCCAATTCTTTGTTCCCCATTATAAATTCTCCCATTTCTGACTCTAAGGGACCTACATTTGTCTTCACTAATCTTTTTACAGTCCACTTTTATGTTCCTTGCAAGTTAACTCATACTTTTTCTCCTCTTAATCAATCTCTTGGTCCTTTTTTGCTGAACTCAACTGCTCCCAATCCTCAGACTTGCTACTTTTTCTGACTCCTCTTTGGATCTGATACTTTCCTTAATTTCTTTTGTTAGCCATGGTCGGGCTGCTTTTACGATCCTTGTGTTTTTGCCCCAGAAAGGAATGTATAACTGTTGCAATTCATGCATTCGTTCCTTAAATGTTAGCCATTGCCTATCCACCATCAATGCCTTTTAATGAAGCTCCCCAATCTATCATAGGCAACTCACTCCTCATACCTTTGTAGTTTCCTTTGTTTAGATTTAGGACCCTAGTTTCAGATTGGACTACTTTCCATCTTAATTAAGAATTCTATGATGTTCTGGTCACTCCACATTCCTGCACGATCCCCATATCCCTTGATTCCCTTAATATTCAAAAATCTATTCAACTCTACCAGTAGTTGAAAGATGTAGAACAAGGGCCCAGAGATAGACTAAATGTAAAAGATTTAGAACAGAAGAAGCCTATTTGCAGTCATGAGGCTGTCTTAACCACTAACCTTAGAATTCAGTTCTCCAGTTAGTAGTTAAGGCAAAAACTGCAAAGGATAAACAATGATAAGGGCTAGTTGGGGCCAAATGGCCTATTTCCATATTGTAATTTCTATAATGGATAAACATTAAATGAATCATCAGCAGCTACTTAAAAAAAACTTGGAAATAAGATAGTCACTGTATAATGGGAAAAGTGGTGGCAAGGACATAAGAAGGAAACCAGGAAATTCTCCCTTCATTAGGTAATTATTTGATGGCTTTGAGCAAACTTGTTAGTTGCATGAATTACAAATTTCCCCCTGCAATTATACTTCTGAAACAAGGCACATTACTAAAATTACCAATAACACATTATGTGCTTACTGCAAGTTTTGTATCATTATACCTGTAATTGAATCATCATCGCCTGCTCCGTCAGAGCGTTGCCAGGGTCCTTGGCTCTCAAATGATGAAGTGCCCCAGTAGCCAGTGTGGTAGTGGGCTGTGTGGCAAGTTACTTGATCCTCACCAGCATAGCCAGGATTCCTGCTCCCAATTGTCTCCCTAGCAGCACTACTTCCAAGTTCACCTATGCAATCTGGACATTTTAATTCATGGAGAGAAAGCAAAATACCACACACTGGAAACACTCCGCAGGTCAGGCAGAATCTGTGGAGAGAACAGAAGTTGACATTTCCAGTGGAGATCCTCCCTCAAAGAATGCAGGGATGGTACATCAGTATGTTTACCAGGTTCTAAAAGAAAGTTTAATCCAGACAGAACTGAACATTTGAAAGTTTTATTTTTCCATTTGACATCAGTCTCCAAAGCGGCATGTTTTTTTTGTACAAAAACGTTCCATGCTAACTCATGAAAATTCAATAAGAAACAGCTTTCAACTTCCTACTAGTATGCAATTAAAAAACACCTCAATATTAGCTTAAAGAAAAGTTATCGTACTGTAGAGTCGGATGGCATAATATTTCACTGTAAGCTAATCTCACTTGAACTAGAGGCCAAACCAAGAGCAGTTGGCACACATAGTAGCGTTCCAGCTGGGTCAGCACCAGTCTTAAGGTTTACATAGAAAGCAGTTCGTTAGATTTCAATACCACCCACAAAATAGCTAGGTAAGTGTATAATTGACAGTCGATGGATCGCACCATCCCCCAAGAGTCATTGCAGATTTTGAAAGCTCTGCACTCATTAAAGCATGGTCTTTTCTGTAACAGCAGATACACATACAGTTGTATAATAAACATTTGTTTACACACAAGAATCTCTGGAAACTGGTAGTTTCCCCAATCGGCTGAAACACTTCAGTCTGGATATCCCAGGCTATTTTTTTTTATAAAGTAAATTCCCACTACAAATCAGAAAACTGGCTACTAAAAAAAATGAAAACTCGAAGGGAAAAAATAATCCCACCTCCAAAACTGGTCTAACAGGCGCGATTTGCTTAAGGTTTGATTTACAATGCACGAAGCCACTGGGCCAGGCACCCTGGCGGCCCGAAAGATTACTGCGGCCAGCGGGGAGGGGTTGAGCACGCTGCCGAGACGCTCGAGTGCCGAGTCTCTGCACAAGGTGAATGCGCCATTTTAAAACCAGATCCACATGGGGAGCAAAATCAAAAAAAGGATGGCAGGGGGCAACACCGAATGCTGGGGAGGGGACACAAAACTGAAGGGATAAAATTACATGTACCAAGTTGCAACTTGCCCAAATCAACAGGTTTTAAACTGCGATTTAATAAATGCGATTTAACAAGTACGGGGGGGGGGGGGAAAGAAGGAGGCTCCCAACGCGGAACAGGATAGCACTTAAATGTCGGAACAAGACACCTCGTTGGATTGAAAAACCTTGACTGCGACATGGAATACGTGTGTGGGCGGAGGGGGAAGTTAACAGACAGCGTCCCGAACAAGCAAGATTGAATTCAAGAGATTAGACGGCGTTCGCCCCAAAAAAAAGTCTCTTCAGAAACAGGAAGTGGCCGATGATCATGACGACCTGGAAAATGTCTCGCTGGCGGATCGCCTATCTGCTGGATTGGTATCGATCGTTGCCGCGTGAGTAGCCGTTTCCCCGGGAATCATACTGCTTGTAGCCGCCGCCGCCGCTGCCATAGCCGCCGCTGCTGCTGTAGCCGCCGCTACCGCCATAGCCGCTGCCGCTGCCGTAGCCGCCATAGCCGCTGCTACTGTAGCCGCTGCTGCCATAGGAGGAACCACCTCTTCCTGATCCTCGGCGGTAGCCACCGCCGCCGCTGCCGCGGCCCCCTCCGTAACCGCCGTCGCCCGATTTCTTCTCCGCGTGGTCCACCCGGATCTGCCGGCCGTCGAGGGACTGGCCGTTCATCGCCTCCATCGCATCGTTGGCGTCGTCCGGATTCTCGAAGGTAACGAAGCCGAAACCGCGGGACGTCATGGTGCCTCTTTCCTTTATCACCCGGGCGTCTACTACCTCTCCGTACTTGGAGAACACCGCCTCCAGGGCCTGCTCGTCCGTGTCGAAACTTAGGCCGCCGATGAACAGCTTTCGTTCCTCAGACATTTTGGCGGTTTTTTTCTCCACCAACTCTGGTACTGGCTGAGCACGGCGCTCTTTCCTTCCTTCTCGCCGCTAGCAGTAATGCGCAAGCACCGGAAAAGAGGCTGCTTATATAGCCTAGCCCCTGTGCACCGCCTGAAAACACTCTCCCGGCTGCCGCAGCCCGGGATTTAGTTCCGTTGTGCACGTGGTGCGAAGAGGGAACTCCACGTGACCATTGTCCGTGAGAGGAATCCGTGCGGTTTGGCGCTAGCCGCCATCTTAGCAGCGGAGCGCGCTCATGGCGGGTGCTCAATCAGTCATCAAGCTCCCATTTATTCTTGTTGCACGGCCCTAATTGTTCTTTACATTCAGTTATTTTCTTTATATATTTATGTATCTGTTAATATAGTAACAGAAGTCTTAACTAAAGACAAATTCTATTCTGTTGCAATCTTGCCAATGGCGCCTGACCGGAGATCCGGTAAAGTGGAGGAAGCCGCTTAGTGTTGCTTAATTTCATATCAGTGTATTTTATGACAAGAATTGTTTTTTTAAAAACTTTATGATATATCATTTGAAGTAGGTAGGGCAGTACTGTATAAAATGGCGTCAGCAAGCTGTGTAGTTAATGGAAGGAATTTAGGGTCCATGTCATGAAAAACGAGCTGGAAGGCGACTCCCGTGATTAAAAGACAGGGCTTCCTCAGAAAAGGTAAAGAATATAAGCGTGAGGACACACCTGTTGCAGTTAATCAGCCATTGAAACATAGAAGATAGGAGCAGGAGTAGGCCATTCGGCCCCTCGAGCCTGTTCCACCATTCAATGAGATTATGGCTGATCATCCAAATTCAGTACCCTGTCCTTGTCTTCTCCCCATATCCCTTGATCCTTTTAGCCTTAAGAAATATATCTAACTCCTTGAATATATTTAATGAATTGGCCTCAACTGCCTTCTGTGGTAGAGAATTGCACAGGTTTACCACTCTCTGGGTGAAGAAATTCCTCCTCATCTCTGTCCTAAATGGCTTACCCCTTATCTTTAGACTGTGACCCCTGGTTCTGGACTCCCCCGGGAACATCCTTCCTGCATCTAGTCTGTCTAGTCCTGTTAGAATGTTCTAAGTTTCAATGAGATCCCCTCTCACTTCTAAACTCCAGCGAGTATAAGCCCAATCGACCCAATCTCTCCTCATACGTCATTCCTGCCATCCCAGGTATCAGTCTGGTGAATCTTCGCTGCACTCCCTCCATGGCAAGAACATCCTTCCTCAGATAAGGCGACCAAAACTGCACACAATACTCAAGATGTGGTCTCACCAAGGCCCTGTACAACTGCAGCAAGACATCCTTGCTCCTGTACTCAAATCCTCTCGCTATGAAGGCCAACATACCATTTGCCTTCTTAACCGCCTGCTGCACCTGCATGCTTACCTTCAGCGACTGGTGCACAAGGACACCCAGGTCTCGTTGCACTTCCCCTTCTCCCAATCTATTGCCGTTCAGATAATCTGCTTCCTGATTTTGCCACCAAAGTGGATAACCTCGCATTTATCCACATTATACTGCATCTGCCCAATCACCCAACCTGTCCAAATCATACTGGAGTTTCTCTGCATCCTCCTCACAGCACACACGCCCACCCAGCTTTGTGTCATCTGCAAACTTGGAGATAATATATCTAGTTCCCTCGTCTAGATCATCATTTATATATATTGTGAATAGCTGGGGTCCTAGGACCGATCCCTGTGGTACCCCACTAGTCACTGCCTGCCACTCAGAAAAAGACCCATTTATTCCAACCCTTTGCTTCCTGTCTGCCAACCAGTTCTCCATCCAAGTCAGTATTATGCCCCCAATCCCTTGTGCTTTAACTTTACACGCTAATCTCTTATGCGGGACCTTATCGAAAGCCTTCTGAAAGTCTAAATACACCACATCCACTGGTTCTCCCTTATCTATTCTACCAGTTACATCCTCAAAAAATTCCAGTAGATTAGTCAAGCACGATTTACCTTTTGTAAATCCATGTTGACTTTGTCTGATCCTGTCACTGTTTTCCAAGTGCTCTGTTATTACATCTTTTATAATAATGGACTCTAGCATTTTCCCCGCTACCGATGTCAGGCTTTACCGGTCTATAATTCCCCATTTTCTCTCTACCACCTTTTTTGAATAGTAGGGTAACATTAGCCCTCATTTGAAACATTATTTGATCTCCTGTGACTGTTGCACATGGGAGTCGAGACCATGCGTAGTGGGATTAGAGGGCAAGAGATAATTGGATCATGGTGCAAAGACAAAATTCAGATCATATCTTTAAATTGTCATTTTTATATTGCCACTTTCCCTGCAGTGTGCCTCCCTTGGGGGTAGTTGCAATTACAATGTCACAAGTTTACATAGGAATTTATAATGGCAAAAGTTGACGGGGAGTGCATGCAAACCTAAGAATTTAATATATCTGGGTGCCACAACTTAAGAAGGATAAATGGGGCTTAGAAGAAGTCAAGCAACAAACCATCAGTATGATGCCTGGGAATAGGGACTCCATTATGATGAAAGTCTGGATAAACGTAAGAAATAGGAGCAGGAGTAGGCCATTTGGCCCCCTCAAGCCTGCTCTGCCATTCAATAAGATCATGGCTGATCTGATCTTGGTCTCAACTCCACTTTCCCGCCCGCTCCCCGTAACCCTTGACTTCCTTGTAGCTCAAATATATGTCTATCTCCGCCTTGAATATATTCAATGACTCTGCCTCCACAGAGGGTAGAGAATTCCAAAGATTCACGACCCTCAGAGAAGAAATTCCTCCTCATCTCTGTTTTAAATGGGTGACCCCTTATTCTGAAACTATGCCCCCTAGTTCTAGATTCCCCCACGAGGGGAAACATCCTCCCTGCATCCACCCTGTCTAGCCTCCTCAGAATCTTATATGTTTCAATAAGATCCCCTCTCATTCTTCTAAACTCCAATGAGTATAGGCCCAACCTTTCTTCATAAGACAACCCCTTACATCTCAGGAATCAGTGAACCTTCTCTGAACTGCCTCCAATGCAAGTATATCCCTCCTAAAATAAGGAGACCAAAACTGCATGCAGTACTCCAGATGTGGTCTCACCAGCGCCCTGTACAGTTGCAGCAAGACTTCCCTACTTTTATACTCTTGCAATAAGGGCCAACATTCCATTTACCATCCTAATTACTTGCTGTACCTGCATGCTAACTTGTTGTGTTTCATGTACGAGGACCCCCAGATCCCTCGGTACCATTCTGTGCATTTAAATAATCATTTGCTTTTCTATTCTTCCTACCAAAGTGGATAACCTCACATTTCCCCACATTATACTCCATCTGCCAAATTTTTGCCCACTCACTTAACCCATCTATATCCCTTTGCAGACTCTTTGTGTCCTCCTCACAACTTGCTAACCCACCTATCTTTGTATCAGCAAATTTGGCTACAGTACAAATTTTGGGTTATATTCCCTGTAATTAAATTTTTTTCCAAGTTGTCACTTCTGCCCCATGTGACTGCCGCCTGGATCTGAGCTCCCTTCTATCAATCTCCCCACCCACCCCCCAGCCATTTTCTCTTTTTTTGGCTCTGCAACCTCCCACTTCCTTTTACCTGAATCCCATTATCCCTTTCACCCTCTTAACAACATGTGAGTCCTACTCCCCAGCCTCCCTTTTATCCTATTGCCAGTCCCGAGCCTCTTGTCCACCGCTTCCCACTGCTCGATATCCTCCACTCTCCCACTGTGGCACCAGTTGCTGGTAGAAAGCCAGTTAACTCATCCCCTACTCCCAACAACCATAATGCATA
This sequence comes from Somniosus microcephalus, assembly GCF_052327205.1. Lineage (NCBI taxonomy): Eukaryota > Metazoa > Chordata > Chondrichthyes > Squaliformes > Somniosidae > Somniosus > Somniosus microcephalus. Next base: position 234,954,257 of record NC_140995.1, on the reverse strand, counting down.
GCTCATGTCCCAGGAATCAACACCTCTGCCTTCCTCCCATGCCCCACTGCTGGGTCATCATAGGATTTTGCAGGAGGCAGCCATTCAGCCCATCGTGCTTGGGCCAGCTTTCTGAAAGCTACTCTGAGTATAATTTCTTTGCCCTTTCCCCATGTACCCTTTAAAAGCTATTTTTGATTCTACTCCCACCACAGTTCCTGGTAGGGCATTCCATCCAATAACCCTTGTGTAAAAAACAAACTCCATAACCTATCTGGGAATGATAGTGTAGTGATTATGAACGAGGAACCTACAGGCCATGAGCTCAAATTCCACCATGGGACATTCTGAAATTGAAGTCAACAAAATCTGGTAATTTATGAGATGGCACCAGAAAGTGGCCATGAAAGCTGCTGGTTTGTTCTAAAAACAACCAACTCGTTTCACTCGTGCCCTTCAGGATAGGGAACCTACCACCCATACTTGGTCTGGCTTACATGTGCCACCATGCTATGTGATTAACAAAATGCAAGCATTTGTCCTTAGGGGACCTTCTCAGGTACAGTCAATAAATGTTCCACACCTAGATAAATATCCCTCTGTTCTTTTGGTAGTTTGGTTGGCAAGGCTCCTTCAGCAGCACCTCCCAAACCCGTGACCTCCACCACCTCGAAGATCATGGGCAGCAGATACATGGGAACACAATTACCTCCAAGTTCCCCTCTCTAGTCACACCATCCTGATTTGGACATGTATTGCCGTTCCTTTATCATCGCTGGGTCAAAATCTTGGAACTGCCTACCTAACAGCATTGTGGGAGTACCTTCACCTGCACAGACTGCAGTGGTTCAAGAAGAAGGCCCACCACCAGGGTAACTAGCCAAAGGCAATGAATGCCGAACTTGTCAGCGATGCCCACATCCCATGAATGAATAAAAAAACTTTTAAAGATTTATACATCTGAAACCCCAAGTCTCTACTCTTCTGCGCCTTTTAAAGTTTCACCATTTAGCGTGTATTTCCTCTCTTATTCCTCCTAAAATGTATCCCTTCACATTTCTCCATAATACAATTCATTGCACATCTATCTGCCTAATCTACCATCCTCCCTGAAGTTACTTACACTCCCATTTAAGCCACTCCACGCTGCTGAAATCTTATCAGCAGCCAGTACATTCAGGCCAGGGAAGGTGGGAGCAGCAGAAATTTCAGCAGATGATGCCATCTTAATGTAAGACTACGAAAGAGTAGACAAAACTACCGCGCTTCCCAGAGGAAATTCCCACGGCCTTTTATTAACGGCAGAGACCTGGCTTTACCTTGTCACGCCCCATTTTCAACCCTTGCCTGTGCCTTCTGTCCCAGGTCCCAAGGAAATTCAGGTCCCTTGTTTTCTGCTGCTGTCCCTTGTCCCATATCCTTCCGTGACAGGTAAGCACCATAGGGTATAGAGTGTCTCCTGGACACCGGCCACAGCATCACACTTTAATTGTTGAGGTTATTTCTAGTTTTTTCTGTTGCTTTATTAAACACGTTTGTTTAATTGGACCTTCTGTTATTATATTAGTGGTGCGCTAGGGTACTTGTTGCAATGATTTTATGTTTTTGTTCAGTGACACTGGAGAAACTCAGTGTCACCCCTATTGGTTCAATTAAAAAAGGCCCATGTCCCATCTCCCCCCTCAGTCTGTGCACTGAGCGATTAATCTTCTTGCTGATTTTAACCTCCATCTTAATTTCCTTTCCTCCCTCTTCTCTGTCCTGCCTTAACCTCATCCTTAACATCAGCTTTCACCACCCATGGCCATCAACTTCCCATCTCGCATGACCTCTTCACCCAAGAGGTTTTGATGACTGCTATGGATTTTTGTGATCAGTTCCTCATTTCCCTTACTATCCAGATCCCTGCTGACCTCCACGACACTATCCTCACCTGTCACCCCCATCCCAAAACTGCCTTCCCAGCCTCCTTGTTAATTCTCACCCTAACTCCCGACTCCCCCTTATCTAGCCCTCTACTACTCACTGCACGGCTGTCACCTGCTAAACAGCTCCCTCACTTCCTTCTTTGATGCACCCGTTTCCACTGTCTATCATTTCTTCTGGTAGACCTCCCACATCCAGAGCTCCTTTGCTCCGTAACTAACCACTTCCTTGGCTTGGCCCCAGGTAGCACACTCACCTCTGAGTCTGAAGGTTGTGGGTTCAAGTCCCACTCCAGGGACTTGAGCACATAAATCGAGGCTGACACTCCAGTGCAGTGCTGAGGGAGTGCTGCACTGTCGGAGGTGCCGTCTTTTGGATGAGATGATAAACCGAGGCCCCATCTGCCCTCTCAGGTGGACGTAAAAGATCCCTTGGCACTATTTTGAAGAAGAGCAGGGGAGTTATCCCCGGTGTCCTGGCTAATATTTATCCCTCAACCAACATAACAAAAAACCTAGATTATCTGGTCATTATCACATTGCTGTTTGTGGGACCTTGCTGTGCACAAATTTCTTTTAGTGTTTCGCCTACTTAACTTCTATCACCAAATAATACAGTTTCTCCCATCTACCCCTCCCTCTCTAAGCTGATCTCTTCCATATGACCAAATGCCTGCTCTCTCGATCCTCTCTCCCCCCCCCCCCCCACTCAACCTCTGACTACTCAACTACCTCTCCTGGCCGTCATGTTAGCCAAGAATGTAAGTCGCCTCATTTGCTTAAACACCATCTTTCTCCCTCTCAAAATAGTCATCATCAACCCACCTCCTCAAAAAACCCAGCCTCGATCAATCCATCCTCCAACTACAGCCCCATCTCGAAGCTCCCTTTTCTTTCTTTAAATATGTCATTGTTTTCCAGCTTTGCATCCATCTCTCCCAAAACAGTTCAAAGCCCTGCTCAAAGTCATGAATGATATCCTCTGTAACTTTGATGTGGTACTATATCAGTCCTTGATTGGCAACATTTACACAGTCATTCATGCCATCCTCTTCATTACTTCTCCACTATCCTGCTCCGTGGGACTGCTCTCAAATGGTTCTATTCCTACCTGTCTGAATGCAGTCAGTGCATCTCCAGCAATGGCGTATCTCCCCATCCTCGCTGAGTCATCTCTAGAGCCCCCAAAAGTCGCCTCCTCTTCCTCATCAATATGCTGCCCCTCAGTGACATCATCGGCAGGCATATGGTCAACCTCCATATGGATGTGAACACCCAGCCCTACCTCTCGCCACTTCTCTCAACCCCATGACCACTGCCTGTCTGACATCAGGTCGTGGATGAGTCAAAATCTCCATCCTGAACACCGGGAAGACCAATCATCATTTTCAGTCCCCAGAATAAAGTCCACTCCCTTTCCCAATCGCTTGCTGATTAATAATAATGATAATGATAACAACATAAAAACAATGGCTTCGATCTTCCCAATATTTAATTGGAGAAAATTTTTGCTCATCCATAACTGTATGTCGGACAGGCAATCTGACAATTTAGAGACTGTGGTGGGGTTGAGAGAAGAGGTAGTGAGGTAGAGCTGTGTGTCATCAGCGTATATGTGGAAACTTGACGCTGTGTTTTTGGATTGTATAGATTGTAATTTAAATTATGGTAGCACTAAGGGTGATGAGTGTGCAGACATTATTTTTGGCACGGTTTGGAAGTGGCTTTGATGAGATGGCAGGAATGGGAGCCAGGTAATTTGATACACACACACGTGTCTGTAAATGAAAGCAACTTTATAATGGGAAGTTGTAAAACGTAGACCGGACAATTCATACAGTGAGATGATGATGTGGCAATGAAGAGATCTCCAGTATCAAATGGGCATGAGTATGTCACAGCCAGCAATGGGTGGTCTTCTGCATTCTTTTCAGGCTGCTGCTCTCGACTGCTTCCTCCCCACCCTGCCCTTGGTGTTCTGGCTTTGGGGCCTCCATAATGAGGCTTCATTTTCTAAGGCAAAGTTGTGAGGGATGCAGCACACCACCTAGAGTCCCTTTAAAAGCTATATTGCAGAGCACTTCCAGACTGATGCAGGAACATGAAGCATGCCTTTGGCATTCCAGTGCTGTGACGACTCTGGTGGCAGGATGGACCTTGTTACAGTGGTGCTCAGCTGATGTCCTGGGAAAGCACACAGGAAGAAGTCACAACCATGGCTGCAAAGGATAGCCTTTGATCTCCCGGGATCCACCCAGAGACTTGCCCTTTCTGGGTGAAAGAGCGTTGGAATGAAGGACTGCCATAAAATGAAGGCATCGTGGCAGCTGCCGGGAAGTGAACATTCACTTGAGTGATGCATTGTTGCTGGTCAGAAATGAGCTGGATCTGGAGAGAGTAGACACCTTTCCTGTTCACACACGTGGTGGGATTGACCAAGGGAGCAATCTATGACTTGTTAGACCTTGGGGAATTCTGCCACTCAGTAAAATTACAGTGCCCTGCTGGTTGTCCATAAAGAAATGCATGAGCTGGCTTGCTGTGGCAAACAATGCATATGTGAGATGCTTTATACATCTGCACACAGTCGATTGGCTAATGTACTGCAGCAGCCTGGAAATGACCCCATGGCATAAAGGTCAAGGGAGATAGCAACTGTGCCACTGACAGAGTGGTGCATACGGTGAAGGTTATCTTAAAACAGGTAGCGTAACTTAGCGACAGCTTCCTTTGTAAATTGAAGCATCCACAGGCACCGCTCATCAGTCAACAGGAGGTAGATTAGCCTTCACTATGTATATTCTGGTGTGGCAGTACAGGCTGGTGGGTGCTATGCTGTCTGACAAGCTAATCCTCCCTTGGTTCTCATTAGGAATACCTCTTTTTAAGTGTAAGAAGGAGAATCAAGCAGAACCTTTTCACCCAAAGGATAGAGTTGTGGAATAAATTGCCAGATCTACTGGAGACCTAGGGGTTCAAATATGTAATTACTTGAAAGTGCAGGTAGTTAAAGCCATAAAAGTTTAGGGTTTTATAAATGGTGCATAGAATACAAGGCAGTGTTGGACTTGGTCATCGACATCAGCCCTTGTTGACAGTAGGCTCCCGAGGTATGGAAAGTGGTCCACGTTGTCCAAGGCCTCGTCATGGATTTTGATAATCGGAGAAGTAGTGTGTGGCGGGGGTAGGTTGGTAGAGGACCTTTGTCTTACGGATGTTTAGTGTAAAACCTATGCTCTCGTACGCTTCGGTGAAGGTGTTGACGATGGTTTGGAGTTCGACCTCAGAGTGTGCCAGACGCAAGCGTCGTCTGCATACTGTAATTCGGTCGCCTGAGGAAGAGTGTGAAAACCAGGACCTCAAACCCAGCACCAAGCTCATGGTCTACAGAGCAGTAGTGATACCCACCCTGCTGTACGCCTCAGAGACATGGACCATGTACAGCAGGCACCTCAAAGCACTGGAGGTACCACCAATGCTGCCTCTGCAAGATCCTACAAATCCATTGGCAGGATAGGCGCACCGTCAGTGTTCTCGCTCAGGCCAACATCCGCGGCATCGATACTTTGACCACGCTCGATCAGCTCCGATGGACGGGCCACATCGTCCGCATGCCCGATACGAGACTCCCAAAACATGCGCTCTACTCAGAGCTCCGACACGAGAGCCCCAGGTGGGCAGAGGAAATGCTTCAAAGACACCCTCAAAGTCTCCTTGAAAAAGTGCAACAACCCCACCGACACCTGGGAATCCCTGGCCCAAGACCGCACAAAGTGGAGAAGCATCCGGGAAGGCGCCGAACACGTCGAGTCTCTTCGCCGGGAGCAAGCGGACGCCAAGCGGAGGCAGCGCAAGGAGCACACGTCAACCCAAACACCCCACCCACCCGCCCCTTCAACCACCGTCTGCCCCACCTGTGACAGAGACTGTAGGTTCCGCATTGGACTCAGTCACCCGAGAACTCATTTTTAATGTGGAAGCAAGTCATCCTCGGTTCCGAGGGACTGCCTCAGAAAAGAGGAGACAGACTACAAGAATAAACAAATTATAAATTTGAACAAAACATTGGTTAGGCCACTGTTTGTGTTGTGTGCAGTTTTGGGCACTGCACTATAGAAAGGGCATTAAAGCCATAAAGAGCATATAGAATATATGACCAGGATGATGAACTATCGTTTCTTGAATAGCCTGACATCAGTCGTCAGGAAAATGCTGGAATCCATTATTAAGGAAGTGGTAACAGGGCACTTAGAAAATTATAATATGATTAGGCAGAGTCAACATGGTTTTATGAAAGGGAAATCACGTTTAACAAATTTATTAGAGTTTTTTTAAGGATGTAACTAGCAGGGTAGATAAAGGAAAACCAGTGGATGTAGTACATTTGGATTTTCAAAAGGCATTCGATAAGGTGCCACATAAAAGGTTGTTACGCAAGATAAAGGCTTATGGGGTTAGGGGTGATATTAGCATGGATAGCGGATTGGTTAACAGACAGAAAACAGAGTCAGGATAAACGGGTCATTTTCAGGTTGGCAAACTATAACTAGTGGGGTACCACAAGGAGCCGTGTTGGGGCCTCAGCTATTTGCAATCTATATTAATGACAGATGAAGGGACCAAGTGTAATGTATCCAAGTTTGTGGACGATACAATGCTAGGTGGGACAGTAAGCTGTGAGGACACAGAGCCTGCAAAGGGATATAGACAGACTAAGTGAGTGGGCAATAAGGTGGCAGATGGAGTATAATATGGGGAAATGTGAAGTTATTCACTTTGGTAGGAATAGAAAAGCAGAATATTTTTTTAATGTTGAGAAACTATTAAATGTTGGTGCTCAGAGAGATTTAGATGTCCTCTTAAAGGAAACAAAGTTAGCATGCAAGTACAGCAAGCAATTAGGAAGGCAAATTGCATGTTGGCCAAAGGAAGTCTTGCTACAATTGTACAGGGCCTTGGTGAGACCACACCTGGAGCACTGTGCACAGTTTTGGTCTCCTTATCTAAGGAAGGATATACTTGCCTTGGAGGCGGTGCAATGAAGGTTCACTGGATTGATTCCTGGGATGAGAGGGCTGTCCTATGGAGGAGGTATTCAGTAGATTGGGCCTATTCTCTCTGGACTTATGTTTCAATGAGATCTCCTCTCATTCTTCTTAAGATTCTAAGGGGGATTGACAGGGTAGATGCAGAGATGTTGCTTCCCCTGGTTGAAGAGTCCAGAACTAGGGGGCATAGTCTCAGGATAAGGGGTTGGTCATTTAAGACTGAGATGAGGAGGAATTTCTTCACTGAGGGTTGTGAATCTTTGGAATTCTCTGCCCCAGAAGACTGGATGCTCAGTATATTCAAGGCTGAGATGGATAGATTTTTGGACTCTTGGGGAATCAAGGGATATTGCAGGAAAGTGGAAATGAGATCGATGATCAGCCATGATTTTATTGAATGGCAGAGCAGGCTTGAGGGGCCGTATGGCCGACTCCTGCAACTAATTCTTATGTTCTTGTAGATGTAAGGAGAGAAAAACAGCCAGAGATACTGGGACTATTTTTGCTGGATAAGAAAAGTCTAAAAGCAGATAGATTTTTTTAAATTATGAAGGATTTTGATAGTGAATGGGGAAAGACTATTTCCTCTGCTGGAGAGTAAGTGACAAGGGGTCAGCAATGCAAGATCGTCAGTGAGGAGAAAGGTTAAAAGGAATTTCTTTCCAGAGGGCTGCTGGAGTATGGAATGCTTGAGGCAAAGACCATTGTCCATAAGGGAAAATCAGAGAAATGGGAAGCAGAGGCAGGTGCAGGGCACTAGGGTTAGTTGTGGATTTCTCTAGCAGCAGAGCAAGCACAGACACAATGGGCCGATTGGCCTGCTGTGCTGTAAACTTCTATGGTTCGATCAGGAAAGAGCATTGAAGAAAAACAGTATAAATGGCTTCTACAGGTAAAGAGAGGTGTTTGACAGTGGCGGACTGAAGGATATGGAGGAGAGGAGTTGGATAGTCTTTTACTGTTGCAAAAATGTCTTGTGTTTTCTTGTACCGACAGCTCCAAGGGACTTCAAGCCCAGAACCTTCCACTTGGTATATTAAAAGGGAAGGAGGGGGAAAAAAAATACTCCTGGAAAAGTATATTGAAGAAAATAAACCTTTATTACAGGTAAGGCTCTACATGAAAACAATTAGCCAGAATGCCAGTTAATAGAAATTTAGATTCAGTCACTCTACAAATTTGCACGTGGGACTGCTCCTGAAAGGTGTGGCTGGTATAAATTGCTGTGCATCACAAAGCACAGAGAAGATTTCTGATTAAGACAATATAAGTACAAACAATATTAACAGCATTTTATAAGCAGTCAGACTGGGAATCTTTTGTCCAGGTCCCTGGGCAGTGGTGGAAGATTATAAACCTACAACATAGCAAGCGTATTGGGATTGGATTTGCCCATTTTAATAGGAGAACAGTATTTCTTGTGTGGCAGAAGGAGAGGATGTAACCTTCAATGAAACAACTCCATGTTGAGAATTTTAAACTCTGGTGGCTCCCAGATGAGCTCCACCTAACACTAACTTTGACATTTGTCAAGTCAGCTTTCACCAAACTATGATCAGCTGAGCTCAACACAAGCCCTCTGAAGATTACTTTCCAAGAAGTTAGAATTGAATAACTGCATTGGAGATGGGTGGGTGGGGGTTGACGTTCTCCATCTCTTTTAGCCAAGTATTACAGTAGGTGCTGCAATTTAAAAGTACCTTTAAAAGGAAGTGGAAATGTGGGTTTAGAATCTTAAGACAAACCCTCATCAAAACATTTCATGTTCTGCAACAAAATTTAAGAGATTGTAACTTCTCTCCCCCCGCCCCCTCGGTAAAAGTTGTAAAAGGACGGCACTGAGCAGGCAAGTTAGGAATTACTGAGGGATCACAATATATTCAGCATTTTGTATTTGGATCGGTCAAGGTGTCACACTAAGTTCGTGCAGATCTGGGACTTCACAACTGCAGAATATTCCAGCCGTAACCTTCCTTTGGGATTGGGTAATATGAATTTCTGGTATACCAGGAAGTTGGTAGTGACTGCCCAGAGATAACCGAACTTTAAAGAAAAATTCCCAGTCTACAAAATTTATATTAAATGCCCAAATTCCACTGCAGTAAATTTCTAGTTATTTTCATGGCAAAACAATACTGTAATGTCTGATTGCTGGTACAGCGATCTCTTTTGTTGGTACAACTCGCACGGGTTCAAGCAATGAGCGCTCTGTAAACTTAAGTGTGCAACTAGCCGTTGAGCTTCACGTCCCACATTTCTCACCTAAGGGACTATGGTGAGCATTTGGTTTGGGCTGAGAATCTCTATCCAGTAACCATCTGGGTCCTGAATGAAAGCGAGCCCCTTCATTTTACCTGAAGCAAGAAAAAAGATCATTGGTATTCATTTTATTTCTCACCACTTCCCAACCCTCTCACTCAAGTCTCACCTGCAACTCACCCCACTAGGCATTATTCATACATCAAGAAAAGCATGAAATTTTGGCAGGCTAGTCACTCAATGGGCATCACAGCCAAGCCCGATCCGGTCCTCAGTCGACACACTCAGCAGGATTCACTGGATACTGGTCAGGAACACAAATGCTAGCTGGTTTTACCCAGTGGTGCCACGGCCAGTTCTCCAGCTGAGATACCAGCTAACAGAGCAGAGATTGAACAGGTCGTTTGGCGGGGCGGGGGGGGGGGGGGGGGGGGAAGAGAGAAAATGAGGGGGGGGAAATGCTAGAGACCCACGGCATTCAGCCACTGCGTCACGCAGCACATCACAGCCTTCAACCAGAAGGTATTAATACTCTTAAATCCAATGGGATGGTCTTCCAACCACCTCAACAACTAAAAGCCATGAGTGAGGGAAGATCTTTTTTGGCAACAAATTGAAATTGTGGTTACAAATGGCACTGATTTCAACAGCAATCATCTACATTCAGTGAAAATGTTTGGAGAATACAGCTGTCAGAGATGAAAACAAAAATCAGTTGATTGTTAGAGAGTTTGCAAAGGGAAAAAGTCTCAGTTGAAGATTTGTCTAATCACTCAAAACAAACAAATATTAGCAAGTGCAGTGGTTACCCACCATCATCTGGCTTCTTTACAAACTTTACTCCCAGCTCCTCAAATCGTTTGCTTGCAGCATAAACATCAGGGACAGCAATGCCCAGGTGACCTGCAGGTGAATATTAGATCCAAGTGAAAATTCAAGACACTGACCATTAGACTACTTGAACATCCACTTCCAGAAGTACAGCACAATACTTGAGGGACAATCCACCTTCTCCACAAGTTCCGGCTCTCAGTCATGGGGCAGTATCCAGTGCACATCTCGGTTAGAAGCCACCTCCTCGCAATTGGCTCACAGCAACTTAGGCATAAACCCAGCAGCTCACTTGCCCTGTGAACTGGAACCAGTGCGATATTCAACATTGAAGATCATACATATAAACTGGCAGGAATGAGAGCTGAGGAAGGGTTCCTTCACCTCTATGTCCAAGACTGTCAAAAGCTTAGTTCCATTTTTTTAAGATGTTCTCAGTCTGTGCTGAGTTAATCAATCTCAGTCAAAGTGGTAGTGGTGACACAGCATTTGCCTCAGCATCCTTTGCCTATGAAAGAGATAGATGAGGGAGGAGAAATAAATAAAACAGGCTTCACTGCTGATCACTATCTAATCTTAGTAGACTACTCAACTGTGGCAGGCAGCACAGCCAAACCTAAACAAGACATCTGCACGCACACACAGAAGCCATTGAATAGGAATCTGGAGCAAGGACCCTAGCTGGTTTTCTCCCCTCCCCCAAAAACCAAACATGCCTCACTGCTTTCCTAGTCTAGGGTATTGAGACCAATTAACATTCTGTTGGCCCAACTGAGAAATGCCACCTCACCAAAGCAGGCATTGAAGCTGGACCTTCCTGATCTGTACAGCAGTTACCCCCTTTGCCAAGTGACCCCTCACGAAATTTTAAAACAAACAATTAAACCAAAATCACGAGACAAACTTACCAAATCCTCTAGGATCGGAGTTCCCATTATGATAGGCCTGGTTTTCATCATTCTCAGTGCCCCAGTTGCTGTAAAAACACAAAAGAAGGATATTGAGGGTTCCAGATCAAAGCACTCCTTTCTGCATTCAAGTAGAGGGAGTAAAAAGAAATGTTGTAGTGGTAGGGGATAGTATTATTAGGGGGATAGATAGTGTTCTCTGCAGTCAAGAGCGGGAGTCCCGAAGGCTGTGTTGCCTGCCAGGGTTAAGGACATCTCTTCTGGGCTGGAAAGAAACTTGGAGTGGGAGGGGGAGGATCCAGTTGTCGTGGTCCATGTTGGTACAAACGACGTAGATAGGACAAGGAAGACGGTTCTGTTAAAGGAGTATGAGCAACTAGGAGTCAAATTAAAAAACAGAACCTCAAGGGTAATAATCTCTGGGTTATTACCTGAGCCACGAGCGAATTTGGCTAGGATAAATAAAATTAAAGAGTTAAATGCGTAGCTCAAAGACTGGTGTGGGAGAAATGGGTTTTGCTTCTTGGGACATTGGCACCAGTACTGGGACAGGAGGGAGCTGTTCCGTTGGGATGGACTCCACTTGGCCAGTGCTGGGACTAGAGTCCTGGCGAATCATATAACTAGGGCTGTAGAGAGGGCTTTAAACTAATTAGTTGGGGGGGGGGGGGGGGGTGGTTTCTAGAGAGCAAATAATAGAAATGACAACAGAGAAGGTCATAGACTTAGGTAACAGTGGGGGAATTAAAAAACAGAACATGTCAGGAAGGGACAGAAGGTATGGAGTAAAAGGTAAAGTACTAAAAAGGGGAAGAAACAGGAACTAAGTGTCACAAAACATGTTTGAAAGTTCTTTATCTGAATGCACGTAGCATTCGTAACAAAATGAATGAGTTAACGGCACAAATAACGACATATGGGTATGATCTTGTGGCCATTACAGAAACATGGCTGCAGGGTGACCATGACTGGGAATTAAACATACCAGGTTATTTAACAATCAGGAAGGACAGGCAGGAAGGGAGGGGAGGTGGGGTGGCTATGTTAATAAAGGAAGGAATCACTATAATACAGAGAAATGATATTGGGTCAAAGGAGCAGGATAGTGAAACAGTTTGGGTGGAGATAAGGAATAATAAGGGGGAAAAAAACACTAGTGGGCGTAGTCTATAGGCCTCCGAACAGTTGCAACTCTGTTGGACGGAGTATTAATCAGGAAATAGTTGAGGCTTGTAATAAGGGAAGAGCTATAATTATGGGGGATTTTAATTATCATATTAACTGGACAAATCAAATTGGGCAGAGCAGCCTTAAGGAAGAGTTCATTGAGTGTATTAGGGATGGGTTTCTTGAGCAGTATGTAACTGAACCGACCAGGGGGCAAGCAACTTTAGATTTGGTCCTGTGTAATGAGACAGGATTAATTAAAAATGTCCTAGTAAAGGATCCCCTTGGAATGAGTGACCATAACATGGTTGAATTCCATATTCAATTAGAGGGGGAGAAGGTTGGATCTCAAACAAGCGTGCTGAGCTTGAATAAAGGAGACTATGAAGGTATGAGAGCAGAATTGATTAGAGTGGACTGGGAAAATAGATTAAAGGGTAAGACGGTACATGATCAGTGGTGTACATTCAAGGAGTTATTTTACAACTTCCAAAAAAAAAATATTCCACTGAGGAAAAAAGGGTGTAAAAGAAAAGATAGCCATCCGTAGCTAAGTAAAGTAATTAAGGAAAGTATCCGACTAAAAACAAGGGCATATAAGGTAGCCAAATCTAGTGGGAGGATAGAAGATTGGGAAGTCTTTAAAGGACAGCAAAAAATAACAAAAAGATTGATTAAGAAAGGGAAGATAGATTATGAAAGTAAATTAGCAAAAAATATAAAAACAGATAGCAAGAGTTTTTATAGTTATATAAAAAGAAAAAGGGTGGCTAAAGTAAATGTTGGGCCCTTAGAGGATGAGACCGGGAAATTAATGGTGGGAAACATGGAGATGGCAAAAACGCTGAACAAATATTTTGTATCAGTCTTTACAGTAGAGGACACTAAGAATATCCCAACACTGGACAAACAGGGGGCGAGGAGTTAAATACGATTAAAATCACTAAGGAAGTGGTACTTGGTAAAATAATGGGACTCAAGGCGGATAAATCCCCTGGACCTGATGGCTTACATCCTAAGGTCTTGAGGGAAGTGGCGTTAGGGATTGTGGATGCATTGGTAATAATTTTCCAAAACTCCCTGGACTCAGCAAAGGTCCCGGCAGATTGGAAAATTGCTAATGTAACACCCTTATTTAAAAAGGGTAGTAGGCAGAAGGCTGGAAACTATAGACCGGTTAGTGGTTGGTAAAATGTTAGAGTCCATTATTAAGGAGACAGTAACGGGACATTTGGATAAACATAATTTAATTGGACAAACTCAGCATGGTTTCATGAAGGGGAAGTCATGTTTGACAAATTTGTTTGAGTTCTTTGAGGAAGTAACATACAGGGTGGACAAAGGGGATCCAGTGGACGTAGTGTATTTAGACTTCCAAAAGGCATTTGACAAGGTGCCACACAAGATTATTGCTCAAGATAAAAAGTCACGGGATTGGGGGTAATATTCTGGCGTGGGTGGAGGATTGACTAACAGAAAGCAGAGAGTTGGGATAAATGGTTCGTTCTCAGACTGGCAATCAGTAACTAGTAGTGTTCCGCAGGGGTCAGTGCTGGGTCCCCAACTCTTTACAATCTATATTAACGATTTGGAGGAGGGGACCGAGTGTAACATATCAAAGTTTGCAGATGATACAAAAATGGGACGGAAAGTAGTGAGTGAGGAGGACATAAAAAACCTGCAAAGGGACATAGACAGGCTAAGTATGTGGGCAGAGATTTGGCAGATGGAATACAATACTGGAAAGTGTGAGGTTATGCACTTTGGCAGGAAAAATCATAGAGCAAGTTATTATCTTAATGGCAAGAAACTGGAAAGTACTGTAGTACAAAGGGATCTGGGGGTCCTGGTGCACGAAACTCAAAAAGTTAGTATGCAGGTGCAGCAAGTGATTAAGAAGGCCAATGGAATGTTGGCTTTTATTGCTAGGGGGATAGATGATAAAAACGGAGGTATTGCTGCAGTTGTACAAGGTATTGGTGAGACCACACCTGGAATACTGCATACAGTTTTGGTGTCCATACTTAAAAGACATACTTGCTCTCGAGGCAGTACAAAGAAGGTTCACTCGGTTAATCCCGGGGATGAGGGGGTGGTCATATGAGGAGAGGTTGAGTAGATTGGGACTCTACTCATTGGAGTTCAGAAGAATGAGGCGCGATCTTATTGAAACATAAGATTGTGAAGGGGCTTGATCGGGTGGATGCGGTGAGGATGTCCCCAATGATGGGTGAAACTAGAACTAGGGGGCATAATCTTAGAATAAGGGGCTGCTCTTTCAAAACTGAGATGAGGAGAAACTTCTTCACTCAGAGGGTGGTAGGTTTGTGGAATTTGCTGCCCCAGAAAGCTGTGGAAGCTACATCATTAAATAAATTTAAAACAGAAATATAGATAGTTTCCTAGAAGTAAAGGGAATTAAGGGTTACTGGGAGCGGGCAGGAAATTGGACATGAGTCTAGGTTCGGAATGGTCATGGCCCCGTGGGTAGTGGAGCGGGCCCAGGGGCCGTGTAGCCTGGTTCTGCTCCTACTTGTGTTCTAATTCTGTGTTAGATTTCAGGAGATGGTTTTATTCCTGTTCCAGGCTGGGTGGAGATCGCCTTTACAGAAGGTAAGTACTGTAGAAAATATAGGGACAGAGTGATCTCCTGGACGAGTTTCGATCGCCTAGATGGGTCGGAGAGGAATTTCCCAGATTTTTCCTCCCAAATTGGCCATTGGGTTTTTTTTCTGGTTTTTCACCTCTCCCGGGAGATCACATGGGTTCGTGTGGATGGAGAGGGGTAGAAGATTTGAGGTTAGGATCAGATCAGCCATGATCTTATTGAATGGTGGAGCAGGCTCGAGGGGCCGGTTGGCCTACTCCTGCTCCCATTTCTTATGTTCTTATATATACAGCACATCACTAGACCATTCAAATCCCTCATGCCCTAACCCCAGCTGTGCATCCTTCACCACCCCCATGTCCCAGCCAGTGCATCCACTCCCCCTTCCCTGTTGCTCCTCCACTGGTTGCAGAGCATTCAGCCATCTGGACCCTATTCTCTGGAAATCGTTCCCTAAACCTCTTGGCTTTGCTACTTCTCTCCCTGCTTTTAAAAGCCTTCTCAAAACCAAATTTTCATTCAACAATAACTTGTATTTATATAGTGCCTTTAACAAAGAAAAAAAGTATCTCAAGGCACCACAGAGGTGTAATCAAAAAACAAGACTCTGAGCCAAAGAAGTAGATATTGGCCCGGATTTTCCAGGGTCTATGACCGCATACGCTGTGCCTCGCAAGTTCTGGGTTTCTGCATGCGCGAAAACCCAGAACTTGAGATCAGTCAAGTTTCAGCTTGACAGAGCGTACGAATAACTACAACATGTATTTATATAGCGCCTTTAACGTAGTAAAACTTCCCAAGGCACTTCATTGTATTAAAAGACAAAAAATGACACCGAGCCACATAAGGAGAAATTAGGGCAGGTGACCAAAAGCTTGATCAAAGAGGTAGGTTTTAAGGAGCGTCTAAAAGGAGGAAAGAGAAGTAAGCGTGGCAGAGAGGTTTAGGCAGGGAATTCCAGAGCTTAGGGCCTAGGCAACAGAAGGCACGGCCACCAAAGGTTGAGCAGTTATAATTAGGGATGCTCAAGAGGGCAGATATCTCCGGGGGAGGGGGGGGAAAGGAGGGAGGTGAAGCGGAAAGAGATGAGAGATAGGGAGGGGCGAGGCCATGGAGGGATTTGAAAACAACGATGAGAATTTTGAAATCGAGGCGTTGCTTAACCAGGAGCCAATGTAGGTCAGCGAGCACAGGGGTGAGGGGTGAACAGGACTTGGTGCGAGTTAGGACACGGGCAGTCGAGTTTTGGATGATCTCAAGTTTACATAGGGTAGAACGTGGGATGCCAGCCAGGAGTGTGTTGGAATAGTCAAGTCTAGAGGTAACAAAGGCATGGATGAGGGTTTCAGCAGCGGATGAGCTGAGGCAAGTGCAGAGACGGGCAATGTTAGAGGTGGAAATAGGCGGTCTTAGTTATGCTACGGATGTGTGTGGTCGGAAGCTCATTTCAGGGTCAAATATGACACCAAGGTAGCTAACAGTGTGGTTCAGCCTCAGACAGATGTTAGGGAGAGGGATGGAGTCAGTGGCGAGGGAAAGGAGTTTGTGATGGTGACCGAAAACAATGGCTTCAGTCTTCCCAACATTTAATTGGAGAAAATTTCTGCTCATCCAGAGCAGGATGTCGGACAAGCAGTCTGACAATTTAGAGACCGTGGAGGGGTTGAGAGAAGTGGTGGAGTAGAGCTGGGTATCATTAGCGTACCTGTGGAAATGAATGCTGTATTTTTGGATGATGTCGCCAAGGGGCAACATGTAGTTGAGAAACGGGATGCATAGAATGCGCAGGAAATGGACATTCGCTGGCGCAGGGTTGGGCTATTTACCCAACCTCTGCCCAGTGAATGGCCATGAAACTCTTACGCCTGGTAAAAGCAGGTGCAAGGCCTACTTTTACCAGTGCAAGGGTTTAAATAAAGAATAAAATAATTTTTTTTTTTTTTTTTTTTTTTTTAAATGATTTAAACATTAAAAACCTTTAAAATTAGTTTGGGTTATTTTTGGCCCCTTTAAAAATGTTTACATTTATTTTTCAAAAAATTAAATTTTTGTTTTAAATGTTTCATTAAATTGTATTTTAATTTTTTACGTGATGATTTATTTTTATTTAAGTGGGGTGAAATTGTGGTTAGGGGATTCCGATTATGCTTACGGGGGTTCCGATACATAAATGGAATACCCATAAGCAAAATGGGAATCCCCTTTGTGATTGGTTGGGCTGGCCCACGTGATGCCAAGTACACTTGCATGTGTCCCGGGATACATGGGCTTTTACGCAGGCATACGCCTGCAGGCCTAGGACTGCAAAGGTACAGAGGCACCAGGTAGGTACGCCCCTCCCCATCTCAATAACCTCCTCCAGCACTGCAACCCTCGGATCTCTGCTCTCCTCCAATTCTGGCCTCTTGCGCATACTCGATTTTAATCGCTCAACCATTGGTGGCTGTTCCTTCAGCTGCCTAGACCCTAAACTCTGGAATTCCCTCCCTCATCCTCTCTCCTCCTTTCAGACACTTCCTGAAAAATCTACCTCTTTGACCAAGCTTTTGATCACCTGCCCTAATATCTCGTTATGTGGCTGAGTGAGATTTTGTTTAATGCTCTTGTGATTATTAAAGGCGCTATCCAAGTGCAAGTTGTTGTAAGTCACTGTGCCATGCATTATATACACATACATAGCATTCTGCAACCATAGAATCTGTGTACTTTATAAAACTTCTTTATCAAAGAAGCACATGAAGAAGGAAAGAACTTGCATTTATAGAGCACCTTCACAGGCAGTGAATGACTGTTTACAGTGTAATCACTTATGTAGTTAAACGTGGTCACTTGCGTGATGCTTCCAGATGGTAACAGTGGAATGAAAGCAGAGTAATATTCAGCGTTCAGGACAGGCAGGACAATTTGTCTCAACTGACTTCCTCGCCCTGACTCCACGCCATACTCACTGCGTCAGCTCGATAGTGGCTCTCCTCGAGAAGGTCCAGGCTGTATGCTCATTCTTATCGGCTGGGATTTCCTTTTTGTCCTCGTAGCCCAAAAAGTAGAGTGTGAATTTCATAGAGGGAAAGTCGAATTTCTGCAGCAGCCTGTGAACAAGGTGACGAGACATCAGAGAGGATAAAGAGGGAGCGAGGTAGTGGGTGAGAGGGAGGGCATGGGCAGTGGGATAAGAGAGGTCCATAGAACACATGAGTGAGGGGGAGGGAATAGGCAATGGGATAAACAAGGTCCATCGTTTCACACAGCCAACAGTAACGAAAAGCTAAATGCACCGGATTTAATTTTTTCTTTTTTCTCTCCAGTTTTGAAACTGGGTCTTCCCACCTGCCAGCACTCTTCTTGAGCCCAGTAAACACTCTCTCCATCAGCACAATTCCAGCAGCGACGCCATCACATGCACCTCAATTCGCTGTAGTGTTGCCATGGCACTAGTCGTTTGCACGTGTACAGGAACCAAGCTACCGCAGCCAGTCTGCACATGCACCAAATACAGGGAGCCACTTTGTAGCTGGTTCAGAGAGAGATCGGATGCACTCCTAGGATGTGACTACAGGAGAGCGGAGCACACTTTCCCACTTGCTCTACAAAAGCAGCTTTTATACTATTATAGCCCCTTCTTTCCGCCCCCCCCCCCCCCGCCGCCTTCTGTTTTACTGGCACATCTACTTCTTCAATTCAAGATGTGCCTATACGCGCCAACAGCCTAAAAACACAGCCCCAGATAAAAGATCTTACATCTCTACTGGCCGTTTACTTTTTTTAAATTTGTTTGGCTGTGATTTTTGTGCCAACTTTGTTCACCGATTTTAGCCAACAGGGATCGTCAGACAAGCCCAGGCCTCGACTACAACTGGCAACTTGTTTCCACCGGTTAAATACAGGAAGCACTTTCATTTAATTTTCAACAAGATTAGATTTGAAGGAAGGAATGGAACAAAAGAAAATGCCAGTCATTACCAGGCAAAATCTAACATCTGAACTTGGACTAAACACCAAACCACCGACAGCTAATGATTTATTAAAAAAAAGTATTGTCCAGCACCCGGAGGCTTTCATAAATATGCAACAGCTTGCAATTATATTGTGTCTTTTGCATGGTAAAACATCCCAAAGAGCCTTAGAAGTGAGGACAGGGATGGTAACACTGAGTAGGATTAGGAGAATTAGGGGAAGCGATCGAGCGAAGATATGACTGAAGAGATGGTTTTGGGGAGGCTTTGGAATGTTGGAAAATGGGGTGAGGCGGAGGGATTTAAGAAGGGAGTTCCAGAGTGCAGGGTTGTGATGCCTGCAGTCTCTGCCACTGATGGAGAAGGAGGGGCACACAGCAGGCTGGATAAGAAAAAACAGTGTGACCTGCAAGGGTGGAGGTGGTCACAGAGGTAGTGTGGGGCAAAGCAATGGAGGGGTTTGTAAACAAATTTGAAATCAATAAATTGGGAACACGGAGTCAGTGGAGGCTAACAATGAATGGGCAACAGGTGCCTGGGACTTGATATGAGGCAGTAGAGCTCTGGATAGGATATGGGGGCTTGCCTAATACTGGGGAGGGGAAGAGAACAGAATGACTTGGGTGGGAGACCATGAGAAACAAGGGAACTGTTGAGTGTTAGATCCGTGTGTTAATGGAGACACGGAATGCAGGAGTTGATTTAGCAAGTGTTTACTGAACAAAGTCTGGAGGTGAACTAACTACACAAGACGCTACACAGGCTTATATACCCGAGTGGTCACTACTGGTACTACAGTATACAGGGGCTTCAAAAACATAGTTCCTCTTAAAAGGTACATACACTACATTGAGCAGGAGAGTTAGAATGGGTGATGATCAGGGAGTGCGTGGGGCAGTTTTTGCAAGGGTAGAGGGCTTAGATGCAGCCAGGGACATGTGAATACTAAGGGACAAAATAAAGTAATCAGAGACCTTAAAGGTCACCGGGGGGGGGGGGGGAAGAAACTATGGGTGTGGGTGGTGGAAAAACACACTGAACAAGATGAAACTGCAACCCAAACTGTACCAAGCAGGTGAGTTAGGAAAAATTAATCTGCAATGTTAACCAAAGTGTAGACTGCATTTCTGACATGCACTTACTTGCAAGTACTGTTTTAGTCAGAATGCAAGCTCCATAGACTTCAATAGTGCTCCATGGAGCTCTGTTTATTTTAAGAGCAGCATGGATTAAAATAGGACACATTAAACCAACAGAAATCTAGGGAAAATGCAAAGCTTCCAGAATCCATCTGATTTAGCGAGAGAAAAAAAAAAGCAGAAAATGCTGGAACCATACATCAGTTCAGTCGACATCCAAGGGAAAGCAAGGTGATCATTTCAGATCTAACCTTTCATTGCAGAACTGGATTAATGAAGGCTTGCATCCCAGAAAGTAACCTGACTTTCAAAGATGACCAAATGGTTTCTGTTTGCATCATTTTGTTTTTAGTTTGTGGGCTTTTCCTTACTTTCTGCTTCCATTCTTCTCTCTAGTACAAACGATCACTCACTTGCTTTTCTCTTTTTATTTAATCAGTTTTTTTTCCAAATAAGTTTCTTACGTCATTCCAATGATTCTGGTGTAAAAGTCCAGAGATTTTTTGGGATCTTTCACTCTCAACATCGTCTGTTGCATCACAAAATCCTGAAAGACAGGGACTGGTGAGAACGTTGGAAAATAAATGTGCTCCGGTTAAGAATTTTATTTTTAACATACAACATTGCGGGCAGGGGGGGGGGGGGGGGGTAAACAAGTTACATGCAATTTATTTGTTTTTCTCACCTCCTCCCCTGAAGGTAGCAACCGATACACAAAAAGCTAGCCAATTAGGAATATAAGGAACAGGAGTAGCCCCTTCGAGCATATTCCGCCATTCAGTTAAATCACGACTGGTCTGTACCTCAACTTCATTTACCCACCTTTGCTCCATATCCCTAGATACCCCTACCTAATAAAAATGTCAATCTCAGTCTTTCAATTGACCCAGCATTCACAGCCTTTTGAGGGAAGAGTTTTCCACATTTCCACTACTTTGTGCTTTCAGTCTTAAATGGCCTAGCTCTCATTTTAAGATTGTTCTGGAATAAGAACATAAGTAGTAAGAGCAGGAGTAGGCCATACAGCCCCTCGAGCCTACTCCGCCATTCAATAAGATCATGGCTGATCATCGACCTCAACTCCACTTTCCTGCCCGATCTCCATATCCCTTGATTCCCCGAGAGTCCAAAAATCAATCTATCTCAGCCTTGAATATACTCAGACTCAGCATCCACAGCCCTCTGGGGAAGAGAATTCCAAAGATTCACAACCCTCCGAGTGAAGAAATTACTCATCTCAGTCCTAAATGGCCGACCCCTTATCCTGAGACTATGCCCCCTAGTTCTAGACACTCCAGCCAGGGGAAACAACCTCTCAGCATCTACCCTGTCAATCCCCTTCAGAATCTTGTATGTTTCAATGAGATCACACCTCATTCTTCTAAACTCCAGAGAGTATAGGCCCATTCTCCACAATCCCCCACCAGAGAAAATAGCTTCTCTATATCAACCTTAACCTCAATTAGATCACCCACTCAACCTTCTAAACTCGAGGGAATACAACCTGTTTCTGCAACTTATCCTCATATTTTAATCCTTTAAGCCCTGGTATCATTCAGGTGAGTATGCACTATTGCCCTTCAAGGCCAATGTATCCTTCCCGAGTACAGGGCCTAGATATGAATGCAGTGCTCCAGATGGGGTTTGACCAAGAGTCTGTGCAAGTGAAGCATAACTTGCTAACTTTTGTATTCCAACCTATACCTGTGCCCGAGATTTTAGTGATTTGTGTACATGCACACCCAAATCCCTTTGCTCCTCCATAGCTCCTACTCTTTCACCATTAAGAAAATATTCTGATTTGTCTTTCTTAGATCTAAAGTAGACCTTACACTTCCCCAGATTAAATTCTATCTGCCACAGTTTTACCCACTCACTTAGTCCATCTATATCTCTTGGTAGCTTCCTGCTACTATCTACACAATTTACTCCGAAGTGTCATTTGCAAACTTGAATATACAACAACTTGTATTTATATAGCACCTTTAACGTAGTAAAACGTCCCAAGGCGCTGCACCGAGCCATATAAGGAGAAATTAGGGCAGAGGGCCAAAAGTTTTGTCAAGAGGTAGGTTTTAAGGAGTGTCTTAATAGGAGAAAAGAGGCGGAGAGGTTTAGGCAGAGAATTCCAGAGCTTGGGGCCCAGGCACAGCCACCAATGGTTGAGCGATTATAATCAGGGATGCTCAAGAGGGCAGAATTAGAGGAGTGCAGATATCTCGGTGGGTTGTGGGGACAGAGGCGATTACAGAGATGGGGAGAGGCCATGGAGAGATTTGAAAACGAGAAGAATTTTGAAATCAAGGAGTTGCTTAACCAGGAGCCGATGTAGGTCAGCGAGCACAGGGCCGATGGGTGAACGGGATTTGGTGCAAGTTAGGACATGAGTAGCCGAGTTTTGGATGACCTCAAGTTTACATAGAGTAGAACATGGGAGGCCAGCCAGGAGTGCGTTGGAATAGTCAAGTCTAGAGGTAACAAAGGCATGGATGAGGGTTTCAGCAGTGGATGATATACGCTCTATTCCTTCATTCTAAGTTATTAGTCCCCTTCCCTGTACTCTTATTTTTTTCTTTTTCCAGTATTAAGTGGCCATCCTTCATGCACGAACCTGAAGACCGACTACAAGGGTAGCACAGATCCTGTCCTCATATGCACTTCCCAGCAAGCAATCAGTGGATAGCCCTCAGGAGTGGGAACCCTGGGTGTGTTTCCCATTCCTGAGCTCAGTGGTGCGAAGCCCAACTACAGCTCCCCGATCACTGGCCCCCAACTAACAGATTGGGAATAGGTTACATGATCTTCCTTGTCAGCTTGGCTCAGTACCACACTCGGTAGAGCATTTAGTCAAGGAGCTTAAAATTAATATACCAGACAAAAAACCATGTCGGAGCAATGTGATCTCAGCCGCCCAACAATGCCCCAATCCCCCACCATTCGTGTCAATCAACCAGTCAGCAGGTCAAATTACCATGGGGCCTTGAGCTTCCCAATGGATCCGGCCGGGCCAGACTTTAACCCGAGCCCCTCTCACCCTTGACAGCTCGTCTCCCACCGCCGCCGCCTTACCTTGGTTTCGGGGTCTGGGTCGCAACAAGCGCCATGAGCCTGCTCGTCAGTGAGTCCTCTCAGCTCCTGAGACATTGCAGCCGGTGTGAGTGAGCAGAGTAACTGCAACGACAGCCGCTGCAGTCAAAGACCCTGATTACTGAGCCCCACCCCTTATACTGACCACCCAATGAGAACACAGTACGGGGTGGGGGTTATTTACGTAACAACCAATTCTAAAGACGGCAGGGAAGTGGACCCACCCCATCCCAGACCTCGGCCAATCACAAGCACTGCAGGTCGCTGCTGCTGGAACATGCCTGGTTCTGCCGAGGTGGAACTCCAAACCATCGTCAACCGAAGTGTACAGAGCATGGATCTTACACTAAACATCCGTTAGACAAAGGTCCTCTACCAACCTGCCCCCGCCACACAGTACTGCCCCCCAGTTATCAAAATCCACGACAAGGCCTTGGACAAGTGCCTCCTTGAAAAAGTGCAACATCTCCACCGACACCTGGGAATCCCTGGCCCGAAACCGCACAAAGTGGAGGAGAAGCATCCGGGAAGGCGCCGAACACCCCGAGTCTCTTCGCCGGGAGCAAGCAGAAGCCAAGCGCAAGGAGCGCACGTCAACCCAAGCACCCCATCCACCCGCCCCTTCAACCACCGTCTGCCCCACCTGTGACAGACTGTAGGTCCCGAATTGGACTCATCAGTCACCTGAGAACTCATTTTTAATGTGGAAGCAAGTCATCCTCGGTTCCAAGGGACTGCCTAAGAAGAGAAGGTTCTGCCGAGCGGGGACCAGCAACCAGAGGCTGGAGGAGCCTTTAGTTTGGGATTGCTTGAGCAAAGGGCCAGCATAGGCACGATGATGCGAGTGGCCGCCTTCTGTGCTTTAAACAACTTCTGGTCCGTCAGCACCTAGAAAGAGACCCTCTAGTTTCAGTTTTGACTCGATCAAGTAGGAACCCAATTCCACCTGTTTAACTCCCAAGTGTAACTGGTCTCGAGGTGCTGAGGGACCACAGTAGTTTGCAGCAAAGATTGAGGCCATTCGGACCATCGCACCTGTACTGGCTCTTTGCTCGAGCAATCCAAAACTAATCCCCACTGCCATGTGCTCTCCCTTTTGTCCAGTTCTTTTAAAATCTCGCCTCTCCTCCCAACTTTTTCAGAAAGATATAAAAAACAATAGGATAGTGATAATGGGGGACATCAATTATCCTAATATAGACTGGGGAAAAACAGTGTAAAGGGCAGGAATCATAGAAATTTACAGCACAGAAGGAGGCCATTCGGCCCAGTTTGCAGACGACACAAAGCTGGGTGGGCGTGTGTGCTGTGAGGACGATGCCGAGAAACTCCAGTATGATTTGGACAGGTTGGGTGATTGGGCAGAAGCATGGCAGATGCAATATAACGTGGATAAATGCGAGGTTATTCACTTTGGTGGCAAAAACAGGAAGGCAGATTATTATCTGAATGGCAATAGATTGGGAGAAGGGGAAGTGCAACGAGACCTGGCGTCCTTGTGCACCAGTCGCTGAAAGTAAGCATGCAGGTGCAGCAGGCAGTTAAGAAGGCAAATGGTATGTTGGCCTTCGTAGCGAGAGGGTTTGAGTACAGGAACAAGGATGTCTTGCTGCAGTTGTACAGGGCCTTGGTGAGACCACATCTTGAGTATTGTGTGCAGTTTTAGTCGCCTTATCTGAGGAAGGATGTTCTTGCCATGGAAGGAGTGCAGCGAAGAATCACCAAGCTGATACCTGGGATGGCAGGAAGGACGTATGAGGAGAGATTGGGTCGATTGGGCTTGTACTCGCTGGAGTTTAGAAGAATGAGAGGGGATCTCATCGAAACTTATAAAATTCTCACAGGACTGGACAGACTAGATGCAGGAAGGATGTTCCCGATGGTCGGGGAGTCCAGAACCAGGGGTCACAGTCTAAGGATAAGGGGTAAGCCATTTAGGACAGAGATGAGGAGGAATTTCTTCACCCAGAGAGTGGTGAACCTGTGGAATTCTCTACCACAGAAGGCAGTAGAGGCCAATTCATTAAATATATTCAAGAAGGAGTTGGATATATTTCTTAAGGCTAAAGGGATCAAGGGATATGGAGAGAAGGCAGGGACAGGGAACTGAATTTGGATGATCAGCCATGATCTCATTGAATGGCGGAGCAGGCTCGAGGGGCCGAATGGCCTACTACTGCTCCTATCTTCTATGTTTCTATTGTGTCCACGCTGGCCGACAAAGAGCTATCCAGCCTAATCCCACTTTCCAGCTCTTGGTCTGTAACCTTGTAGGTTACAGCACTTCAAGTACATATCCAAGTACTTTTTAAATGTGATGAGGGTCTCTGCCTCTACCACCCTTTCAGGCAGTGAGTTCCACACCCCCACCACCCTCTCAGTGAAAAAAGTTCTCCTCAACTCTCCTCTAAACTTCTGACCAATTACTTTAAAAAAGGAGGGGGAGGAATTCCTGAAATTAGTACAGGAGAACTTTCTTGATCAGTGTTTTGCAGCCCAACGAGGAAGGAAGCAGTTCTGGTTCTGGGAATCAAGAGCATGTTTCAGTGGGAGATCATTTGGGAAACAGTGATCACAATATCAACAACAACAACTTGCATTTATATAGCACCTTTAACATAGTAAAACGTCTCAAGGCGCTTCACAGGAGTGTTATCAAACAAAATTTGACATTGAGCCATATGAGATATTAGGATAGATAACTAAAAGTTTGGTCAAAGAGGTAGATGTTAAGGAGCGTCTTAAAGGAGGAGAGAGCGGTGGAGAGGTTTAGGGAGGGAATTCCAGGGTTTAGGGCCTAGCCAGCTGATGGCAGGGTAGCCAATGGTGGAGCGATTAAAATCAGGAATGTGCAGGAGGCTAGAATTGGAGGAGCACAGAGTTCTTGGAGGGTTGTAGGGCTGGAGTACATTACAAAGATAGGGAGGGGCGAGGCCATGGAGGGATTTGAAAACAAGGATGAGAATTTTAAAACTGAGGAGTTGCTGGACCGGGAGCCAATGTAGGTCAGTGAGCACAGGGTGAACAGGACATAGTGCAAGTTAGGATACGGGCAGCAGAGCTTTGGATGAGCTCAAGTTTATGGAGGGTGAAAGCTGGGATGCTGGCCAAGAGAGCGTTGGAATAGTCAAATCTAGAGGTAACAAAGGCATGGATGAGGGTCTCAGCAGCCAATGAGCTGAGGCAGGGGTGGAGTCGGGCAATGTTATGCAGGTGGAAGTAGGCAGTCTTGTTGATGGCCTGGATATGTGGTCGGGAGCTCGTCTCGGGGTCAAATACGACACCAAGGTTGCAAACGATCTGGTTCAGTCTCAGACAGTTGCCAGGGAGAGGGATAGACCGAATTTGTGGCTGGGACCATAGACAATGGCTTTGGTCTTCCTAATATTTAATTTGAGGAAATTTCTGCTCATCCAGTACTGAATGTCGGATAAGCAGTCTAACAATTTAGAGACAGTGAAGGGGTTGCAACAGGTGGTGATGAGGTAGAGCTGGGTGTCGTTAGTGTACATGTGGAACCTGGCATGTTTTCAGATGATGTCAACGAGGGGCAGCATGCAGATGAGAAATAGGAGGAGGCCAAGGATAGATCCTTGGGAGACTCCAGAGGTAACGATACAAGAGCGGGAACAGAAGCCATTGCATGTGATTTTGACCGGATAGATAAGAAAGGAACCAGGCGCTTGCAGTCCCACACAGCTGGACGATGGAGGAGAGGCGTTGGTGGATGATGGTCTTAGGGCTTTAAACTAAATAATGGGGGGGAGGGTTCAGGTGAAGGGGAATTTAGAAAGTCAAAGAGAAAGGAGAAGGCAATAGTGCAGGGTAGCGATAGGGGTAATGATAACCAGAGTGTGACAGGAGGAGACAGAGCATACCCGTGGATTGGAGGGTAGCTAATGTTACCCCAATATTTAAAAAGGGGGGTAGAGAGAAAGCAGGGAATTATAGACCAGTAAGCCTTACATCGGTTGTGGGCAAAATGCTAGAGTCCATTATTAAGGATAAAATAGCGGAGCACTTGACAAATGGGGAAAGGATCGGACAGAGTCAACATGGATTTACAAAGGGTAAATCGTGTTTGACTAATCTGCTGGAATTTTTTGAGGAAGTAACTGGTAAAATAGATGGGGGAGAGCCAGTGGATGTGGTGTACCTTGACTTCCAGAAAGCCTTCGATAAGGTTCCACACAAAAGATTATCATGCAAAATTAAGGCTCATGGGATTGGGGGCAATGTATTAACGTGGATAGAGAACTGGCTGGCGGATAGAAAACAGAGAGTTGGAATAAACGGCTCGTTTTCGGAGTGGCAGGCAGTGACCAGCGGGGTGCCGCAAGGATCTGTCCTGGGACCCCAGCTGTTCACAATATATATAAATGATCTGGATCAGGGAATTGGATGCAATATTTCCAAATTCGCTGACGACACTAAGCTAGGAGGAGGGGTGGGCTCTGATGAGGATGTCAGGAGGCTACAGTGCGATTTGGACAGGTTGGGGGAATGGGCGGATACGTGGCAGATGCACTATAATGTGGATAAATGCGAGGTTATCCACTTTGGGGGTAAAAACAGGAGGGTAGATTATTATCTAAATGGCAATAGATTGGGAGATGGGGAAGTGCAGAGGGACCTGGGTGTTCTTGTGCACCAGTCACTGAAGGAGAGCATGCAGGTGCAACAGGCGATTAAGAAGGCAAATGGTATGTTGGCCTTCATATCAAGGGGGTTCGAGTATAGGAATAGGGATACCTTACTACAGCTGTACAAGGTGCTGGTGAGACCGCATCTGGAGTATTGTGTACAGTTTTGGTCGCCCCATCTGCGGAAGGATGTTCTTGCCATGGAAAGAGTGCAGCGGCGATTCACCAGGCTGATACCTGGAATGGCAGGAATGACCTACGAGGAGAGATTGAATAGTTTGGGCTTGTACTCACTGGAGTTTAGAAGATTGAGAGGGGATCTCATCGAAACATATAAAATTATGGCAGGCCTGGACAGGCTGAATTCAGAGAGAATGTTTCCAATGGCAGGGGAGCACAGAACCAGGGGCCACAGTCTAAAAATAGCGGGCAAATCATTTAAAACAGAGATGAGGAAGAATTTCTTCACTCAAAGAGTGGTGAGCCTGTGGAATTCCCTGCCACAGAGGGCTGTGAAGGCTAATTCAATAAATATTTTCAAGAGAGAATTGGATATATTTCTGAAGGCTAAGGGGATTAAGGGTTACGGAGAAAAGGCGGGGACGGGGTACTGAACTGGTAAGATCAGCTAAGATCTCAGACGAAGATCAGCCATGATCTCATTGAATGGCGGAGCAGGCTCGAAGGGCCGAATGGCCTACTCCTGTTCCTATCTCTATGTTTATTGCCCTATGTTTAACATAAGCGTGCACCAGCAAATAGTTTCAGAGTAGGTAAAAATGGTATAAAGAAAAAAATTTAATCTCTTTATCTGAATGCATGCAGCATTCGTAACAAGATAGATGAGTTGACGGCACAAATAGAAATAATTGGTTATGATTTGATAGCCATTACAGAAACGTGGTTGCACGGTGACCAAGGCTGGGAAATGAATAGTCAGGGGTAATTGACATTTCAGAAGAATAGGCAGAAAGGAAAAGGAGGTGGGGTAGCTCTATTAATAAAGGATGAGATCAGTGCAGTGGTGAGAAATTATATTGGCTCAGAAGATCAGGATGTAGAATCAGTTTGGGTGGAGATAAGAAATAGTAAGGGAAAGAAGTCACTGGTGGGAGTAATCTGTAGGCCCCCTAACAGTAGCTACACATGTAGGACAGAGTATAAATCAAGAAATAATAGGGGCTTGTAAAAAAGGTACTGCGATAATCATGGGCGATTTTAATCTTCATACAGATTGGACAAACCAAATTGGCAAGGGTAGCCTTGAGGACGAGTTCATAGAATGTACTCGGGATGGTTTCTTAGAACAATATCTGGTAATGTGTAATGAGACAGGATTAATTAATGATCTCATACTAAAGGATCCTCTAGGGAAGAGTGATCATGGTATGATAGAATTTCAAATTCAGTTTGAGGGTGAGAATCTTGGATCTGAAACTAGTGTCCTAAACTTTAATAAAGGCAATTACAAAGGTATGAAGACAAAATTGGCTAAAGTAGACTGGGAAAATAGATTAAAGGGTAAGACGGTAGATCAGCAGTGGCAGACATTTAAGGAGATATTTAATAAATCTCAGCAAAGGTTTATTCCAGTTAGAAAGAAAGACTCTACGTAAACAGTAAGCGGGTAGTAAGAGGCGGGGTGGGGCCTATTGGGGACAAAGAAGGTGATGTATGCTTAGAGGCGCAGGGCAAGACTAGAATACTCAATGAGTACTTTGTATCAGTGTTTACTAAGAAGGTGGATGCTGACAAAATATTGGCAGAAGTGGAAAAGGTAGAAGCAATGGAAGGGGTGAAAATTGATAGACAGGATGTACTAAAAAGGCTGTGTATGCTTAGAGTGGATAAGTCGCCAAACCTGCCTCCTCGGGGCTTGGAAAATCGAGCCCATAGAGTCATAATGGCACATGACTGTAGAGCAATCCAGTCAGTCCCATTCCCCCGCTCTATCCCCATAGCCCTGCAAGTTTATTTCCCTCAAGTGCCTATCCAGTCTCCCCTTGAAAACATTGAGAGTCTCCGTTTCCACCACTTCCGTCAGCAGCGAGTTCCAGGTCCTCACCACTTGCTGCGTAAAAAAGTTTTTCCTCACGTCCCCCCTATATCTTGTGCCCAAAACCTTAAATCTGTGTCCCCTAGTCCTTGTACCATCAACTAGTGGGAACAGCCTTTCCCCATCTAGCCTATCCAAACCCGTCATAATCTTGTACACCTCTATCAAATCATCCCTCAACCTCCTTTGCTCTAATGAAAACAAATCCAGCTTCTCCAACCTGTCCTTGTAGTTAAGATTCCCCCATCCCCGGAACCATTCTGGTAAATCTCCTCTGCACCCTCTCAAGTGCCTTCACATCCTTCCTAAAGTGTGGTGACCAGAACTGGACGCAATACTCCAGTTGTGGCCTAACCGGCGCTTTATAAAGGTTCAGCAGAACTTCTCTACTTTTGTACTCAATACCTCTATTTATGAAGCCCAAGATCCCGTATGCTTTGCTAACCACTCTCTCAATATGTCCTGCCACCTTCAGGGACCTAT
The DNA here is from genome assembly GCF_052327205.1 of Somniosus microcephalus. Lineage (NCBI taxonomy): Eukaryota > Metazoa > Chordata > Chondrichthyes > Squaliformes > Somniosidae > Somniosus > Somniosus microcephalus. The sequence goes on along the minus strand of NC_140995.1, from coordinate 234,924,171 downwards.
GCACATTAACTCCCAGGTCCCTCTGTCCCTGCACACTCTTTAAAACTGTGCCATTAAGTGTATATTCCCTCTCCCTGTTCCTTCTGCCAAAATGCCTCACCTCACACTTCTCTGTATTAAATTCCATCTGCCACTTGTCTACCCATTCTGCTAGCCTTTCTATGTCCTGTTGCAATCGATTGATATCATCCTCACTGCCACACCCCCAAGTTTGGTGTCATCGGCAAATTTAGAAATTCTATTCTATTCCAATATCCAGGTCATTTCTATATATCAAAAAAAGCAATGGCCCCAGCACTGACCCTTGGGGACTCTTTTATTTGGACCCAAAAAAAACCCAATTGGACTGTAAATAAACAAAAGTTCAACTAAAACTTAACAAATCAAATTAAAATTTGGTTTTCCGGGTTGATAATGCACTCATAAGAACATAAGAAATAGGAGCAGGAGTAGGCCAATCGGCCCCTCGAGCCTGCTCCACCATTCAATAAGATCATGGCTGATCTGATCCTAACCTCAAATCTTCTATCACTCTGCATCCACCCGAACCCATGTGATCTCCCGGGAGAGGCGAAAAACCAGATAAAGACCCAATGGCCAATTTGGGAGAAAAAAATCTGGGAAATTCCTCTCTGACCCATCTAGGCGATCGAAATTCTTCCAGGAGATCACTCTGTCCCTATATTTTCTACAGTACTTACCTTCTGTAAAGGCGATCTCCACCCCAGCCAGGAACAGGAATAAAACCATCTCCTGAAATCTAACACAGAATTAGAACACAGTAGGAGCAGAACAAGGCTACACGGCCCCTGGGCCCACTCCACTACCCACAGGGCCATGACCATGCCGAACCTAGACTCATGTCCAATTTCCTGCCCGCTCCCCGTAACCCTTAATTCCCTTTACTTCTAGGAAACTATCTATTTCTGTTTTAAATTTATTTAATGATGTAGCTTCCACAGCTTTCTGGGGCAGCAAATTCCACAAACCTACCACCCTCTGAGTGAAGAAGTTTCTCCTCATCTCAGTTTTGAATGAGCAGCCCCTTATTTTAAGATTATGCCCCCTAGTTCTAGTTTCACCCATCATTGGGAACATCCTCACCGCATCCACCCGATCAAGCCCCTTCACAATCTTATATGTTTCAATAAGATCGCCTCTCATTCTTCTGAACTCCAATGAGTAGAGTCCCAATCTACTCAACCTCTCCTCATATGACCACCCCCTCATCCCCGGGATTAACCGAGTGAACCTTCTTTGTACTGACTCGAGAGCAAGTATGTCTTCTTAAGTATGGACACCAAAACTGTATGCAGTATTCCAGGTGCGGTCTCACCAATACCTTGTACAACTGCAGCAATACCTCCCTGTTTTTATATTCCATCCCCCTAGCAATAAAAGCCAACATTCCATTGGCCTTCTTAATCACTTGCTGCACCTGCATACTAACTTTTTGAGTTTCGTGCACCAGGACCCCCAGATCCCTTTGTACTACAGTACTTTCCAGTTTCTTGCCATTAAGATAATAACTTGCTCTATGATTTTTCCTGCCAAAGTGCATAACCTCACACTTTCCAGTATTGTATTCCATCTGCCAAATCTCTGCCCACTTACTTAGCCTGTCTATGTCCCTTTGCGGGTTTTTTATGTCCTCCTCACTCACTACATTCCGTCCCATCTTTGTATCATCTGCAAACTTTGATATGTTACACTCGGTCCCCTCCTCCAAATCGTTAATATAGATTGTAAAGAGTTGGGGACCCAGCACTGACCCCTGCGGAACACCACTAGTTACTGGTTGCCAATCTGAGAACGAACCATTTATCCCAACTCTCTGCTTTCTGTTAGAGAGCCAATCCTCCACCCACGCCAAAATATTACCCCCAATCCCGTGATTTCTTATCTTGAGCAATAATCTTTTGTGTGGCACCTTGTCAAATGCCTTTTGGAAGTCTAAATACACTACGTCCACTGGTTCCCCTTTATCCACCCTGTATGTTACTTCCTCAAAAAACTCAAGCAAATTTGTCAAACATGACTTCCCCTTCATGAAACCATGCTGAGTTTGTCCTATTAAATTATGTTTATCCAAATGTCCCGTTACTGTCTCCTTAATAATGGACTCTAACATTTTACCAACCACAGATGTTAGGCTAACAGGTCTATAGTTTCCAGCCTTCTGCCTACTACCCTTTTTAAATAAGGGTGTTACATTAGCAGTTTTCCAATCTGCCGGGACCTTTGCTGAGTCCAGTGAGTTTTGGAAAATTATTACCAATGCATCCACAATCCCTACCGCTACTTCCCTCAAGACCCTAGGATGCAAGCCATCAGGTCCAGGGGATTTATCCGCCTTGAGTCCCATTATTTTACGAAGTACCACTTCCTTAGTGATTTTAATCGTATTTAGTTCCTCCCCACCTAGAGCCCCCTGTTTGTCCAGTGTTGGGATATTCTTAGTGTCCTCTACTGTAAAGACTGATACAAAATAATTGTTCAGTGTTTTTGCCATCTCCATGTTTCCCACCATTAATTTTCCGGTCTCATCCTCTAAGGGACCAACATTTACTTTAGCCACCCTTTTTCTTTTTATATAACTATAGAAACTTTTACTGTCTGTTTTTATATTTTTTGCTAATTTACTTTCATAATCTATCTTCCCTTTCTTAATCAATCTTTTAGTTATTTTTTGCTGTCTTTTAAAGACTTCCCAATCTTCCATCCTCCCACTAGATTTGGCTACCTTATATGCCCTTGTTTTTAGTCGGATACTATCCTGAATTACTTTACTTAGCCACGGATGGCTATCTTTTCTTTTACACCCTTTTTTCCTCAGTGGAATATATATTTTTTGGAAGTTGTAAAATAACTCCTTAAATGTACACCACTGGTCATGCACCGTCTTACCCTTTAATCTATTTTCCCAGTCCACTCTAATTAATTCCGCTCTCATACCTTCATAGTCTCCTTTATTCAAGCTCAGCACGCTTGTTTGAGATCCAACCTTCTCACCCTCTAATTGAATATGGAACTCAACCATGTTATGGTCACTCATTCCAAGGGGATCCTTTACTAGGACATTTTTAATTAATCCTGTCTCATTACACAGGACCAAATCTAAGGTTGCTTGCCCCCTGGTCAGTTCAGTTACATACTGCTCAAGAAACCCATCCCTAATACACTCAATGAACTCATCCTCAAGGCTGCTCTGCCCAATTCGTGGATAGCACGTTTAGCGAGTTGTTCACGCTGCAGGGTAGGGCTGCACAGGCAGAAAGAAACTGGGTGACCATCAGGCGGAGCAACAGAGGCAGGCAGGAAGTGCAGGGGCCCCCTGCGGACATCCCCCTTTCAAACAGGTATACCAAGTTGGATACTGTTGAGGGGGATGACTCACCAGGGGAAGGCAGCAGCAGCCAGCTTCCTGGCACCAGGGACGCTTCTGCTGCTCAGAAAGGGAGGAAAAAGAGTGGGAGAGCAATAGTGGTAGGGGATTCTATCGTAAGGGGAACAGATAGGTGTTTCTGTGGCCGCAAACGTGACTCCAGGTTGGTTTGTTGCCTCCCTGGGGCCAGGGTCATGGATGTCACTGAGCGGCTACAGGGCATTCTTAAGGGGAAGGGTGAGCAGGCAGAGGTCGTGGTCCACATTGGGACCAACGACATAGGTAGGAAGGGGGATGAGGTCCTGCATCAAGAATTTAGGGAGCTAGGTAACAGATTAAAGAGCAGGACCTCAAAGGTTGTAATCTCTGGATTACTCCCAGTGCCACGTGCTAGTGAGTATAGGAATAGGAGGATAGAGCAGATGAATGCATGGCTAAAGAGTTGGTGTAGGGGGGAAGGTTTTACTTTCCTGGATCACTGGGCCTGCTTCTGGGAAAGGTGGGACTTGTACAAGTCGGACGGGTTGCACCTGAACCAGAGCGGGACAAATATCCTTGCGGGGAGGTTTGCTAGCACTGTTGGGGGGGTTTAAACTAACTTGGCAGGGGGATGGGATACAGAGGGGAGCTGAAATAGGGGGTGATGTGCTGCCAATTATAGAGAAAAAAACAAGTCAGCTTGGTAGACAGGGCAAATATACAAGGGCAAGGCTGGATGGCATCTATTTTAATGCAAGGAGTCTTGCAAATAAGGTGGATGAACTGAAGGTGTTGATAAACACATGGGAGTATGATATTGTTGCTATCACGGAGACATGGTTGAGGGAGGGGCAAGACTGGCAGCTCAATATTCCGGGGTACAGAATCTTCAGGCGAGACAGAGGGGGGGTATAAGAGGAGGGGGTGTCGCAATATTAATTAAGGAGTCAATTACTGCAGTAAGGAGGGATGACATATTAGCAGGTTCCTCTAATGAGGCCATATGGGTGGAGGTTAAAAACAAGAAGGGGGCAAGCACTTTGCTGGGAGTGTACTATAGGCCTCCAAACAGTCAGGGGGAGATAGAGGAACAGATATGTAGGCAAATCTCAGAGAAATGTGCAAATAATAGGGTAATAGTAATGGGGGATTTCAACTTCCCCAATATTAACTGGGATAGTCAGAGTGTGAAAGGCACAGAGGGTGTACAATTCTTAAAGTGCATCCAGGAGAGCTTTTTGAGCCAGCATGTAGAAGGTCCTACAAGAGAGGGGGCGGTACTGGACCTAATTCTAGGGAATGTGGCCGGCCAAGTGGAAGAAATGCTAGTAGGTGAGCACTTTGGTGACAGTGACCATAATATGGTGAGATTTAAGGTGGTCATGGAAAAGGACAGGGATGGGCCGGAAATAAAGGTTCTAAATTGGGGGAAGGCCGATTTTAATAGGATAAGGCAGGATCTGGCCAAAATGGACTGGGATCAGCTACTTGTAGGAAAATCCGCATCGGAGCAATGGGAGGCTTTCAGAAGGGAGATTGAGATCATACAATGGCAACATGTTCCCGTAAAGGTCAAGGGTGGTTCCAAAAACCACAGGGAACCTTGGATGTCAGGGGATATACGAGAATGGATTAGAAAAAAAAGGAGGGCTTTTGGCAGATACAAAAGGCTAAAGACGGAGGAAGCCCGAGAGGAGTACAAGAAGTGCAGGGGGATACTTAAAAAAGAAATTAGGAGATCAAGGAGGGGCCATGAAATAACACTGGCGAGCAAAATAAAGGAAAATCCTAAGATGTTTTATAAGTATATTAAGGGTAAGAGGATAACTAGGGAAAAAATAGGGCCCATTAGGGACAAAAGTGGAACTCTGTGTGTGGAGCCGGAAGATGTAGGAGGGGTTCTAAATTAATTTTTTGCATCTGTTTTCACTATGGAGAGGGACGATGTAGACATAGAAATAGGGCAGGGGGACTGTGATATGCTCAAACATATTAACATCGAGAGGGAGGAGGTATTGGCGGTTTTAGCAGGCCTAAAAATGGATAAATCCCCAGGCCCGGACGAAATGTATCCCAGGCTGCTGTGTGAGGCAAAGGAAGAGATTGCGGGGGCTCTAACACACATATTCAGAACCTCTCTGGCCATAGGGGATGTGCCAGAGGACTGGAGAACCGCTAATGTAGTTCCATTATTCAAGAAGGGGAGTAGGGAAAAACCGGGGAACTACAGGCCAGTGAGCCTAACATCAGTGGTGGGAAAATTATTGGAAAAAATTCTGAGGGACAAAATTAGTCTCCACTTGGAGAGGCAAGGATTAATCAGGGATAGTCAACATGGCTTTGTCAAGGGAAGATCATGTCTGACTAATTTGATTGAATTTTTTGAGGGGGTGACTAGGTGTGTGGATGAGGGTAACGCAGTGGATGTGGTATACATGGATTTCAGTAAGGCCTTCGATAAAGTCCCGCACGGGAGACTGGTCAAGAAGGTAAGAGCCCATGGAATCCAGGGTGCCTTGGCACGTTGGATACAAAACTGGCTTAGTGGCAGAAGGCAGAGGGTGATGGTCGAAGGTTGTTTTTGTGACTGGAAGCCTGTGGCCAGTGGGGTACCACAGGGATCGGTGCTGGGTCCCTTGCTGTTTGTGGTCTACATTAATGACTTGGATATGAATGTAAAAGGTATGATCAGAAGTTCGCGGATGATACAAAAATTGGTAGGGTGGTAAATAGCGAGAAGGGTAGTCTCAGTCTGCAGGACGATATAGATGGGTTGGTCAGATGGGCGGAACAGTGGCAAATGGAATTTAACCCGGAAAAGTGCGAGGTGATGCACTTTGGGGGGACTAACAAGGCAAGGGAATACACAATGAATGGTAAGACCCTAGGCAAGACGGAGGGCCAGAGGGATCTGGGTGTGCAAGTACACAGATCCCTGAAGGCGGCGGAATAGGTGGATAAGGTGGTAAAAAAGGCATATGGGATACTTGCCTTCATTAGCCGAGGCATAGAATATAAGAGCAAGGAGGTTATGATGGAGCTGTATAAAACACTGGTTAGGCCACAGCTGGAATACTGTGTGCAGTTCTGGTCGCCACACTACAGGAAGGATGTGATAGCTTTGGAGAGGGTGCAGAGAAGATTCACCAGGATGCTACCAGGGCTGGAACGCTTCAGCTATGAAGAGAGACTGGGCAGATTGGGTTTGTTTTCCTTGGAGCAGAGGAGGCTGAGGGGGGACATGATTGAGGTGTACAAAATTATGAGGGGCATAGATAGGATGGATACTAAGGAGCTTTTTCCCTTAGTAGAAGGGTCAATAACTAGGGGGCATAGATTCAAGGTAAAGGGCGGGAGGTTTAGAGGAGATTTGAGAAAGAACTTTTTCACCCAGAGGGTGGTTGGAGTCTGGAACTCACTGCCTGAAAGGGTTGTGGAGGCTGGAACCCTCACAACATTCAAGAAGCATTTGGATGAGCACTTGAAATGCCATAGCATACAAGGCTACGGACCAAATGCTGGAATATGGGATTAGATTAGACAGGGCGTGATGGCCGGCGCGGACACGATGGGCCGAAGGGCCTCTATCCGTGCTGTATAACTCTATGACTCTATGACCACATCCACTGGTTCTCCCTTACCTATTTTACCAGTTACATCCTCAAAAAATTCCAGAAGATTAGTCAAGCACAATTTACCCTTTGTAAATCCATGTTGACTTTGTCCGATCCTGTCACTGCTTTCCAAGTGCTCTGCTATTACATCTTTTATAATGGACTCTAGCATTTTCCCCACTACCGATGTCAGGCTTACCGGTCTGTAATTCCCTGTTTTCTCTCTACCACTTTTTTTGAATAGTGGGGTAACATTAGCTACCCTCCAATCCATGGGTACTGTTCCAGATTCCATCGAATGTTGGAAGATGATCAGCAATGCATCTACTATTTCTAGGGCCACTTCCTTAAGTACCCTAGGATGTAGATTATCAGGCCCTGGGGATTTATCGGCCTTCAATCCCATCAATTTCCTCAACACCATTTCCCTACAAATACTGATTTCTTTCAGTTCCACCCTTTCATCAGACCCTATGTTCCCCGACATCTCTGGGAGGTTATTTGTGTCCTCCTTTGTGAAGACAGAACCAAAATATATATTTAATTGGTCTGCCATTTCTTTGTTCCCCATTATAAATTCCCCTGATTCTGACTGCAAGGGACCTATGCTTGACTTCACCAATCTTTTTCTCTTCACATATCTATAAAAGCTTTTACAGTCAGTTTTTATGTTCCCTGCAAGCTTACTCTCATATTCTATTTTCCCCTTCTTAATTAATCCCTTTGTCCTCCTTTGTTGAATCCTGAACTGCTCCCAATCCTCAGGATTACTGCTTTTTCTGGCCAATTTATATGTCCTCTCCTTGGATCTTATGCTATCCCTAATTTCCCTTGTTAGCCACGTTTGAGTCACCTTTTTTGTTTTATTTTTATGTCAAACTGGGATGAACAAATTCTGTAGTTCATCCATGCGGTCTTTGAATGTTTGCCATTGCCTATCCACCGTCAACCCTTTGAGTGACATTCCCCAATCAATCCTACCCAACGCGCGCCATAGACCATCGTAGTTTCCTTTATTTAAATTCAGGACCCTAGTCTCTGAGTCAACAACTTCATTCTCCATCTTAATGAAGAATTCGATCATATTATGATCGCTCCGACCCAAGGGGCCTCGTACAACAAGATTGTTAATTAATCCTTTCTCGTTACATAATACCCAGTCTAAGATGGCCTGATCTCTGGTTGGTTCCTCGACATATTGGTCCAGGGAACCATCCCGTAAACACTCCAGGAATTCCTCCTCCACAATATTGTTACTAATTTGGTTGGCCCAATCTATATGTAGATTAAAGTCACCCATGATGCCTGCTGTGCCCTTATTGCATGCTTCTCTAATTTCCCTTTTAATGCCATCCCCAACCTCCGCATTACTGTTTGGAGGTCTATATACCACTCCCACTAACGTTTTCTGCCCCTTGGTATTTCTCAGTTCTACCCATACAGATTCCACATCATAAGAGCTAATATCCTTCCTTACAATTGTGGTAATCCCTTCTTTAACCAGCAATGCTACCCCACCTTCCTTTCCTTTTTGCCTATCTTTCCTGAATATTGAATACTCCTGGATGTTGAGTTCCCAGCCTTGGCCACCCTGGAGCCATGTTTCCGTAATCCCAGTCAAATCATAATCGTTTACCTCTATTTGCACAGCTAATTCACCAACCTTATTACGAATGCTCCTCGCATTAAGACACAAAGCCTTCAGGCTTGTTTTTCTCTGCATACCCAATTGAAGCCTGCAGGAAGAAACAAAGGTAAGTAAACTTTTTCTAATACTTTCCACTTACCTCACATATTCACCTCTCCACACTTGCACCCATCACTTACCTTCACAGTGCACTTTTGCACCCCACCGACCTCCGCAGACCTCCTCGGTGACTCTGGCGGGTTTCAGATCCTTTGGGAAGCCCACACTTGTGTGGGCAAAGTGGGGATAATCCTCTTATCTTCCTGTTAACTACCTGTTAAGAGGCAGTTAAGTGGCTGTAATTCCTTCCCGCCTCCAAGGAGACGGGACCCGGCGTGGGACGGCTACCCACCTCCTGGCAAGATGGCACGGAGGCAGGTTTAGGGCGCGTTGGGCACCCGCCCCCAAATTCTGCCGTTTTCCCGGCAGTCCCACCTCCAAACCCGCCTCCCCAGGGCTAGCAAAATCCAGCCAAAGCGTCTGCAAAGGGATATAGATAGGTTAAGTGAGTGGGCAAAAAATTGGCAGGTGGAGTATAATGTTGGAAAATGTGAGGTTATCCACTTTGGTAGGGAAAAAAAAGCAAATTATTATTTAAATGGAGATTACATAATGCTGCGGTACAGAGAGATCTGGGGGTCCTCGTACATGAAACACAAAAAGTTAGCATGCAGGTACAGCAAGTAATTAGGAAGGCAAATGGAATGTTGGCCTTTATTGCAAGAGGGATGGAGTTTAAAAGTAGGGAAGTCTTGCTACAACTGTACAGGGCGCTGGTGAGACCACACCTGGAGTACTGCGTACAGTTTTGGTCTCCTTATTTAAGGAGGATATACTTGCATTGGAGACGGTTCAGAGAAGGTTCACTAGGTTAATTCCTGAGATGAAGGGGTTGTCTAATGAAGAAAGGTTGAGCAGGTTGGGCTTATACTCATTGGAGTTTAGAAGAATGACAGGTGAACTTATTGAAACATATAAGATTCTGAGGGGGATTGACAGGGTAGATGCAGGGAGGATGTTTCCCCTCATGGGGGAATCTAGAACTAGGGGGCATAATTTCAGGATAAGGGATCGCCCATTTAAAACGGAAATGAGGAATTTCTTCTCTCAGAGGGTCAGGAATCTGTGGAATTCTCTTCCCCAGAGAGCTGTGGAGACGGAGTCATTGAATATATTCAAGGCAGAGATAGACATATATTTGAGCTACAGGGGAGTCGAGGGTTACGGGGAGCGGGCGGGAAAGTGGCATTGAGGCCAAGATCAGATCAGCCATGATCCTATTGAATGGCGGGGCCGAATGGCCTACTCCTGCTCCTATTTCTTATGTTCTTATGGTGTGGTCAACCATGTCAAAGGCTGCAGGAAGGACAAGGAGGGATAGTTTACCACGGTCATAGTCACATAGGATGTAATTTGTACCAATATCATTAGGTTTAGAGTAGTTAAGGAAAAAGATGAGGAACAATCAACATAAGTTGCCTGACTTGCTGAGTTTTTCCAGCATTTTCTGTTGTTATTATAAGAAATACTCAACTAGAGGAAGGCTAATGTCAGTGAGTTGGTAATGGATCTGGCCCAGGTGGATTGGAAACAAAGATTATCAGGTATAACAGTAAATGAGCAATGTGAGGCCTTCAAGAAGGAGATAGTTTGAGTACAGACTAAACACATTCCCATGGGGGGGAAAGGAAGCGCATCCAAAGCTAGAGCTCCCTGGATGATTAAATTGAGATTAAAATGAAACAGAAAAAGGAGGCTTATAATAAATGTCAGTTTCATAATTCAGTAGAAAACCAAGCTGAATACAAAAAGTGCAGAGGAGAACTGGAAAAGGAAAGAGGGACAAAGAGAATGTATATGAGAATAGATTAGCACTTAACGTATAGTGAATCCAAAAGTCTTTTATAAACATAGAGGGCTAAAAATTGGATATAGACACGAAATGGGCAGTGTTAAGACCAAATGAGGTTCAACTGCTCCACATGAAAATGGTCTAGGTAGCACGCAAAATTCATGCTCACTCTTTATTAACATGATTATAGTCATGATTTCAGCACTGAAACTGATGCTCATTGGCTTAACGCTCAACAGGTGGACCAATATCAGGGCCAGTCTAATTCACAGTCATGTTTGCCACAGGCTTGTTCCACTACTTAAAGGGGAGTTACATTAATGCTGTGGCACCTCATTGTCAGGGTGGTTGGGTTTGCTGCTGCTGGAGCAGCAGCAAGAACAAGGAAGACTTAATTTAGAAATCATGATAGCAGATCCTCAACCGAGAGAGGGAGCCTGGAGGTTCTCGGATGAAGCTCTAGAAGCATTGGTATTTGCGGTGGCAGTCCTACACCCACAAACTGGCAGGAGGTCCTCGCCCTACACATCCCGAACCATGTGGCAGGAGATTGCGGACCATGCCACAGCCAGCACTGTGGTCCCCAGGACCCTCACCCAGTCCAGGAAAAAGTTTAATGACATCACACAGGTGGTCAAAGTGAGTGAGGGAAATGCCACATACCGCCATCTGCACCACAAGCCTCACACACTGCTCAATGCATCACTCACCTACCAACAATCTCTGCCTATCACCACTCACACCTCACAATCAGAGCATCACTTCATCTTCACAACCTTGCTGCAACATTCACACCCACATCTCACTTTGCACACACTGACAGCTATTCAACTATGTTAGGCACATCACACAAACACATTCCACTAAATTCACTCAACGCTTCTCTTTCTCAAGCTGGCACATTATCGGCATGAGCAGAGCATGGAGCCCAGGATTTCCAGCCTGGAAATGATGGTACACTCCCAGAGAGACCGTGTCAACCCAGATGTGATGGTGCGCATGATGGGTGATGTTACAGCTTCCTTTGCAGCACAGGCAGAAGTGACCCAACGTCTTAGTGCTGCAGCAGAAGCTCAGACTGCTCTCATGCAGACTCTGCTTGGTGCTATTGAAACTCATACTGCTCTCATGCAATCTCAGTGTGAGTCTCAGCTTGAAGCCATCCAAGCTCTGACTGCTGCCATCGTGGCTGGGTTTACCACCGTCGACTGGGGCTTGCAGGAGACCAGCAATCTGTGTTCCAACAGATTGCTAGGAATGCTGTGGCACCACTCCGGGGGAGTGGCAGTGGGTCAGTGGAGCAGGACCCTGCTCTCCTTTCTCAGGATGACTTGGCCATTGCCCTTGCTGCTGCCTGTCAGCCAGCCAGCCCAGACTGCTGCGCCCATGCCGAGGTGGACCTTCTAGGTCCAAAGCTGCTCGAGGTCGTCCTGCAAGGCCATCTGAAGTCTCCTGCACGGACACTCAGCAGCCTTCCACCAGCCATGCTGCAGCCACTGGGAAGCACTTCGTAGGAGCTCTAGGTTAGGAAAAGCAACATGAAAGACAGACACTAAGGGATTGAACAAGGGTGATTAGTTAATAGTATTAATGTAAATATGTGTGATTTGATTATTGATAAATTTATTCATTTTGTTTGGACTCTTTTGTGGTGTCTTATTTCAGCTTTGTGCCCAGGAGGACGCTGTGATATTCTGTGAGACAGGGATGGTATGATCGGGACGTGGTGAGCAACGGGGATCTGGGATTTCATTCATTCGAATCAGTCTGATGAGCTGTTCACGGACAGCCCGTCCAGATGGACAATTGGCTGTCTGCCTCCTCCTTCCCTCTTCTTCCTCCTCGTCCTTGTCCTCCTCTCCCTTGTCCTCCTTCTGAGGTGGTGCCACAATCCCTGGTGGCAAGGGTTGCGCCCTTATGATGGCTAAGTTGTGGAGCATGCAGCAGACCACCAGGAAATGGGACAACCACTCCGCCGAGTATTGGAGGGCTCCTCCCGAACGTTCAAGGCAGCGGAACCGTTACTTCATTAGCCGATGGTCTGCTCGATGATGTTCCTGGTGGAAGCATGGCTCTCATATAAGTACTGGGCACGAGTGTTGGGGTTGCGGAGGGGAGTCATGAGCCAGGTGCAGAGCGGATAGTCCCCGTCTCCGAACAGCCACCCTCGAGCTTGCTGTGGTGGCTGGAAGATTGCTGGCACACTGGACTGGTTCAGGATGAAGGCATCATGGCTGCGGCCAGGATAGCGGGCATTGACATTGAGGATTTGCTGGGTGTGATCGCACACTACCTGCACTTTAAGTAAGTAGAAGCTTTTACGGAAGATCTCAGGATTGTTATGCGGCGCCTGCAAAACCACGTGGGTGCAGTCGATGGTACCCTGCACCATGGGGAAGCTCGCTATCCTGGCAAAGCCACATGAGCACTCGTCCTGCTTCTCTCTGCTGAGAGAGAAGCCAACGTAGTCCCTTCTGGTGCAGAGAGCCTCAGTGACCTGCCAGATGCAGTGATGGATAGCGAACTGAGATGTTAGCAATGTCTCCGGCTGCAGACTGGAAGGATCCACTGACGAAAACAATTGAGGGTGACGGTGACCTTGACTGCCACTGGGAGAGCCATGGTCGCCCTACTCTGAGGCTGCAGGTCTGGTTGCAGGAGGGGGCAAAGTTCTGTTAAGCGTAGCCTTCTAAGCCTCCGCTCCCTCTGCCATAGATCCTGGTTCGACTGCCAGTACAGTCCCCATGACTGTGAGCAAGTGCTGTGAGCAGAAGCCTTTAAAAAATAATGAAGGAGTTCTGCACTTGCAGCAACACTCCCTGTTACCGTAGAACCTTGAAAGAAGTAAAGAAAGCTGTTGGAGTTGAAAGTAGCACAGAGCCACTCAAACTGCATAACCATGTCAGGTGCAACTGATTGCTGATGATCCCTTTAAATATCATTGCTGGAGCCTCCTTCCTGCTGTTGAACGCCTGCTCTCCCTGTTGTTGTTTAGCCACGCCGGTAAGTTGAACGGCGAGATCCAATGCTGCAGATCGGGCATCAAGTGAGCGTTGCGCACTCACTGACGTCATGATTTTGTTGATTTAAATCCCTCCAGCGAGCGCGTTTACTGGCAGCGCTACCGGCCCTTGCAAAATTGCGCATGTCGCAGGATCCGGCACCAGCTGGCGGAAGAGTGCAGCCGCCTTTTTTTGACATTTTGTGGCATTAACGGGTGGTGCAAACCACCTGAATTTTTAGCCCATTAATAGTATTAGGGACCAAAAATGGAGATCTTCTTGTGGAGACAGAGGGCGTGGCTGAGGTACAAAATGCATCTGTCGTCACTAGAGAAGAGGATGCTACTAATGTCACAGTAAAAGGAGGGGGTAGAGAAATTGTACAGGATAAAAATTGATAGAGGATTTACTTAAGGTTGGCAGCGCTCAAAGTAGAAAAGTCACTCAGCCCGGACGGAATGCATTCTCGGTTTCTGATGGAAGTAGCAGAGGCTCTGGCCACAATCTGTCAATTCTCCTTGAATACGAGAGTGGTGCCAGAGGACTGGAGGGTTGCAAATGTTACACCCCTGTTCAAAAAAGGGGAGAGGGATAAACTCAGTAACTACACGCCAGTCAGCCTAACATCGGTGGTGGAGAAACTTCTAGAGACCATAATCTGGGAGAAAATTAATTGCCACTTTTTTTTTATTCGTTTATGGGATGTGGGCGTCACTGGCAAGGCCAGCATTTATTGCCCATCCCTAATTGCTCTCGAGAAGGTGGTGGTGAGCCGTCTTCTTAAACCGCTGCAGTCCGTGTGGTGAAGGTACTCTCACAGTGCTGTTAGGGAGGGAGTTCCAGGATTTTGACGATGAAGGAACGGCGATATACTTCTAAGTCAGGATGGTGTGTGACTTGGAGGGGAAATTGGAGGTGGTGGTGTTCCCACGTGCCTGCTGTCCTTGTCCTTCTAGGTGGAAGAGGTCGCGGGTTTGGGAGATGCTGCTGAAGAAGCCTTGGCGAGTTGCTGCAGTGCATCTTGTAGATGGTACACACTGCAGCCACGGTACGCCGGTGGTTGTGGGAGTGAATGTTTAAGGTGGTGAATGGGGTGCCAATCAAGCGGGCTGCTTTGTCTTTGGAAAAACATGGGTTAATAAATGACAGCCAACATGGATTTGTTAAAGGCAAATCTTGTCTGACCATTTTGATTGAATTCTTTGATGAAGTAACGGAGAGGGCCGATGAAGGTAATTTGGTTGATGTTGTGTATGTGAACTTTCACAAGGCATTTGATAAAGTACCACACATTAGACTTGTTAGCAAAATTAAAGCCTCTGAAATTAAAAAGCCAGTGGATATGAAATTGGCTAAAAGATAGAAAGCAGAGAGTGGTAGTGAACGGTTGTTTTTACACTGCAGCGAGTATACAGTAGTGACGGAGACACATATTAATTATTTGATATATATTAATTACCTGGATTTGGATATAGGGGGAATAATTTCAAAGTTTGCAGATGACATTAAACTTAGACATGTCGTAAACAGTAAGGAGGACAGTAGCAGACTGCAAGAGGACACTGACTGGTGAAATGGGCAAATGGTATGTTGGCCTTCGTAGCAAGAGGGTTCGAGTACAGGAACAAGGATGTCTTGCTACAGTTGTACAGGGCCTTGGTGAGACCACACCTTGAGTATTGTGTGCAGTTTTGGTCGCCTTACCCGAGGAAGGATGTTCTTGCCATGGAAGGAGTGCAGCGAAGATTCACCAGGCTAATACCTGGGATGGCAGGAATGACATATGAGGAGAGATTGTGTCGATTGGGCTTATACTCACTGGAGTTTAGAAGATCGAGAGGGGATCTCATCGAAACCTATAAAATTCTGTCAGGCCTGGACAGACTAGATGCAGGAAGGATGTTTATGATGGCCGGGGAGTCCAGAACCAGGGGTCATAGTCTAAGGATAAGGGGTAAGCCATTTAGGACTGAAATGAGGAGGAATTTCTTCACCCAGAGAGTGGTGAACCTGTGGAATTCTCTGCCACAGAGGGCGGTGGAGGCCAGTTCATTAAATATATTCAAAAAAGAGTTGGATATATTTCTTAAGGCTAAAGGGATCAAGGGATATGGGGAGAAGGCAGGGACA
Organism: Somniosus microcephalus; assembly: GCF_052327205.1. Lineage (NCBI taxonomy): Eukaryota > Metazoa > Chordata > Chondrichthyes > Squaliformes > Somniosidae > Somniosus > Somniosus microcephalus. The sequence continues at coordinate 234,908,522 of NC_140995.1, read as the reverse complement.
GGGTACTGAATTTGGATGATCAGCCATGATCTCATTGAATGGCGGAGCAGGCTCGAAGGGCCGAATGGCCTACTCCTGCTCCTATCTTCTATGTTTCTAGAAGAAAGTTAGTGCAGAGAAGTGGAAGTGATACATTTTGGTAGGAAGAATGAAGAGAGGCATTATAAATAAATAGTGCAATTTTAAAGGGGGTGCAGGAACAGAGAGACACACAAATCTTTGAAGCTGATGATAAGGCTGTTAAAAAGCTATCTTGCCGGTGGGCAGAGGAAATGCTTCAAGGACACCCTCAAAGTCTCCTGACACCTGGGAATCCCTGGCCCAAGACCGCACAAAGTGGAGGAGAAGCATCCGGGAAGGCACCGAACTCCTCGAGTCTCTTCGCCGGGAGCAAGCAGAAGCCAAGCGCAGGCAGTGCAAAGAGCGCACGTCAACCCAAGCACCCCACCCACCCACCCCTTCAACCACCGTCTGCCCCACCTGTGACAGAGACTGTAGGACCCGCATTGGACTCGTCAGTCACATGAGAACTAATTTTTAATGTGGAAGCAAGTCATCCTCGGTTCCGAGATACTGCCTAAGAAGAAGAAGTTAAAAAGCATACTGGATCCTTGGCTTTATAAATAGAGTCATAGAGTACAAACGTATGGAAGTTATGCTAAACCTTTATAAAGCACTGGTTAGGCCACAGCCAAAGTATTGTCTCCAATTCAGGGCAGCGCACTTTAGGAAGGATGTCAAGGTCTTGGAGAGGGTGCAGGGGAAATTTACCAGAATGATACCAGAGATAAAGGACATCAGTTATGTGAAGAGACTCGAGAAGCTGGGATTGTTCTACTTAGAGCAGAGAAATTTAAGGAGAGATTTAATAGAGGTGTTCAAAATTAGGAGTGGTTTAGATAGAGTAAATAAGGAGAAACTGTTTCCACTAGCAGGAGGGTCGTTAATCAGAGGACACAGATGTAAGATAATTAGCAAAAGATCCAGGGGGGGGGAGATGAGAAATTTTGTTACGCAGTGAGTTGTTATGATCTGGAATGCACTGTCTGAAAGGGAGGTGGAAGCAGATTCAACTGTAACTTTCTAACGAAAATTGGACAAATACTTGAAAAGGGAAACAATTGCCGGACTATGTGGGGGAGTGGAACTAATTGGATAGCTCTTTCGAAGGGTCGGGCTGACTGGCCTCCTGTGCTGTAAGATTTATCGTTCTAACTATAGTTTTGATTCCTGGCATTATCCTGGTTGATTAACACTGCACACTCTCAATGGCTTTAATGTTCTTTCTATAAAAATACACACCGTGCTCCAACTGTGGCCTAACCGTTACCTTGTATAAATGTACTTCTTTGCTCTTGCACTCTGGCCCCCATTTATAAAATCCAGTACACCGCTGACTTTAATTGCTCATCAGGCTGTATTTCAGAATGAAATGCCTATTTAAAAAAAATATTTGTAATTGCTAAATTGGCTCCCAGTCCAGCAACGCCTTGATTTTTAAATTATCATCCTTGTGTTCAAATCCCTCCATGTCCTCGCACCACCCAATCTCTGTAGCCTCCTCCAGCTCTACAACTGTCCGAGATCTCTGCACTCCTCCGATTCCGGCCTCTTGCATATCCCTGATTTTCATCGCTCCACAATTGGTGGCTGTGCCTACAGTTGCCTAGGCCCTAAACTCTGGAATTCTCTCCATAAACCTCTCTGCCTCGCTACCTCTCACTCCTCTTTTAAGACGCTCCTTAAAACCTACCTCTTTGACCAAGCTTTTGGTCACCTGACCTAATATCTCCTTATATGGCTCGGCATCAAATTTTGTTTGATAACACTCCTGTGAAGCACTTTGGGACGTTTTACTATGTTAAAGACACTATATAAATACAAGTTATTGTTGCTGCCACAGTCACTGAATCACACAGCACAGAAGGAGGCCATTCGGCCCATTGTGCCTGTGCCGGCTCATTGAAAGAGCGATCCAATTAGTCCCAGTCCCCTACTCGTTCCCCATAGCCCTGTCAATTTCTCCTTTTCAGTCAGTCGGATGTTAGACATTCTGACTCCTGGGTCTTAAGGCGGGAATGTCTAAGCCTTTGTCTTGGCTGACCATGTAGGTTTGTAGTTTGTACCATAGAGCTTTGAGGTTCACATGTAAACTTCAAATCCATGTTCCAATTAATTTGTAGATATTTCAGCTTAGTGATACTGCCCTGTGATCATTAATTTTGAAAACCTCTGTTGTTAGATGACGAGGCGTGGGAGGAAGTTTGTGTGGAGCATAATCACCGACATGGACCAGTTGGGCTGAATGGCCTGTTTCGGTGCTGTAGACTCTATGTACTTTGATGTAGATACCCCCTTAACATGGGCCGAATGGTCTCCTTCTGTGCTGTAAGATTCTTTGAACCTTCTTTGTTCCGGACAAAAGGCACCAGTTTCTGGACCCTTTCCACAAAGCTCTTTCCTCTCGTTCCTGATATCAATCACTCTAATGAATCTTCATTGAACCCTTTCTATGGTTCTAATATCCTTTTTATAATAGGAGTCCAGAAACCCACACTGTGGCCCAACCAATTAAATTCAACATCACTTTTTTGCTTTCATATTCAGTGCCCTCTATATATCAAGCCTAGAATCCCATTCGCCTTGTCTATCTGCACCCCTAGGTCTCTCAGTTCCTTTAATCAGTTAGTGTCCCTCAGCTGTCTTATATTGATAAGATGACAGGGGAGAAAGCTCAACACTTATATTGCATTTAAGAGGCATTGTCCTCTTAATATAGCATTACACTTAAGCAGAACTACTCCCTTCCACAGAAACATAAAAATGCCTTATAAAGATTGACAATATGGGCAGCTGTTTATGCTGTGCCGAACATCCATTGTATAAAGTACAAATCAGATATTTAATTGATATTTTCCCCCCGTGTCTCGTCACATTGGGTCACTCTGTATTGTGCAGATGTTCTTTAATACAGGGTGGAATTGCCTTGATTCCCTTTGGGATTTAAGGGCTGCTGTTTTCTTATTTTTTAATAATCTTGAAGCAGCTAGAAGTAATCAGCTAAAGTACAGTGTTGGGAGCTGGATTGAGACAGGTTAAACCCATTCCATTGACAGCCCTGAGACAGATAGCCTTCACCTTCATCTATTTAGGCTGGAGTACAGGAGAGAGGCCACGATTAAACCACTGCTATTTAACTGCATTCAAATCCTCCTTCTTTCCCCACCCGAGAGAGAATTCCTCAGTTCTGTCTTTGTGGCGGTTCTTGTAATTTGAACACAGGTCCAGGAGGTGACCAGACCAGTGCTTCAACATTCTCCACTGAATTAAACAAGACCTCATGAATATGCATCATTATCACAACGGGTGGTCTCCCAAACAATGCGATACATTCTCTCTTCTCCGACCTCCCCCCACTCCCGCTCTCCCCCTCCACCACCAGAGCAGGGTCTGTAAGCATTTCTAAAAAGACAGGTTAACATGTCGGGTGTAGACCCTTCCTGAGAGCTGAAAACCAGTAAGCCTTTAAATGGGACTGAACAAAAGAGGGTGGGGGGAGTGGAGATTCTTCTTCTTAGGCAGTCCCTCGGAACCGAGGATGACTTGCTTCCACATTAAAAATGAGTTCTCAGGTGACTGATGAGTTCAATGCGGGATCTACAGTCTCTGTCACAGGTGGGGCAGACGGTGGTTGAAGGGGCGGGTGGGTGGGGTGCTTGGGTTGACGTGCGCTCCTTGCACTGCCTGCGCTTGGCTTCCGCTTGCTCCCGGCAAAGAGACTCGGTGTTCGGCGCCTTCCCGGATGCTTCTCCTCCACTTTGTGCGGTCTTGGGCCAGGGATTCCCAGGTGTCGGTGGGGATGTTGCACTTTTTCAAGGCGGCTTTGAGGGTGTCCTTGAAGCATTTCCTCTGCCCACCTGGGGCTCTCTTGCCGTGCCGGAGCTCCGAGTAGAACGCTTGTTTTGGGAGTCTCGTATCGGGCATGCGGACGATGTGACCCATCCATCGGAGCTGATCAAGCGTGGCCAAAGCTTTGATGCTGAGGATGTTGGCCTGAGCAAGAACACTGACATTGGTGCGCCTGTAGACCATGAGCTTGGTGCTGGGTTTGAGGCCCTGGTCTTCAAACACTCTCTTCCGCAGGCGACCGAAGGCTGTACTGGCACACTGAAGGCGTTGTAGGACTTCGTCATCGACATCTGCCCTTGTTGACAGTAGGCTCCCGAGGTGTGGAAAGTGGTCCACGTTGTCCAAGGCCTTGTCGTGGATTTTGATAATCGGGGGCAGTACTGTGTGGCGGGGGCAGGTTGGTAGAGGACCTTTGTCTTATGGATGTTTAGTGTAAGGCCTATGCTCTCGTACACTTCGGTGAAGGTGTTGACGATGGTTTGGAGTTCGACCTCCGAGTGTGCGCAGACGCAAGCGTTGTCTGCGTACTGTAATTCAACGACAGAAGATGGGATGACCTTGGATCTGGACTGGAGGCGACGGAGGTTGAACAGTTTCCCGTTTGTTCTGTAAATTAGCTCTGCTCCAGCAGGGAGCTTACTGAGGGTGAGATGGAGCATTGCAGCAAGGAAGATCGAGAAGAGCGTTGGTGCGATGACACAGCCTTGTTTGACCCCGGTCCGTACGTGAATTGGGTCTGTGGTGGAACCGCTGGTCAGGATCACGGCTTGCATGTTGTCGTGAAGCAGGCGGAGAATGATGATTTTGAGGGCAGCCGAATTTGAGGACACTCCATAATTCCTCACAGTTGACAGTGTCGAAGGCCTTTGTGAGGTCAAAGAAGGCCATGTACAGCGGTTGGTGCTGTTCCCTGGATTTCTCTTGTAATTGACGTGCAGTGAAGATCATGTCCATTGTGCCCCTTAGTGGGCGGAATCAGCATTGCGACTCTGGGAGGAGCTCTTCAGCCACTGGGAGAAGGTGATTGAGGAGGATTCTTGTAATGACTTTCCCTGTGGCAGACAGCAGGGAAACTCCTCTAATTACCGCAATCGAACTTGTCACCTTTCTTGAAGATGGTCACAATTACGGTGTCTCTGATATCACCTGGCATGCTCTCCTCCTTCCAGATAAGAGAAATTAGTTCATGTCCTTGATGAGTACCTCTCCGTTCTTGGTCCGCAGTGGGGTAGGACCTTGGGTGCTTGGGCCGTAGGTGGTCTTGACTGCGCTAAAGAAGCCATGCACGTCGTGGTTGTCAGCTAGCTGCTGGATCTCCTGCGCTTTCTCCACCCACCACCTGTTCTTTAGGTCGCGAGTTTTTTGTTGGACCTCAGCCTTCAGGCGTCTGTAGAGCTGCTTTCTTGCTTTCGATTTGTGTTGCTGTTTCCAGATCAGGAATGTCTTGCGCTTGCGGCTTATTAGCTCCTGGATCTCCTGGTCGTTCTCGTCGAACCAGTCTTGATGTTTCCTGGTCAAGTGACCGAGCGTCTCTTCACAGGTGCTGATTATGGAGGCCTTGAGTACAGACGAGGCGCTGTGGATACTCTGTGTCTCTGCATCACTGGGAGTCATCAGGTTGGTTGTGAGGCGCAGGCTGAATAGGGCTTTCTTAGTGGGGTCGTTGAGTGCTACAGCATTTATTTTCCTGCAGCATTGTTTCTGTTGCCACCACTGTTTTGGGGCTACACTGATGGAGAGTGGAGATAGAGAACCAATGACAGGATTTCAGCATTGCTGCTTTGGAACTGAATGACTTGTTCTCTCCTCCACAAGCCTCCCCCTCATCCATTTTGATCAGCTCCATTTCAGGGCTCGCCTATCGGTGCCGATGAAGAGTCCATGCCTCAATCATTAACCTGCCTTTTCTATTTTCAGATGCTCACAAACCTACTGGGTATTTCCAATATTTATTTCAGATTCCCACCATTGTAGTTTTTTTCCTACTTGTATATTCCCAGAGATATTTTCTGCTTTGGAATCTTGTAGTGAAAGGCGCTATATAAATGCAAGTCTTTATTTTTTTTTATCATCTTCGGCCCCCACCACAAACTCTACATATGAACAGGAGTAGGCCATTCAGCCCCTCGAGCCTGCTCTGCCATTCAATTAGATCACGGCTGATCTGTACCTGAGCTCCACTATTGATCTCAGTTTTGAAAGCTCCAATTGACCCCCAGCACCCACAGCCTTTTGGGGAGAGAATTCTACATATCTACTCCCCTTTGTGTGAAAATATGCTTCATGATTGCACTCCTGAACGGCCTAGCTCTAATTTTAAGATAATGTCCGCTCGTTCTGGATTCCCCACCAGAGGAAATAGCTTCTCTGTATCTACCCTATCAAATCCTTTATTACATTTTAAACATCTCGATCAGACCATCCCTCAATCTTCTATACTCAAGGGAACACCAGCCAAGTTTATGCAACCTGTCCTCATAATTTAACTGTCTAAGCCCTGGTATAATTCTAGTGAATCTGCACTGCACTCCTTCCAAGGCCAATATATCCTTCCGGAGGTGTGATGCCCAAAACTGAAGGCAATACTCTAGGTGGGGTCTGACCAAGGTTCGATACATCTGAAATCGAACGTCCTCCCCTTTGTATTCCAGTTCCCTTGAGTTAAAGAGCAACATTCCGTTAGCCATTACATTGGCTCACAGTTAAGCAACACCTCGATTTTAAAATTCTCATCCTTGTTTTCACTCCTTCCATGGCCTCGCTCCTCCTTATCTCCGTAACCTCCCCAACTCTACAACCGTCCAAGATATCTGTGCTCCTCCAATTCTGGCCTCTTGAGCATCCCCGATTTTAATCGCTCCACCATCGATGGCTGTGCTTCATCCTTGTTTTCAAATATCTCCAGTAATCAGGAGCAGGAACCCTGGCTAATTTCCCCCTCTACCCCTAACCTAGGACCTGGAGGTTAACTGTAGCAATACCATCCTTCCTCCAGCTAAGCACAGCTCTTTCAGCATGGACCTGGGACCTTCCCGCTGTGTGTTCCTAAGTACCACAGCTAGCAGGGAGCCCCGTGCATGAATTTCCTAATTAAAAAGGCAGAAACTAAATAGGAAATAAACAATGGAAACAAGTTACAGTTTCGGGTATTTCTATACCCATTGGGTTTAGCCTCAATACCAGGTGTGTCCAAGCTTTTGTCTTCATGGGCTACATGCTGTGTACTACAGAACCTTGGGGAGGGGCAATGTATAAAAGCTCAATTGTCTCTTCTCATCCATTTATTTGGTGATATCTCAAGCTGCTAATGCCAACACATCTTGGTGTTCTGATTTAGGGTTGATCCACCACTGAGACAATAGTGCTAAGAATAGCCCTCTCCAAGCCTCCAGGGCCTCAAATTTAAACAGCGCATTCCAGAAAAAGAGACATGACAAACTGGACTGAGTTGCCTGGAATTCAAGGGCTGGATTGCCAAAGTTCAGGGGAAGCTGGGGGGTGCAGCATAGACACCTCTGCTCTAATCATCCCTCCAATCAGGTATCCACCCCACCACAGTACCGAAACGGCTCTTATCAAAGTCACAAATGACATCCTATGTGACTGTGACCGGTAAACTTTCCCTCCTCGTCCTGTCTGCAGCCTTTGGTATGGTTGACCACACCATCCTCATCCAATGCTTCTCCTCCGTCATCCAGCTGCGTGGGACTGCACTTGCCTGGCTCCATTCTTATCTACAAAAAACACCCTCAGTAAGCTCCCCACTGGAATGGAGCTAATTTACAGAACAAACGGGAAACTGTTCAACCTCTGTCGCCTCCAGTCCAGATTCAAGGTCGTGCCATCCTCTGTCGTCGAATTACAGTACGCAGACGACGCTTGCGCCTGCGCTCACTCGGAGGTCGAACTCCAAACCATCGTCAACACCTTCACCGAAGCATACGAGAGCATGAGCCTTACACTAAACATCCGTAAGACAAAGGTCCTCTACCAACCTGCCCCCGCCACACAGTACTGCCCCCCGATTATCAAAATCCACGACAAAACCTTGGACAACGTGGACCACTTTCCATACCTTGGGAGTCTACTGTCAACAAGGGCAGACGTCGACGACGACAAAGTCCAACACCGCCTTCAGTGTGCCAGTGCAGCCTTCGGTCGCCTGAGGAAGAGTGTGTTTGAAGACCAGGACCTCAAACCCGGTACTAAGCTCATGGTCTACAGGGCAGCAGTGATACCCGCCCTGCTGTATGCCTCAGAGACATGGACCATGTACAGCAGGCACCTGAAGGCACTGGAGAGGTACCACCAACGCTGCCTCTGCAAGATCCTGCAAATCTATTGGCAGGATAGGCGCACCAACATCAGTGTTCTTGCTCAGGCCAACATCCCCAGCATCGAAGCTTTGACCACGCTCAGTCAGCTCCGATGGATGGGTCACATCGACCGCATGCCCGATACGAGACTCCCAAAACAAGCGCTCTATTCGGAGCTCCGGCACGGCAAGAGAGCCCCAGGTGGGCAGAGGAAATGCTTCAAGGACACCCTGAAAGCCTCCTTGAAAAAGTATAACATCCCCATCGACACCTGGGAATCCCTGGCCCAAGACCGCACAAAGTGGAGGAGAAGCATCCGGGAAGGCACCGAACACTTCGAGTCTCTTTGCCGGGAACAAGCGGAAGCCAAGCGCAGGCAGTGCAAGGAGCGCACGTCAACCCAAGCACCCCACCCACCCGCCCCTTCAACCACCGTCTGCCCCACCTGTGACAGACTGTAGGTCCCGCATTGGACTCATCAGTCACCTGTGAGCTAATTTTTAATGTGGAAGCAAGTCATCCTCGGTTCCGAGGGACTGCCTAAGAAGAAAAAGACGACTGCACTCGCCTGGCTCCATTCTTATCCACAAAAAGAAAATACTGCAGATGCTGGAAATCTGAAATAAAAACAGAAAATGCTGGAGAAACTCAGCAGGTCAGGCAGCATCTGTGAAGAGAAAAACAGAGTTAACGTTTCAGGTCAATGACCTTTTGTCAGAACTGGAAAAAAGCAGGAAATGGAACAGATTTTTAAGCCAGTGAAGAGGCTGGGAAAGTGGGCAGGGGATGAAAGAACAAAAGGGAAGGCCTGTGATAGGATGGAAGGCGGAAGAGGTTAAGAGACATTAAGAGATATTCAAGGCAGAAGGAGATGGTAATGGGACAGGTTAAGAAACAAAGGATGGCTCGAGATGAAGTGTAAATTGCGCTGGCAGAATGGAAGAGAACTGCCATTCTTATCTATCCAATCATACCCAGAGAATTACCTGCAATGGCTTCTCTTCCTGCTCCTGCATCGTTATACCTCTGGTGTTCCCCCAAGTATCTATCCTTGGCCCCCTCCTCTTTCTCATCGACAACATGCTGCCCCTCGGCGACATCATCCAAAAGCACAACGTCAGGTTCCACATGTATGCTGACGACACCAAACTCTGCCTCACCACCACCCCGCCACTGTCTGTAAATTGTCAGACTGCTTATCTGACATCCAGTGCTGGATGAGCAGAAATTTCCTCCAACTAAATATTGGGAAGACCGAAGCCATTGTCTTCAGGCCCCGCCACAATCTCCGTTCCCTATTCACCGACTCCATCCCCTCTCCCTGGCAACTGTCTGAGGCTGAACCGGACTTTTCACAACCTTGGTGTCGAATTTGACCCAGAGATGAGCTTCCGACCACATATGCGTGGCGTAACGAAGACCGCCTATTTCCACCTCTGTAACATCACCCGACTCCGCCCCTGCCTCACCTGATCTGCTGAAACCCTACTCCAAAGCTCTCCTGCCGGCCTCCCATCTTCCACCCTCCATAAACTTCAGCTCATCTAAAACTCTGCTGCCCGTATCCTAACTCGCACCAAGTCGCTGACCTACTTTGGCTCCCAGTTAAGCAACACGTCGATTTTAAAATTCTCATTCTTGTTTTCAAATCCCTCCATGGCCTCATCCCTATCTCTGTAACCTCCTCCAGCCCTACAACCCTCTGAGATATCTGTACTCCTCCAATTCTGCCCATCTTGAGCATCCCTGATTTTAATCGCTCCACCATTGATGGCCGTGCCTTCAGCTGCCTAGGCCCAAAGCTCTGAAATTCCCTCCCTAAACCTCTCCACCTCTCTTTCCTCCTTTAAGACGCTCCTTAAAATCTACCTCTTTGACCAAGCTTTTGGTCACCTGTCCTAATATCCCCTTATGTGGCTCGGTGTAAAATTTTGTTTGATAATGCTCCTGTGGTGTGCCATGGGATGTTTTACTACATTTAAGGCGCTATATAAATACAAGTTGTTGTTGTAAATAATGCAGTAGGTTTCTGCAAACAAGTTTAGCAAGATCACTATTAATAGTTTATTCAGAGAACACCACAATCTTTTTGAATTTTCTCCAGTTCTAAATATTCAGCATTAAACACTTAAAGGAACTTCCAAAAGACATATGATCAAAAATATGAGTGTTTTAAAAGTTGAAAGTTGTTAAAAAGAGTACTTTTGAATTGATGTAGAAATTCCACATCCTTTTATACAACTGGGTTTTCTTTAAAGACTTTACCTTCTAGTTTATACTTCTGCTCATCTTTCTTTCTATCTCCCACTGAACTCCCCAGCTGAGACACTTCTTGGGCAGGTTTGTGTTCCTGGCAGCAATGCAAGGTGAATCTGCTGCTTTCAGGTGTGCATGTTGTAATGGGGAAGTCATTCTCCTGCTGAGGGCCTGGCTGAGAGTAAACACTCATGCAGGGGGAAAAGTGAGATATGAATCTTCCCCTAAACGTTATATGGGACAGCGCTATGCAGTAATAGCATACACTGTACCCCATTTCACCACCACATACACATGTTCTCTCTCCACCTCCTTCCTCTGCTGAAGACACTGATTCAGGTATAGTTCCATGTGTGCTGGCAGCACCCATTATATTATCCTGGTGGCCATTACTCATGCCTGATCACCAGGACCGAGTGCTGTTGTGACATTCGACTGTGGAGAGCATCACAGCTACTCAGCCAACGTCCCTCCCCCGCATACTTTATGAGGATGGGTCAATGCCTACTGCTCAGGAGTGGGAACCCTTTTTGATTACTCCCTTCCCTAGCCCAGGAGTGCCAAGGCCAATTGCTGCTGCCCTGGCTGAAATCAGCTAAATGACAAGACATGAGAATCAAAGAGACAAAATATTTTTTCTATGAGTTTTAAGTTAACTTTTTATTAATACAAACTGATGTCATCTGGTGCTACTAGCCTGACTTACTCTAAAGTAATATTCAGGTTTAATGCAGATGCAAAAGCTGGTGTGGAGCTCAAATCCTGTCTGCAAACCTTACAATTTGGATCACACTTTTCTGTTAATAGTTACATAGAATGTGCAGCACAGAAACAGGCCATTCGGCCCAACTGGTCCGTGCCGGTGTTTATGCTCCACGAGCCTCCTCCTACCACTCTTCATTAAGCCTTAGCAGCATATCTTTCTATTCCTTTCTCCCTTGTTTATTTAGCTTCCCCCTTAAATGCATCTATGCTATTCGTCTCAAGTACTACTTGTGGTAGTAAGTTCCACATTCTTCTGAATAACTCTTGGGATATGGGCATCGCTGGCTAGGCCAGCATTTATTGCCCTTGAGGTGGTGATGGGCCTTCTTCTTGAACAACTGCAGAGTGCGTGAAGGGACTCACACAATGCTGTTAGGTAGTGAAATCCAGGATTTTGACCTAGTGATGCTGCAGGTTCTCGCCACTAGACAGCTCTACGATGCAAGATCCTGAAGTCTCTCTCCCTACTCAGCCACCATCTCATATTAATAAAATATATTCAACAACTTACCATAGGCAACACTATGCAGTATTTTATACCCCTCAGAGGTTAAATTAAAGAAGCGTGCAATAAGGGCACAGCAGTCATCATGGGTGACTTTAATCTACATATAGATTGGGCTAACCAAATTGGTAACAATACCGTGGAGGAGGAATTCCTGGAGTGTTTACGGGATGGTTTCCTGGACCAATATGTCAAGGAACCAACCAGAGATCAGGCCATCTTAGACTGGGTATTATGTAACGAGAAAGGATTAATTAGCAATCTTGTTGTACGAGGCCCCTTGGGTTGGAGCGATCATAATATGATCGAATTCTTCATTAAGATGGAGAATGAAGTAGTTGACTCAGAAACAAGGGTCCTCAATTTAAATAAAGGAAACTATGATGGTCTGAGGAGCGAGTTGGGTAGGATTGATTGGGGAATGGCACTCAAAGGGGTGACGGTGGATAGGCAATGGCAAACATTCAAAGACCGAATGGATGAACTACAGAAGTTGTTCATCCCAGTTTGGCACAAAAATAAAACAAAAAAGGTGACTCAACCTTGGGTAACAAGGGAAATTAGGGATAGCATAAGGTCCAAGGAGAGGACATACAAATTGGCCAGAAAAAGCAATAATCCTGAGGATTGGGAGCAGTTCAGGATTCAACAAAGGAGGACAAAGGGATTAATTAAGAAAGGGAAAATAGAATATGAGTGTAAGCTTGCAGGGAACATAAAAACTGACTGTAAAAGCTTTTATAGATATGTGAAGAGAAAAAGATTGGTGAAGTCAAGCGTAGGTCCCTTGCAGTCAGAATCGGGGGAATTTATAATGGGGAACAAAGAAATGGCAGACCAACTAAATACATATTTTGGTTCTGTCTTCACAAAGGAGGACACAAATAACCTCCCAGAAATACCGGGGAACATAGGGTCTGATGAAAGGGTGGAACTGAAAGAAATCAGTATTTGTAGGGAAATGGTGTTAGGAAAATTGATGGGACTGAAGGCCGATAAATCCCCAGGGCCTGATAATCTACATCCCAGGGTACTTAAGGAAGTGGCCCTAGAAATAGTAGATGCATTGCTGGTCATCTTCCAGAACTCGATAGACTCTGGAACAGTACCCATGGATTGGAGGGTAGCTAATGTTACCTCACTGTTCAAAAAAGGTGGTAGAGAAAAAGCGGGGAATTATAGACCGGTAAGCCTGACATCGGTAGTGGGGAAAATGCTAGAGTCCATTATAAAAGATGTAATAGCAGAGCACTTGGAAAGCAGTGACAGGATCGGACAAAGTCAACATGGATTTACAAAAGGTAAATCATGCTTGACTAATCTACTGGAATTTTTTGAGGATGTAACTGGTAAAATAGATAAGGGAGAACCAGTGGATGTGGTGTATTTGGACTTTCAGAAGGCTTTCAATAAGGTCCCGCATAAGAGATTAGCGTGCAAAATTAAGGCACATGGGATTGGGGGCAAGGTATTGACTTGGATAGAGAACTGGTTGGCGGACAGAAAGCAAAGAGTTGGAATAAACGGGTCGTTTTCCGAGTGGCAGGCAGTGACTAGTGGGGTACCGCAAGGATCGATCCTAGGACCCCAGCTGTTCACAATATATATGAATATATAGTAGGGTGGTAGGTCCATGGAATATGCTGCCCCAAAAAGCTGCAGAAGCTACATCATTACATAAATTTAAAACAGAAATAGACAGTTTCCTAGAAGTAAAGGGAATTAAGGGTTACGGGGAGCGGGCAGGAATTTGGACATGAGACTAGGTTCGGATCGGTCAAGCGGAGCGGGCTAAGTGGCCGTGTAGCCTGATCCTGCTCCTATTTCGTGTGTCTAATTCTGTTAGATTCAGGAGATGGTTCTATGATAGTGGATTGGCGGTTAGGATCAGATCAGCCATGATCTTATTGAATGGCGGAGCAGGCTCGAGGGGCCGATTGGCCTACTCCTGCTCCTATTTCTTATGTTCTTATGAATGATCTGGACGAGGGAATTGGATGTAATATCTCCAAATTTGCAGACGACACAAAGCTGGGTGGGAGGAGGATGTCATGAAACTCCAGTACGATTTGGACAGGTTAGGTGATTGGGCAGAAACATGGCAAATGCACTATAATGTGGATAAATGAGGTTATCCACTTTGGTGGCAAAAACAGGAAGGCACATTATTATTTGAATGGCAATGGATTGGGAGAAGGGGAAGTGCAAAGAGACCTGGTGTTCTTGTGCACCAGTCGCTGAAGGTAAGCATGCAGGTGCAGCAGGCAGTTAAGGCAAATGGTATGTTGGCCTTCGTAGCAAGAGGGTTCGAGTACAGGAAAAGGATGTCTTGCTACAGTTGTACAGGGCCTTGGTGAGACCGCACCTTGAGTATTGTGTGCCGTTTTGGTCGCCTTATCTGAGGAAGGACGTTCTTGCCATGGAAGGAGTGCAGCGAAGATTCACCAGGCTGATACCTGGGATGGCAGGAATGACGTATGAGGAGAGATTGTGTTGATTGGGCTTATACTCACTGGAGTTTAGAAGATTGAGAGGGGATCTCATCGAAACCTATAAAATTCTGTCAGGCCTGGACAGACTAGATGCTGGAAGGATGTTCCCGATGGTCGGGGAGTCCAGAACCAGGGGTCATAGTCTAAGGATAAGGAGGGGTAGGACATTTCGGACTGAAATGAGGAGGAATTTCTTCACCCAGAGAGTGGTGAACCTGTGGAATTCTCTGCCACAGAGGGCGGTGGAGGCCAGTTCATTAAATATATTCAAGAAAGAGTTGGATATATTTCTTACGGCTAAAGGGATCAAGGGATATGGGGAGAAGGCAGGGACAGGGTACTGAATTTCAATGATATTGATTGAATATAGGAGCAGGAGCAGGCTCGAAGGGCCGAATGGCCTGCTCCTATCTTCTATGTTTCTATTAACCCACTTTGACCAGACAGCGCACCTTGGGCTTCACAAAGTACAGATGAGAAAGGCTATGTATCCCATCTAACTCATCCTTCCACAGAAATCTACAATTCTCCCACGCAATATACAACTGCCTCTGATTCCAGCATTTTCCCCGCTAACTTACCCAGACCACCTTTCCAAGTCATCAGCCCTGAACTTGCCGTTACCAGTTCCTACCCATGTCTCCTTGTCTGAAAATCTTGGTTAAACTGAAATTCATTCTTTCTTCATTGCTCATTTTTGACTTGCATTTCTATAGCGCCTTTCACGACCTCAGGACATCCCAAAGCACTTTACAGCCAATTAAGTACTTTTGAAGTGTAGTTACTGTTGTAATGTAGGAAATTACATCTGGGACCATTGTCTGCACCCTCTCCAGAGTATGTCTACCCTTTTTGTAACATGGTGACCAAAACTAAACACCAGTGCATTATAAAATCTGAGCACAATCTCGACTGTTCTGTTTATACAGCCTAAAATGCCATTTGTTTTGCCCATTGTTTAGATCATGAAAGGGACGGGTCTAATTGTTTATTCCAGGTCCCGTTCAAAGTCTCCTTGTGCCAAATCTGTTCCAATTATACATCACAGTTAAAAAAAAACTAAATGTTCAATACTTTACATTTAACAGTATTACATTTAATTTGTCTAATTGCTAAATTATGCTATAAATCTTTAAACTGCATCCTCTGTCCCTACTGCTGTCCCCGTTTCTGTATTAGCTTTCAACAAGACTGGCTGAACACAACTGGCTTTAGCATTCAGGTTAAGAGAGCAGAGGATTAAAACTGGGGCCCCCAAGGTTGGTTCAGATAGAGCCTTCACTCACTAAAGCATTAGAGGAGCTACCTACCACCAGGTCTAAAACAAAAAGACATTTACTGCCAGATTCATCTGTTAAAAGGCATGAGTGACCCAAGTCACTTTATAAGGCAACTGATAACAAACTTTATATATATCCTGATGCAACATTACCCAATCATGTACCGTACAAGGAATAAATCAATGTTCCTTCTCTTTCTGTTACACATCACAGAATTAACCACTTGGCAAATGTTTTCACCCAAAAGTCCTGCTCCCTCCTACCCCCCAGGATTTGTACACTGGGTGTTGGGATACACTGCAGTAACACTCCTACTTCAATTCAAACAGCTCAACTTTACAATCCAATTCTTGTCTTTTAATAACTTTTAATTGTTATTTCAAAGCAATATCCTCTGATCTCCACCACCCGCCTCATGTCCCACCTAATTTTGTATATTAATACAAGATCTATACAGAAATGGGGGAAGCAGTGGGCACAGGTAAAAAGACCTATAACACCAATGGGGGAGCAGTGGGCACAGGTAAAAAGACCTATAACACCAATGGGGGAGCAGTGGGCACAGGTAGAAAGACCTATAACACCAATGGGGGAGCAGTGGGCACAGGTAGAAAGACCTATAACACCAATGGGGGAGCAGTGGGCACAGGTAAAAAGACCTATAACACCAATGGGGGAAGCAGTGCGCACAGGTAAAAAGACCTATAACACCAATGGGGGAGCAGTGGGCACAGGTAGAAAGACCTATAACACCAATGGGGGAGCAGTGGGCACAGGTAAAAAGACCTATAACACCAATGGGGGAAGCAGTGCGCACAGGTAAAAAGACCTATAACACCAATGGGGGAGCAGTGGGCACAGGTAGAAAGACCTATAACACCAATGGGGGAAGCAGTGCGCACAGGTAAAAAGACCTATAACACCAATGGGGGAAGCAGTGGGCACAGGTAGAAAGACCTATAACACCAATGGGGGAGCAGTGGGCACAGGTAGAAAGACCTATAACACCAATGGGGGAGCAGTGGGCACAGGTAGAAAGACCTATAACACCAATGGGGGAGCAGTGGGCACAGGTAAAAAGACCTATAACACCAATGGGGGAGCAGTGGGCACAGGTAAAAAGACCTATAACACCAATGGGGGAGCAGTGGGCACAGGTAGAAAGACCTATAACACCAATGGGGGAGCAGTGGGCACAGGTAAAAAGACCTATAACACCAATGGGGGAGCAGTGGGCACAGGTAAAAAGACCTATAACACCAATGGGGGAGCAGTGCGCACAGGTAAAAAGACCTATAACACCAATGGGGGAGCAGTGGGCACAGGTAAAAAGACCTATAACACCAATGGGGGAGCAGTGGGCACAGGTAAAAAGACCTATAACACCAATGGGGGAGCAGTGGGCACAGGTAAAAAGACCTATAACACCAATGGGGGAGCAGTGGGCACAGGTAGAAAGACCTATAACACCAATGGGGGAGCAGTGGGCACAGGTAAAAAGACCTATAACACCAATGGGGGAGCAGTGGGCACAGGTAGAAAGACCTATAACACCAATGGGGGAGCAGTGGGCACAGGTAAAAAGACCTATAACACCAATGGGGGAGCAGTGGGCACAGGTAAAAAGACCTATAACACCAATGGGGGAGCAGTGGGCACAGGTAGAAAGACCTATAACACCAATGGGGGAGCAGTGGGCACAGGTAGAAAGACCTATAACACCAATGGGGGAGCAGTGGGCACAGGTAAAAAGACCTATAACACCAATGGGGGAGCAGTGCGCACAGGTAAAAAGACCTATAACACCAATGGGGGAGCAGTGGGCACAGGTAGAAAGACCTATAACACCAATGGGGGAGCAGTGCGCACAGGTAGAAAACTATACCAGTAATTGGTGGGTGGGGGGCGGGGGGAAAACAGGGAGCACAAATAGAGATCTATACCAGTAATGGGCACATATGCAGAGATCTATAGCAGAAATGGGGGAATCGGGGGATAGGTACAAATAGATTGCAGGATCACTGTAGCCCTAATTTAGAGGAACTCACTTTCATACAATGCTAAGTTCTGAAATGGACTCTGATGATCTCTACACCAGAGCAGTTAGGCCTGAATATTCAGCATTTTAAATTGTACCAATGTGATTAAGTTTAGTCAGTCCATCTCCATTCCTTTTGGTTGCCCAATGCATACAGTACAATTTAAACTAAAAATGTTACACGTAGGAAGAATGAATTTGATTTATACAGCGCTTTCACGAACTCAGGGTGTCCTAAAGCTCTTTACATTGAATGAATTGCTTTTGTTGTAATGTAGGAAATGCAGCAGCCAATTTGCACACAGCAATGTCCCACAAACAGCAGTGAGATAAATGATAAATCTGTTGGTTGAGGGATAAATATTGGCCAGGACACCGGGGAAAACTCCTCTGCTCTTCTTCGAAATAGTGCCATGGGATCTTTTACATCCACCTGAGGGAGAAGACGGGGCCTCGGTTTAACGTCTCATCCAAAAGACAGCGGGGGGAGAAGAACAGACTAAAAAACAAGTCATAATATGTTGTGACTAAGGACAGTGCTGCTGCTATATCCAGCTATCAGCTTTATACAAGTTGCACGTAGTTTGTACCAATGCACTTCATTCTAAATTTTCTCTCCTCTCCTACTGAAGGCGTTGACTCCCCCATGAAGAGGTTCCCTAGGGCCACCCTTCCGTCCCTCACCCAAGTGGCTAATAGTTATGTTAGCCTTGATATAGTGTCAGCAGGCTATCAGACTCTGATGCCGAAACAGCTCCCGTCACTCATCCGTGTCCAGTACAGGTTCTTGCATAGCAAGCAGGATCGAGAATCCTGGTCAATTCTCCCTCCCTAGCCCAGGGGTGCGGAGCCCAATTGTAGTGCCCTAGCTGAGATCAGCTAACAACACAATTTGCGATTCAACCTTTTTTTATTCATTCACAGAATGTGGGCATCGCTGGCAAGGGCAGCATTTATTGCCTTCGAGAAGGTGGTGGTGTGCCGCCTTCTTGAACCGCTGCAAATCATGTGGTGAAGGTACTCCCAATATTACTGTTAGGGAGGGAGTTCCAGGATTTTGACCCAGTGATGATGAAGGAACAGCGATAAACTTCCAAGTCAGGCTGGTGTGGAGGTGTTGGTGTTTCCATGCGCCTGTTGCCCTTGTCCTTCCAGGTAGTAGAGGTCGCAGGTTTGGGAGGTGCTGCGCTGTCAAAGAAGCCTTGGCAAGTTGCTGCAGTGCATCTTGTAGATGGTACACACTGCAGCCACGGTGTGCCAATCAAGCAGGCTGCTTTGTCCTGGATGGTGTTGAGCTTCTCAAGTGTTGTTGTAGCTGCACTCATCCAGGCAAGTGGAAAGTATTCCATCACACTCCCAACTTGTGTCTTGTAGATGGTGGAAGGGTTTTGGGGAGTCAGGAGGTGAGTCACTTGCCAGAGAATACGCAGCCTCTGATCTGCTCTTGTAGCTACAGTATTTATATGGCTGGTGCAGTTAAGTTTCTAGTCAATGGCGACCCCCCCAGGATGTTGATGCTGGGGGGATTCGACAATGTTAATGCAATTGAATGGCAAGGGGAGGTGGTTAGACTTTCTCTTGTAGGAGAGAATCATTGCCTGGCAGTTGTGTGGCGCAAATGTTAATTGCCACTCATCAGCCCAAGCCTGAATGTTGTCCAGGTATTGCTGCATGCGGGCATGGACTGCTTCATTATCTGAGGAGTTGCGAATGGAACTGAACACTGCAATCATCAGCGAACATCCCCACTTATGACCTTATGATGGAGGAAAGGTCATGGATGAAGCAGCTGAAGATGGTTGGGCCTAGGACACTGCCCTGAGGAACTCTTTCTGTGATGTTCTGGGGCGGAGATGATTGACCTCCAACAATCTCAACCATCGGGGACGGTAGCATAGTGGTTATGTTACTGGACAAGTAGCACTGCAGCAATTTGCCATGGCTTCTTCGACAGCACCTCCCAAACCCATGACCTCCACCACCTAGTAGGACAAGGGCAGCAGGCACATGGGAACAACATCACCTGCAAGTTCCCCTCCAAGTTACACACCATCCTGACTTCACCACACAGACTGCAGCGGTTCAAGAAGGCAGCTCAGCATCACCTTCTCAAGGGCAATTAGGGACGGGCAATAAAATGCTGGTCTTGCCAGCGACGCCCACATCCCTGGAACAATTTTTTTTAAATCTCCCTTTGTGCTATGTATGACTCCAGTCAGTGGAGAATTTCCCCCCCGATTCCCATTGACTTCAATTTTGCTAGGGCTTCTTAATGCCATACTCGGTCCAATGCTGCCTTGATGTGTGGGGCCTTGCTGGTCTCTATGGCTCGGAGTGTCTTTACCTTCCAGTCATTGTGGAGGGCATTGGACCAATGTTCCCTTTAAGCTGCTTGGCCGCTGAAGGTCCCGCGTAGCCGGTGATCCGGCTATTAAATAGAAAAACCGTGTATGTGCGCAATTTTGAATGGCTCGTGCAGCCCGTTAAAGGGGCCGCGTGGGCCAAAAAAAAGAGGGAACATTGCATTTGATTACATGTTTTTTTAAAACTGAAACCCTGAATAAAAGGTGCAGGATATGATTTACAGTCAGTTAAGAACTGTACAACAACCCATGCAAGCAATGAGAAAACACAATAGATACAATCAGATCTTACACACACATATATATATCTTTAAAAGTACAGCTCAATTATGTACAGATTGTGATCAGTTGAGATGTGGGGTGGAATTGACAGACAGCCACCCCCATGCCCACACCACCATGATGAAACAGTTTATCTAAAGACTACAAACTGCTGTTACAGCAGCATACAGGAGAGTGCGAGCCCTTCCTCTTGATACCCTACACCCAGTCTGGTCCACACACAATGTCTCCATGAAGAGTTGGGGCAAGAAGAAAGAAAAAAATCAAAGATGATTCAGAGTCAACGCATCTGCAGGCTGGCTCCGATCAACTTCACCGTGCTGTTCATTACAGTGACAGAAAGTGCCGGTATGTCCCGAGGGAATCTCACTGGCCCTGCATTGGGTCCCTCCAAGGTATCCAGGATACCTGTTAAAAAAGAGACAGAATTTTGAAAAGTTTTATACCTGGGCATCACTTCAGTTCATCAACTGGAATATGAATACAAGCAATTCTTCAACTCAAATTAACCACTGGATTAGAGTTAGTGAAAGTGCTCAAACTGTTAATTGCAACAAGGCACAGCACCGATTAGAAGGAAAGGCAGGAAAATTACTTCAAAAATGCTCCAGTGGATTAGTTGGTAAATGCATTTTGCAACATTGAGCCACACAGAGCAGGAAGATCCCAGGTTTGATCACCTGGGCTATGCTGAATTTGCTGATCCCAGACAGTCAGCAGTTGGGGCGCTACAATTGGCAGGTTGACGCACTCAGAGCAGCATTACAGCAAGAGACTGCATAGCAGTTGGCACCTGTGGAACCAAATCCCAGCACAGGGCACCGGCAGCTGTGGAACCAAATCCCAGCACAGGCAGCTGTGGAACCAAATCCCAGCACCGGGCACTGGCAGCTGTGGAACCAAATCCCAGCACCAGCAGCTGTGGAACCAAATCCCAGCACAGGGCACCGGCAGCTGTGGAACCAAATCCCGGCACCGGCAGCTGTGGAACCAAATCCCAGCACCAGCAGCTGTGGAACCAAATCCCAGCACAGGGCACCGGCAGCTGTGGAACCAAATCCCAGCACAGGGCACCGGCACCTGTGGAACCAAATCCCAGCACAGGGCACCGGCAGCTGTGGAACCAAATCCCAGCACAGGCAGCTGTGGAACCAAATCCCAGCACAGGGCACCGGCAGCTGTGGAACCAAATCCCGGCACCGGCAGCTGTGGAACCAAATCCCAGCACCAGCAGCTGTGGAACCAAATCCCAGCACAGGGCACCGGCAGCTGTGGAACCAAATCCTGGCACCGGCAGCTGTGGAACCAAATCCCGGCACCGGCAGCTGTGGAACCAAATCCCAGCACCAGCAGCTGTGGAACCAAATCCCAGCACAGGGCACCGGCAGCTGTGGAACCAAATCCCGGCACCGGCAGCTGTGGAACCAAATCCCAGCACAGGGCACCAGCAGCTGTGGAACCAAATCCCGGCACCGGCAGCTGTGGAACCAAATCCCGGCACCGGCAGCTGTGGAACCAAATCCCGGCACCGGCAGCTGTGGAACCAAATCCCGGCACCGGCAGCTGTGGAACCAAATCCCAGCACCGGCAGCTGTGGAACCAAATCCCGGCACCGGCAGCTGTGGAACCAAATCCCGGCACCGGCAGCTGTGGAACCAAATCCCGGCACCGGCAGCTGTGGAACCAAATCCCAGCACAGGTAAGATGGAATTTAATAGTGAAGTGTGAGGTGATGCATTTGGCAGAAGGAACAGGGAGAGGCAATATACACTTAATGGCACAGTTTTAAAGAGTGTGCAGGGACAGAGGGACCTGGGAGTTAATGTGTATAGGTCCCTGAAGGTGGCAGGACATATTGAGAGAGTGGTTAGCAAAGCATACAGGATCTTGGGCTTCATAAATAGAGGTACTGAGTACAAAAGTAGAAAAGTTATGCTGAACCTTTATAAAGCGCTGGTTAGGCCACAACTGGAGTATTGCGTCCAATTCTGGTCACCACACTTTAGGAAGGATGTGAAGGCCCTTGAGAGGGTGCAGAGGAGATTTACCAGATTGGTTCTGGGGATGGGGGATCTTCGCTACAAGGACAGGTTGGAGAAGCTGGATTTGTTTTCATTAGAGCAAAGGAGGTTGAGGGGTAATTTGATAGAGGTGTACAAGATTATGACAATTTAGATAGGCTAGACGGGGAAAGTCTGTTCCCACTAGTTAATGGTGTTAGAATAAAATTTTGCTGGACAAGATTTTGCTGGAAAAGACACAAACAACAAATTCGCTGACTGGGACTAATTGAATCACTGCACAGTGAGACATGCCACGCTTACGCATGGCTGGAACAAAGTTCGTCTCGTGTCCTGACTGGGACTAATTGAGTCACTGAGGACTAACAAGGTTCACTGGTATCCTATCATCGAACTAATCACTTGTATCCTATTATCGAACTAATCACATTCCGCCGGGGAACAAGACGGAACGAAGACCTGAAGAGACAGAATTGGCAACACAAGTGTGTAAACTCCTGACTGGAGGAAAATAACGATATGCGCTAATAAACAAATTGATTGGATGAATGTAAATGATCTAAAACCAACTTCTTGAAATTGTATATAAGCTCGGCACGTACTACAATCGGGGAGAAGGTGCTCTCGCAGACCGCGTGGTTGCAGACTCTTCTCCCAGAGCTCTGTCATTTAATAAAGTTGTCTCTCTTACTCAAAGTCTAGTTTCCGAGGAATCATTTTTCCTACAACAATGGTATGAGGACTAGGGGACACAGATTTAAGGTTTTGGGCAAGAGATACAGGGGGGTAAGTGAGGAAAAACTTTTTTATGCAGCGAGTGGTGATGACCTGGAATTCACTGCCGACGGAAGTGGTGGAAGCGGAGACACTCAATGTTTTCAAGGGGAGACTGGATAGGCACGTGAGGGAAATAAACTTGCAGGGCTACGGGGATAGAGCGGGGGAATGGGACTGACTGGATTGCTCTAGAGAGCCGGCACAGACACGATGGGCCGAATGGCCCCCTTCTGTGCCGTTATGAGTCTAATGCACCAAATCCCCGCATAGGTCACCAGCACCTGTGGAACCGTATCCCAACACAGGTCACCAGCACCTGTGGAACCGTATCCCAACACAGGTCACCAGCACCTGTGGAACCGTATCCCAGCACAGGTCACTAGCACCTGTGGAACCGTATCCCAGCACAGGTCACCAGCACCTGTGGAACCGTATCCCAGCACAGGTCACTAGCACCTGTGGAACCGTATCCCAGCACAGGTCACCAGCACCTGTGGAACCGTATCCCAGCACAGGTCACCAGCACCTGTGGAACCGTATCCCAGCACAGGTCACTAGCACCTGTGGAACCGTATCCCAGCACAGGTCACCAGCACCTGTGGAACCGTATCCCAGCACAGGTCACCAGCACCTGTGGAACCGTATCCCAGCACAGGTCACTTGCACCCTTGGGACCAAATCCCAGCACAGGTCACCAGCACCTGTGGAACCATATCCCAGCACAGGTCACCAGCACCTGTGGAACCGTATCCCAGCACAGGTCACTAGCACCTGTGGAACCAAATCCCAGCACAGGTCACTTGCACCCTTGGGACCAAATCCCAGCACAGGTCACCAGCACCTGTGGAACCGTATCCCAGCACAGGTCACCAGCACCTGTGGAACCGTATCCCAGCACAGGTCACCAGCACCTGTGGAACCGTATCCCAGCACAGGTCACTGGCACTTGTGGAACCAAATCCCAGCACAGGTCACTTGCACCCTTGGGACCAAATCCCAGCACAGGTCACCAGCACCTGTGGAACCGTATCCCAGCACAGGTCACCAGCACCTGTGGAACCGTATCCCAGCACAGGTCACCAGCACCTGTGGAACCGTATCCCAGCACAGGTCACTAGCACCTGTGGAACCAAATCCCAGCACAGGTCACTTGCACCCTTGGGACCAAATCCCAGCACAGGTCACTTGCACCCTTGGGACCAAATCCCAGCACAGGTCACTGCCTTTAGGCATGACGGCAAGGGAAGAAAACCGTAGGAGGTGGGGCCGCGAGCAATGTTTTTGGGTGCGCGGTCCTTCAAGGAGCTGCATGGCCCATTCAAACTTCCACGCAGCGCCGTCTTTCCATTGAGAAGCCAGCAAGTGGCCTGCCTGGGAGCTTCAGATAGCTGCACGGATGCGTAGCTAAATGGAAACATGGGCCTTGAGTGGAACTTGCATCCGTTTTAGTTTCTCTCCTAATTGGGAAGCCACTGCACAATTACAGCTTCCTGGTTGCAATATCAACAGGCAACCGGCTTTCATGCTGAGTATTACAGCAAGTGCCAAGAAATGTGTAAAAGTTAATGTTAATTCATTCTCTAATTTTACACCTTCCCCTTTGTGGTAAAGCAATAATGAGCAATGCATAATGATCCCGATGAAAGCAAATAGTTTGACCTTTTCATGGAAAAAAATGGGACAGAAGCAGACTGGGATCCCCAGTAAAAATCCTGGAATCTCATGTGTTAACAACAGACTCTTATTCAATCACCGTAAATAAGCTGCCCTGGTCCTGATTCTTAAACAGCCCTCTCCCACTCAGTTTTCTCCTGCCTAGTTCTGTCTCCGCTTGCCAATTGCCATGCAGAATTCCTCATCTATCTGCAAGCAAATTGGCATAAATGGGGTAATTACAGGCTGACATGAATCTAATTTTCTTCCCACCCCAGGAGGCGCCAGTCAATGCCTCCCTCACACAGGCCCAACTGAGATCAGAAACTAAGTGCATTAACACTGCAGGGAAACAACCACATAGTCTGCCCCACTCTGGAGAATTTTTCTGTACCTTCTACAATCCTGTGGTAAGCAAAGTGCAGGTAGAGCAGAAAGACCATGTGCAGGGCAGCGAGCATCCCACAGACAGCAAGCCGCTGAGTCTGTCCAACCGTACGGGAGAGCACCACTGCGACCTGTGAAAAAGAGATTCAGAGCACAGTGCAAGTAACTCATTAGCAAGCATTCGTTTATACTGGCAATTCAAAATAGAGATGGGCAGTCAGCAGAATAACATTCCCACTACACCTACCCATTTCTGACGCAGAGAGATTAAGCTATGGCTCCCCGCTGCTCAGGGAGTAAATGGTGCAATACAAGCCACACAAAAGTTTCCAGGTTTGATTCCCGATCTGATCGGAACAAGGGAAGCAGCAGCAAATAAAATGATTTTTTCCCCCATCTTGTTACTCCAGTGCAATAATGTACTATTACATAGAATTTACAGCACAGAAACAAGCCATTCGGCCCAACAAGTCTATGCCGGTGTTTATGCTCCACACGAGTCTCCTCCCACCCTTCTTCATCTAACCCCATCAACATATCCTTTTATTCCTTTCTCCCTCATGTATTTATCCAGCTTTCCCTTAAATACTGCGCCTTTTGGTAGAAAGTTCCACATTCTAACTACTCTGAGTAAATAGGTTTCTCTTGAATTCCTTATTGGATTTATTAGTGATCATCTTGTATTTATGACCCCCAGTTTTGCTCTTCCCCACAAGTGGAAACATCTTCTCTCCATCTACCCTATTGAAGCCCTTCATAATTTTAAAGACCTCCATCAGGTCACCCATCAGCCTTTTCTTTTCTAGAGAAGAGTCCCAGCCTGTTCCATATTTCCTGCTAAGTATAACTTCTCAGTTCTGGTATCATCCTTTTTTGCACCTTCTCCAGTGCCTCTATACGCTTTTGGTAACATGGAGACCAGAACTGTATAGTTGGTAACTGTGCACAGGAAACCAGAGAGAGAAAGATGTCCTACCATCCTGAGGGTGGAGAGTCCCCCAATGACAAGCCATAACAGGTAGAAAAGGGAATGGAGATGAACGTTGTAGGTGACGATCAACACAATGCAGGGCCCAAACAGACCATAACCCTGTGAACGAGACAGTAGAATCAATTCAGGACAGAGATACAGACATTCCTCAAAGTAATGAATTATTGTGTGTACGATTCACCGTTTGAAGAGCTACACTACCTGATTATACAAACCTTCTGATAGCTGGTACTTGGAAACAGACTCTCATTGTGGGATATCCAATTACCTGTTGCCTTACTGACGAGGCATGTATTACATTAAACTTACTGCGTCAGGATCAGGCATGGCCACGGTGCCCCCTACATGTTCAAATAGCCTGGCTCACTGTCAACTCACAAACATGGAGAATGGTCACCTGAATGGGATACCAGAGGGAAGATACTGCCCAGTGAGCTAGACTTGAGAAAATGTCACCTCCTTCACAAGAGATTACAGGCAAAAACACAACTCCCAGAATTCTTTCCATTTATTGATTAACACACAAACGTTATGTAACCTGTCCCTCCCCCATCCCACCACCCTCAACACTCACCAGCAATGACAGCATCTGCAGCATGGTAATCTGGGCATTGCACAAATAGCCCAGGAAGTAGATGAAGGAGGAGACGCCTAGCCAGTAACCAAAGCAGGTTCCGATCGCAGTGCCCATCAGTGTGCCCTCTCTCTGTGGGAACACAAAGCAGGGCACCAGTCAACAATATGCGACAGTTTAAAAATAATCAATAGAAAGGACTCCTCACTATTCTTGCCTCTCTCCCGCTCTATTCCTTTTATCAGGTGGAACACATTGTGATAAGTGGGGTAGGTGAAAGAGGAGTAGAATATAAAGGATCCTATTCTGCACCATAAAGATACACCACCTTTAAATCATCATAGAAACCAAGGAGGAGCAGCTAAATCTGACAAGGAGCGAAGAAACTACAGAATAGATTTTAAAAATCTGTAAATGTGTAGAACCAGGGCAGATGCGGACAAATACAAATTAATATATTCATCCTGAGGCATTTGTGACTAAAAGAATACTTGCATTTATACATCGCCTTATGTTGAAACAGCTTTGCTCCATAAATTACTTTTCATAGTGCAGTGACCGTTACGTAGGCAGAAATACATCAGGACCCCCTGCAAATCTCTAACAGTCCTTAGAACAGTGCCACTGCTTGCTATCCACTGGTCATCAGTCGCGTAATCAAGTATGATACTTACAATTACTGTCCCAGATGTCTTCATCCCATGCAAAAGAATAGCCACCAGTGTGAAAACCAGCATCAAGGGGCCGTACAGCTCTCCTGCAACTTTCTAGGAGAAAATAACAACACAGTAAATGCCATTCCACCAAGTCCCTAATAAATGACCAACTCTTTCAAACAATGGTGTTCAACAAATTCAAAACCACAAAGACATTTGGTTCTATAGGAACAGGAGTAGGCCATTCAGCCCCTCGAGCCTATTCTGCTATTCAATGAGATCATGGCTGATCTGTATCTTAACTCCATTTACCTGCCTTGGTTCCATAACCCTTAATACTCTTGTCTAACAAAAATCTATCCATCTCAGTTCTGACATTTTCATTTGCCTCAGCAGCTTGTTTTTTGGTGGGGGGGTGTGTGGTGGTGGAAAGAGCGCTCCAGATTTCCACTACGATGTTCTTCCCCCTCCCCGCACCATGTTGGAATCATTTACACCAATGTTGTCTTTTAGCTGAATCTGATTATACTCTGACCATGTAACATGCATCTCTAACAAATTCACTTTGGTTAATTTATATATTAACATTTTAGATACAATGTAGGCTCGGGTGTCTACCTACATTCTCAACCAGGTAATGGTGGGTGGCTTGGAGTGGAATAGAAACAGAAGCAAAAGCAAACACACCTGAGGGAAATTGATCATTCGGACTGGAATTAGAGACTCCACCAACCTGGAATGGGAAAGATATAGAACATATATATATGAAAGTCTGGAACTAGGAAAGGCCAAGTGGTACATGTCTGATTTCTGATGTTTTAAGTTTCAGCACATGACTAGACCTGATTAGTTATAGCAGAACTTGCCATATTCAAACTACAGAATAACTCAGACTCGGATTTCAGACCCCGAGGCCAGAATCCAAAGTCCGAATATTTCCAAAGACATCTCTAAAAGCCCTGGGGTACAGTGAACAAAAGAAAATGTACAGAATATAAAAAGTACAGAAAGGGAAAAAGGTGTTCAGCCCATTAACTAAGCTCCAATGAATGCATAAACTTCAAACAAACCGCAGGTTTAGGTTACAATAAATACCATTGTTTCTACATTTCGAACACCAATTGTAAAGCAGAAGTCAGAAAAATGTAAATTCAAAGTGAGATTTTACATGGATGGAACATAGATACATGATTAAATGCAAGAGATTTAGAACAGAAACTTTTTTTTTTTTTTTTTTATTAAACACAGGGTTGTGAGGATGTGGAATGCTCCACCAGAGTTAGTGATTGAAGCAGAGAGCGTATCAACATTTAAGGATCGGTTAGATAGGCAGCTGTAATAAAAGTGGGATAAAGAGATATGGGAACAGAACAGGCACATGGAATTAGGACTATGGGTTATGTGGAGGATAAACACCAAGATGGACTGATTGGGCTGCACAGCCTGTTTCTGAAATTTCTATGCAATAGAAGTGAACACCAAAAATGTATGGATCAATAGAAAAAAGAGGTGGAGAAGAGTTTAAGACAGGACACACACCTACCTGTTCCTGACTTGGATAGGCTCAACATCAAAGTACGGTCTGAGAATATCAATGTTACCATACAGATTGAAAGCCTTCGATGCCTGCCTCTTGCCTGCCTGCCACACCTGCAAGAGATAATCCTAACTTAGAAGTGGCAGACCAT
This sequence comes from Somniosus microcephalus, assembly GCF_052327205.1. Lineage (NCBI taxonomy): Eukaryota > Metazoa > Chordata > Chondrichthyes > Squaliformes > Somniosidae > Somniosus > Somniosus microcephalus. The sequence continues at coordinate 234,879,569 of NC_140995.1, read as the reverse complement.
TTAATGGATGCCTGTGGCATAAGGTAACAGAGAACAGAAGACTCCAGAACATAAATGTTGGGAGATGGGGAGTCAATGTAGTTCAGCCATGACCAGGGGTGATGAGAGCACAGGACTTAGTGCAGGACAGGATATATGCAGCAGAGATTTGAAGGGCAGCAAGGAGAGTGCTGGAGCAGTCAGGTCTGGAGGTGACAAAGACACAAATAGGGTTTCAGCAGCAGAGGGACTGATAGAGGCAAAGGTTAAGTTTCCTTTCATAGAGTCATAACGGCACAGGAGGCCACTCGGCCCATCGAGTCCGTGCCGGCTCTCTGTAGACCAATCCAGTCAGTCCCATTCCCCCGCTCTATCCCCGTAGCCCTGCAAGTTTATTTCCCTCAAGTGCCTATCCAGTCTCCCCTCGAAAACATTGAGTGTCTCCGCTTCCACCACTTCCGTCGGCAGCGAGTTCCTGGTCCTCACCACTCACTGCGTAAAAATGTTTTTCCTCACATCCCCCCTGTATCTCTTGCCCAAAACCTTAAATCTGTGTCCCCTAGTCCTTGTACCATCAACTAGTGGGAACAGCTTTTCCCTGTCTAGGCTATCCAAACCCGTCATAATCTTGTACCCGCTATCAAATCACCCCACAACCTCCTTTCCTCTAATAAAAACAAATCCAGCTTCTCCAACCTGTCCTTGTAGCTAAGATCCCCCATCCTCAGAACCATTCTGGTAAATCTCTTCTGCACCCTCTCAAGGGCCTTCACATCCTTCGTAAAGTGTGGTGACCAGCACAGGATGCAATACTCCAGTTGTGGCCTAACCAGCGCTTTATAAAGGTTCAGCATAACTTCTCTACTTTTGTACTCAATACAGGTAGACTATCCTTTATCCGAAAACCTCGGGACCAGCCGAGTTTCGGATAAAGGAGAATTTCGGATTTCGGAAGGTGGGTCGGCGGGGGTTCGTGCGCACGACTTACGCTGACGCTCAGTGTAAGTCGGTCGGGGCCGGCGGGGTACGCGGGGGGGGGGGGGGGTCGGCGGTTGTCGGGGCCGGGGGGGTCGGCGGCTGGCGGGGTCCGCGGGGGGGGGGGGTCGGCGGTTGTCGGGGTCCGCGGCTGGCGGGGTCCGCGGGGGGGTCGGCGGTTGTCGGGGCTGGCGGGGTCGGCGGTTGTCGGGGCCGGCGGGGTCTGCGGTTGTCGGGGCCGGCGGGGTCCGCGGGGGGGTCGGCGGCTGGCGGGGTCCGCGGGGGGGGTCGGCGGTTGTCGGGGCTGGCGGGGTCCGCGGGGGGGTCGGCGGCTGGCGGGGTCCGCGGGGGGGTCGGCGGTTGTCGGGGCTGGCGGGGTCCGCGGGGGGGTCGGCGGTTGTCGGGGCTGGCGGTTGTCGGGGCCGGCGGGTCCGCGGGGGGGTCGGCGGCTGGCGGGGTCGGCGGTTGTCGGGGCCGGCGGGTCCGCGGGGGGGTCGGCGGCTGGCGGGGCCGGCGGTTGTCGGCGGGGGGTCGTGCGCACGACTTACCCTTTATCCTAACTTCCGCAACCGGAACCCTCTAAAAACCGAAGGTTTTTTCGTTCAGCGTAAGTCGTACGCACGACTTACGCTGAACGAAAAAACCTTCGGTTTTTAGAGGGTTTCGGTTTTCGGAAGTCCGGATAAAGGGTAGTCTACCTGTACCTCTATTTATGAAGCCCAAGATCCCATATGCTTTGTTAACCACTCTCTCAATATGTCCTGCCACCTTCAGGGACCTATGCACATTAACTCCCAGGTCCCTCTGTCCCTGCACAATCTTTAAAACTGTGTCATTAAGTGTATATTGCCTCTCCCTGTTCCTTCTGCCAAAATGCATCACCTCACACTTCTCTGTATTAAATTCCATCTGCCACTTGTCTACTCATTCTGCTAGCCTTTCTATGTCCTGTTGTAGTCGATTGGTATCATCCTCGCTGTTTGCCACACCCCCAAGTTTGGTGTCATTGGCAAATTTAGAAATTCTACTCTGTATTCCAATATCCAGGTCATATTCATATCAAAAAAAGCAGTGGCCCCAGCACTGACCCTTGGGGAACACCACTGTCTACCATCCTCCAGTCTGAAAAACACCCATTTACCACAACTCGCTGTTTTCTGTCCTTAAGCCAATTCCTTATCCAAGTTGCCGTTGACCCACCTATTCCATGAGCCTCAATTTTGTTAACCAGCCTTCTATGTGGTACTTTGTCAAACGCCTCCCTAAAATCCATGTAGACAACATCCATTGCATTCCCTTCATCAAAAAATTCAATTAGTCAAACATGATCTGCCTTTTAGAAATCCGTGTTGGCTCTACTTAATTAGCTTAAACCTCTCCAAGTGCCCGTTAATTTTTTCCTTGATTATTGTTTCTAAAACTTTACCCACCACTGATGTTAAACTGACCGGCCTGTGGTTACTAGGATTGTCCTTACACCCTTTCTTGAACAATGGTGTCACATTTGCCACTTTCCAATCCTCAGGCACTTCCCCCGCATCTAGGGAAGATTGGAAAATTATGGCAAGCCCTTCCGCTATCTCCTCCCCTAATTCCCTTAGCAACCTGGGATGCAAGCCATCTGGACCAGGTGACTTGTCCACTCTAAGCATACCCAGCCTTTCTAGTACATCCTGTATCAATTTTCACCCCTTCCATTGCTTCTACCTTTTCCACTTCTGCTGATATTTTGTCAGCATCCACCTCCTTAGTAAACACCGATACAAAGTACTCGAGTATTCTAGCCTTGCCCTGCGCCTCTAAGCATACATCACCTTCTTTGTCCCTAATAGGCCCCACCCCGCCTCTTACTACCCGCTTACTGTTTACATGCCAGTAGAACATTTTTGCGTTCCCTTATATGTTAACTGCCATTCTACTCTCATACTCTCTCTTTGCCAATCTTATTTTCATCTTCACTTCCCCTCTCAACTTATTGTATTTGGTCTGGTTCTCCCTTGAAGAATTCACCTGACATTCATCATACACCCTCTTTTTTTGTTTCATCATTTTCTCTTTCTCCGTCATCATCCAAGGAGCCCTTGCTTTGGTTCCCTTACCCTTCCCTCTTGTTGGAATGTACCTAGCCTGTACTTGGAACATCTCCTCCTTAAAGATCACCCATTGTTCCGTTACAGTTTTTCCTGTCAGTCTTTGGTTCCATTTTACCCTGGCGAGATCCTTTCGCATCCCATTGAAGTTAGCCCTATTCCAGTTTAGAAGTTCCACTCTAGATTGTTCCTTGCTCCTCTCCATTGCTAATCTAAATCTTATGATACGATGATCACTCGTACCCAAGTGTTTTCCCACAGACACTTGGTCGACCTGGCCCATCTCATTCCCCAGCACCAGATCCAGCAAAGCCTCCTTCCTATTTGGGCCAAGAACATACTGGTCAAAGAAATTCTCCTGAACACTTTTCAGAAATTCCTCTCCATTCTTTCCCTTCACCCTAGCATTATCCCAATCGATATTTGGGTAATTAAAGTCCCCCAATATCACCACTCTATAACTCTTGCATATCTCTGCGATTTCTCTGCAGATTTGCTCCTCTACCTCCCTCTCACTATTTGGAGGCCTGTAGAATACCCCCAATAGCGTGATCATTCCCTTTTTGCTCCTCAACTCTCACCAAATGGATTCTGTCCTTGTACCCTGAAGAACATCCTCCCTTTCCAACACTACAATGTCTTCCTTCATCAGCACTGCCACCCCACCTCCCTTTTTTCCTTTTGAATTTTTCGTAGTCTTTCTTAGTCTGCTCCTATCTAATATGGTACTACTTCTGCCTCTAGTACTACTTTCTTCTCTAGTACTATCCAGCACACTCACTCTTTTATGCACCTTATTCCTACTCCTATAGGCTGGTGCCCACCCCCCTGCCAAGCTAGTTTAAACCGTCCCCAATAGCACTGGCAAACCACTCCACGAGAATATTGTTCACGGCTCTGTTGACGTGTAACCCGTCGGGCTTGTACAGGTCCTACCTTCTTTTGTTTTTCCATTTATAATTTGGTGTTCATTGTTCGTGCCCCTTTAAAAAGGGGGCACTTTTGTTAAATTAACAACCCAGTGTCATCCCAATTGGCAATTAAGAGATAGAGGCAGAGTTGGGCAGTGTTGCAGAAGTAGTCTTTGTGATGGAAAGGATATGGGGTTTAAAGCTCAGCCCAGGATTGAACAGGATACCAAGGTCACAAATGGTCTGGTTCACTCGGAGGCAGTGGCCCGAGAGGGAGATGTAATCAGTGGTAAGGAAGTAGAGTTTGTGGCAGGAGCAGAAGACGATGGCTTCGGTCTTCCCGAAATTGAACGAGTAGAAAAGTCAATCCCACAGTGACCGTCGACCCTAGTACATAGAACACCAGATTGGCATCGGGTGCACTACAATATAGGCAACTATGTTGGGATCAAGCACAAGTAAAACAAGAGGGTTGCCTGTAGCAAGAGCCCCAGTGTTGGAGTGACTTCTGGTACTAAGAGCCACGGGAGGTGAATGAAACCCCAATTTGTGGAGCTCCCGCTATTGGCAGGATGATAATTTTATACGGGTGCGTCAGGTCCCTCAATGCCAACCACAGGACTGGAGTTAATTATTTGGTTGGCAGTGGTGCCAGCAGTTAGGTGAAGGCCACTTTCAAATCAGAGGGCTAGTCAGACCACGAGCCAAGGCCATTTTCAGATACATCTAATAACACAAGATAAAATCTTCCTCCAAACCTGATCTGCTACATCTCGGCCCAGCTGGCCTTTTAACCCCTTCACACCAAGGAACGCTCCATCATCCTCCTCTGTCGCCACAGGCTCCTCGCCAACATCATCTTCCTCCTTCATTTGCTGATGCATCTCTCCCATATCCTCAAAGCTTGAGCCGACGTGTCGTCCATGTTCTCCATGTCAATCACCGCTGAGCTGCCTCCCTAAACATTGGCAAATTAATCATCTTAGAATCTTAGAGTAGAGAGAGTGAGTGGAAGGAAGCGGGTGGTGGGAGGGGGGTAGGGAGTGAAAGGAGGGGGGGGTAGGGAGTGAAAGGAGGGGGGGGTAGGGAGTGAAAGGAGGGGGGGTAGGAGTGAAAGGAGGGGGGGTAGGGAGTGAAAGGAGGGGGGTAGGGAGTGAAAGGAGGGGGGTAGGGAGTGAAAGGAGGGGGGTAGGGAGTGAAAGGAGGGGGGGTAGGGAGTGAAAGGAGGGGGGTAGGGAGTGAAAGGAGGGGGGTAGGGAGTGAAAGGAGGGGGGTAGGGAGTGAAAGGAGGGGGGTAGGGAGTGAAAGGAGGGGGGTAGGGAGTGAAAGGAGGGGGGTAGGGAGTGAAAGGAGGGGGGTAGGGAGTGAAAGGAGGGGGGTAGGGAGTGAAAGGAGGGGGGTAGGGAGTGAAAGGAGGGGGGTAGGGAGTGAAAGGAGGGGGGTAGGGAGTGAAAGGAGGGGGGTAGGGAGTGAAAGGAGGGGGGTAGGGAGTGAAAGGGGGGGTAGGAGTGAAAGGAGGGGGGTAGGGAGTGAAAGGAGGGGGGTAGGGAGTGAAAGGAGGGGGGTAGGAGTGAAAGGAGGGGGTAGGGAGTGAAAGGAGGGGGGTAGGGAGTGAAAGGAGGGGGGTAGGGAGTGAAAGGAGGGGGGTAGGGAGTGAAAGGAGGGGGGTAGGGAGTGAAAGGAGGGGGGTAGGGAGTGAAAGGAGGGGGGTAGGGAGTGAAAGGAGGGGGGTAGGGAGTGAAAGGAGGGGGTAGGGAGTGAAAGGAGGGGGGTAGGGAGTGAAAGGAGGGGGGTAGGGAGTGAAAGGAGGGGGGTAGGGAGTGAAAGGAGGGGGGTAGGGAGTGAAAGGAGGGGGGTAGGGAGTGAAAGGAGGGGGTAGGGAGTGAAAGGAGGGGGGTAGGGAGTGAAAGGAGGGGGGGTAGGGAGTGAAAGGAGGGGGGTAGGGAGTGAAAGGAGGGGGGTAGGGAGTGAAAGGAGGGGGGTAGGGAGTGAAAGGAGGGGGGTAGGGAGTGAAAGGAGGGGGGTAGGGAGTGAAAGGAGGGGGGTAGGGAGTGAAAGGAGGGGGGTAGGGAGTGAAAGGAGGGGGGTAGGGAGTGAAAGGAGGGGGGTAGGGAGTGAAAGGAGGGGGGTAGGGAGTGAAAGGAGGGGGGTAGGGAGTGAAAGGAGGGGGGTAGGGAGTGAAAGGAGGGGGGTAGGGAGTGAAAGGAGGGGGGTAGGGAGTGAAAGGAGGGGGGTAGGGAGTGAAAGGAGGGGGGTAGGGAGTGAAAGGAGGGGGGTAGGGAGTGAAAGGAGGGGGGTAGGGAGTGAAAGGAGGGGGGTAGGGAGTGAAAGGAGGGGGGTAGGGAGTGAAAGGAGGGGGGTAGGAGTGAAAGGAGGGGGGTAGGGAGTGAAAGGAGGGGGGTAGGGAGTGAAAGGAGGGGGGGTAGGGAGTGAAAGGAGGGGGGTAGGGAGTGAAAGGAGGGGGAGTAGGGAGTGAAAGGAGGGGGGTTGGGAGTGAAAGGAGGGGGTTGGAGTGAAAGGAGGGGGGGTAGGGAGTGAAAGGAGGGGGGTTGGGAGTGAAAGGAGGGGGGTAGGGAGTGAAAGGAGGGGGGGTAGGGAGTGAAAGGAGGGGGGGTAGGGAGTGAAAGGAGGGGGAGCAGGGAGTGAAAGGAGGGGGAGCAGGGAGTGAAAGGAGGGGGTAGGGAGTGAAAGGAGGGGGGTTGGGAGTGAAAGGAGGGGGGTAGGGAGTGAAAGGAGGGGGGGTAGGGAGTGAAAGGAGGGGGGGTAGGGAGTGAAAGGAGGGGGAGCAGGGAGTGAAAGGAGGGGGAGCAGGGAGTGAAAGGAGGGGGGTAGGGAGTGAAAGGAGGGGGTTAGGGAGTGAAAGAGGGGGGGGTTGGGAGTGAAAGGGGGGGGGTTAGGGAGTGAAAGAGGGGGGGGGTTGGGAGTGAAAGGGGGGGTTGGGAGTGAAAGGGGGGGGTTGGGAGTGAAAGGGGGGGGGTTGGGAGTGAAAGAGGGGGGGGTTGGGAGTGAAAGAGGGGGGGTTGGGAGTGAAAGAGGGGGGGTTGGGAGTGAAAGAGGGGGTAGGGAGTGAAAGGAGGGGGGTTGGGAGTGAAAGAGGGGGGGTTGGGAGTGAAAGGGGGGGGGTTAGGGAGTGACACGTACCACTCTTTAACCTATCATAGTAAAAGATCAAACTTAACATGAAATCCTTATATATTTCGACCTGGAATATCCAAGGTCTACGCTCTTCACTGCGAGAAGTGAAAAGTAGGACCCCAGAGTTCATAGATGAAACTAAAGACCTAGATATTATCATTTACAGGAAACTTGGTATAAAGGAAAAGGACACACTGGCTGTCCCCAAGGGTACACTGAGCTGGTGGTCCCCTCCAATAAATTACCAAGTGTAACCCAAGGCAGAGACTCCGGAGGCATACTGATCTGGTTTAAAACAGAACTTAAGAATTACATCAAATTTATAAAAAAGGGCGAAAACCATATGTGGCTCAAACTTGAGAGGGAGATTATCTCAAACACCCAAGATGTTTACATTTGCGCACTTTATATCCCTCCAATCGATTCCCCGTACTTTAAAGAGGACACCTTCTCCAACATGGAGGGGGAAATTATCCAATACCAGGCCCAGGGGAACGTGTTGATCTGTGGGGACCTCAATTCAAGAACGGGCGAAGAACCAGACTTCACCAATAATCAGGGAAACAATTACGTTTTCGGGAATAACCACTTTGACATCCCTTCCCTTCCATACAGGCATAACTGCGACAAGCAGTCAAATACCAACGGAAAACAGCTACTACAGCTCTGTCGAAACCTGGGTCTGTACATTGTCAATGGTAGGTTCATAGGAGACCTCCTAGGAAGATCGACCTATTGCTCACCTCTTGGCTGCAGCACAGTAGACTATATGATTACAGACTTAGACCCATCCTCTTTCAGAGCATTCACAGTCAAACCACAAACAACACTGTCAGATCACAGTCAAATTACTATGTTCCTCAAAAAGACAGAAACAAACAACATAGAAACACAACCCAGTAAACTGTACAACACCAAAAAATCGTACAGATGGGCCAAAAACGACACGGAAAAATACCAGAAAACAATTAGCAATGCATCAACTCAAGCTCTCTTAGACACCTTCTGGATAACATATACACTCACAATAAAGAAGGCGTAAACCGGGCAGTTAGTAAACTAAACAATATTTTTGATAATTTGGCAACAAATGCAAACTTGAAAGCTCGCAAGAACAAACCCAAAACAAAAAACTATGAAAAATGGTTTGACCGAGATTGCCATAACATGAGGAAAAAACTTAGAAAAATATCAAACCAAAAACACAGACATCCAGAAAACGAGGAACTACGCCTTACTTATTGTCAGACACTAACACAATACAGAAACACACTCAGAACCAAAAAAGAGCAATATATTAAGAATACACTCAGCTCCATGGAGGAATCCATAGATTCCAATTGTTTCTGGGAAAACTTGAAAACACTACACAAAAAACAACACGACGATTTGGCCATTCAAAATGGGGACACATGGGTAAACCACTTTGAAAAATTATACCAGAAAAACACACTAAGACCAGAGCAACACCAAATATGCAAAAAACTGGAAAAGCTAGAAATGGCCATAAAAGATAACCAAAACCCGCTGGACGCCATAATAACAGAAAAAGAACTTCTTGAAAAACTCAAGGACCTGCGACCAGGAAAAGCCTGCGGGACAGACGGCATACTAAACGAGATGATTAAACACACAGACAACAAAATGAAACTGGCTATCCTAAAACTCTTCAACTTGGTTCTGAGTGTCGGTTATTTCCCTGATATCTGGAACAAAGGACTCATAACGCCCATATACAAAAGTGGGGACAAAATCGACCCAAACAACTATCGAGGCATCTGTGTAAACAGTAACCTGGGGAGGTATTCTGTAGCATCATAAACAAAAGACTTATAAACTTCCTTGAGGAGCACAATGTCTTGAGTAAAAGCCAAATTGGATTCCTGCCAAACTATAGAACATCCGATCATATCTTCACCCTACAGACCCTAATTGACAAACACGTTCACCATAACAAAAGCAAAATCTACGCATGCTTTGTAGATTTCCAGAAGGCTTTCGACTCCATCTGGCATGACGGTTTATTCCTGAAACTTATCGAAAGTGGGGTAGGAGGGAAAACATATGATGTAATTAAATCAATGTATACAAACAACAAATGTGCAGTTAAAATTGGAGACAAACAAACAAAATACTTCCCACAGGGGCGGGGGGTGACGCAGGGCTCGCCAATCTCACCGACACTCTTTAATATTTACATAAATGGATTGGCAAAACTACTTGAACAATCTACAGCACCCGGCCTCACCCTATATGAATCC